>NC_052160.1:99406779-99721932 GCF_902713615.1 Scyliorhinus canicula | reverse complement strand
ACGCCAATTCTCCAGTGACCGGAGAATCGCGGGAGCAGCGTCGGATCCGATTGCAGGTCTGACGTCCGTTCTCCGTCCTCGCGCCGAGCGCGTTTTCGGAGCGGACGCTCGGAGAATCCTGCCGATGATGTGGTGAAGATTATAAAACATAGATGTTCTGTTGCTATTACAGATTTAGGAACAGATTTCATGGAATCATACAACATAGAAAGAGGATACCGAGCCTGTCATAATATACATCCAGGTATATAATGGAGTGCAGGCAGGCAGTGATTTACACACAGGATGACCAATGAGCACACAGAACACAGCAGCCAATCACCAGACAGGACACGACCACTAGAAAACCAGAGGGCACCAGTTTACCCACTCTCTCTGGACCCAGCCTCTGAGACAGTCAGAGCCCGTGAGCAACAGCTAGTACAAACATCATGTGGTAGTCAGATAGTCTGGTCAGGTTAGCCTCAGGTCTCCAGTCAAGTCAGCATAGTGTCAACCCACAGTTAAGCATGTATTATAGTTACTTATTCAATAAAATCGTGTTGCATTTCTTCAAGTGTTGGAAGCCTGTCTCTCTCTACACTGCATCAAATGCAGTCCACTTAGACCCAGCTTACCCAACACATCACAGCCCATCATGCTGGTCCTTCTTTTTGAATGAGAAAACAGATTATCCCCATCTCCCTGCTCCTTCCCCATAGCCCTGCACATTTTTCTTTTTCAAATATGACGTTTGTTTGGTATGATTTGGAGCTGGCTCTTTCATTTAAGGTAAAATGGAAGGTCATGTGACCAACTCTAAATTCTGCCCATCAACAAACCTGAGTGGCTTAGTTGCTACGAAGACAGGAGGGGCCCAAGTCAAGAAATTTTCTGGGAAGGGGCAAGCTATTCACACCTGCGGACAACGGCAAGAGCATTTGTACTGATTGTGTGTAGACCGTTAGTCTCCAAGTCTCATTGAAATGTCAGATTTTATAAATGGCTATACTTTAAACTGTCTATTTAATTACAAGCTAGATTGGAGTTCGAGAAAAGGAAGATAGCTAATTTAATTTTTAGTTGGATACAGGCCATTTTGATTCATGCTGTGGAGATGAGCATTGAAAAGAGAAGAGTCCTTAGCAATCCATTGTAGTATTGGGTTGTATTGGACTGGATTCTCTGGTCCCCCAGCTGCATGTTTCTTGGCAGCACGCCGTTCTCTGGTGGCAGCATTCAATACTCCCGCCACTTGTCAATGGGATTTCCCATTGAAGCTACCCCATACCACCAGGAAACCCTCGGCCAGGGCTGTGCTGCCAGGGGGAAATGTAAATCGCAACTGTCGGAGAACTCAGGCCATTGTTTCAGATGTTTTCACTGAACCCAAGGGAGCTCGCAAGAATCTGAGAGATAGAGAGCAGGAGACAGAGGTAGCTGGTCCTGCAGCTGAGGAAGAGAAAATGCTGACCCTATTGTTCATCACACAGAACCTGAATGGAAGCTCATGCTCAAGTTAAAGAAACTGACTTTGTAAGGATTTAAAAAGGAGGCTGAAAGATTAACTTAGCAGGGACTTGAAAGAGGGAATCTCTAGTGTAACCTTCACAGTGAAATTCAGCTATGGCATTAGAACTTACTGGACTGGCAAAGTTTAATGACCAGGAAGCCCGCAGTAAGAATGACAAACTATTTATTTTCACTAAACATAAAGTCTACCCATGCAGTAATGATATACACATCACAGTCCCCTTCGGGACAACCAACCTTGTCATGTGAGAGTACCTTTAAGAAATGAGTGTTTATAAATGGGTGTGTATATAAATAACTGTAGTGAGCATACCTTTAAGAAATGGGTGTTTACTATTGCAGTGATGTCAGAGAGTGGGTGGAGCTGGGCTGTCTGTCAGCTTTTTACTTTCGTTTTAGGCTGTTTGCTGCAGGGTGTGTTTTAGTTTCATTCTCAGAGCTGGATAGCTGCAGTCACAGCCTGAAGGGTATTAGTCTCTCTCTCTGTAATCTAAAAACTGTAAATCGATCCTCTGGTGATTTAAAACTAATAACTGCTCTCAGTAGTGACGTTAACCTGATGTGCTTCTGTTAAAAGTTCTTTTTTAAGTCTTTTGGATGTTAAAAGGACAGCTTAAGGATTACGTAGTGTATTCTTTGGGGGTTGTATTTAAATTAATGGTTGCTAAGATGTTCACTGTATGTTTTAAAAAGGTTAACTTGAGTTCATAGAATAAACATTATTTTGCTTTAAAAAATACTTTTCCATTTCTGCTGTACCGCACCTGTAGAGTGGGCCGTGTGCTCCCATTACCACAATTTATTAAAAGTTGTGTGTCAGGTGAACTCCATGATACACTTTGGGGTTCTCTAAAACCTGGCCCATAACAACCTCCTGGTCCCTGCTTAGGCTGGCTTTTATGCTCAGTATTATGAGCCCCAACTTAGTGGCCCTCTTCCCACTACAGGGGAAGTTCATGCTCCATGAGCTCCATGGAGAGCTTGATTTTGGTTTCCCCCTGGGCTTTGTGGAGGTTATGACAGAAAGGAAAAAGGAAGCAGGCTATTGGGAGTGGAGAATAGCTTTGAAGTGGTTCCAGAAGAATGCAGTGACCACTTAAGGAGCAGAGTAAAGTATAACCCTTGTGACGGGGTTTCAGTTGGTTTAAAAGGTAAATGGAGAGGTTTAGAGCACAAGTTGCCTAAAGAATAATATTTTGTCGCTGTTGCTGTTTGTTTTGTTACAGTAAAAGTCTTAAAACATGAAATATTGTTGTGCAATCCTTTCAGTTGGTCACAGAAAATTTAGATATATTTTTAAAGGCTATCGGTCTCTACCGGGATCATAATAAATTATCTTTTGAAAGTCACAATTGAATCTACTTACACCATTCTTTCAGTCTGTGCATTCAAGATCATAACAAATTGCTATGTAAAGTTTTTTTGTCCATCTCCTTTTTGGTTCTTTTGGCAATTCTCTTAAAGCAGTATACTCTAGTTGCCATTCACCCTGCCAGTGCAAACTTATTTAATCTATTAAAACCACTCAAGTTTTAAATATCGCTAAGAAATTTCCCCATAACCTTTGTAGTGCTAAGGAGAACAACCCCAGCTTCTCCGATCTCTCCACAGAACTGACGGCCCTTATCGCCGATATTATTCTGGTAAAACTCTTCTGCATCTTCTCCAAGGCCTTAATACCCTTACTAAAGTGTGCTATCCAGAACTGCACTCAATGCTTCATCTGAGGCCCAATCAATGACTTTGTTCAGTATAACAAATTTAAACATTTTATATGTTTTCTAGAAAGAAAATGAGTTATTCTAGTTGAATCGAACATGTACGCAAACTGCCTTGCATCCAAAGCAGTATTTTTTAGATAATTCTGTGGCTTTTAACATTGGTTGTGCAAAATCATTGCAAATATTTTATTCATTTTGAAATCAGCGTCATTCAGTGCTGATTACAAGTAAGGCAAATGATTTAGGTGGCAGGTTCCAGGGTGCTCACTAATTTATCAGCTGAAATAACCTATACACTTGGACCTGCATTCATCTTTTCATTCTTTTAAAGATTTCAATTAAATTTTCTCAAAGCCTACACTGTTCCAAATTAAACAGCCCAGCTCTCTGAGCTGCCTTGTTAGGGTCACTTAAACTAAATATAGTATCGTCAGTCTCCTTTCAAACTTTTCCAGCAGCTTCATCTCCCACCATGTGATAGGACCCAAACTGGTCGTAGGTTCCAGACGTGGCCTGGCAATGGCCTTGTACAAATAAAGGATAGTGTTTCTTATATATTTAATTGTCCTGGAAGTATACTCTAAATCTCTCTCCGCTTTCACAAGTCTCAGGATGCAGGTCGAGGATCTTTGTTGAATCGTGCACCACAAAGTCAGAAACCTTTTCGCTCTCAGTTTGAGCTTGTAATCCTGCATTGTGCAAACGTGAAAGTTCCACCCATGCTACCACACCTGCTGGGTATTTTCTGTTCTCATGTCAGGGCTGGTTTAGCTCAGTGGGCTAGACAGCTGGTTTGGGATGCAGAACAAGGCCAGCAGCACGGGTTCAAGTCCCGTACCAGCTTACCCGAACAGGCATCAGAATGTGGCGACTAGGGGCTTTTCACAGTAACTTCATATTTGTGACAATAAAAGGTTATTATTATTATGTCAGCCATTCCAAAGACCCAGTTTACCTCATTACGCACCCCAAAAAATATACTTCATTCATAAAAATTTAGAAAGCACGTTACCTGCCGTTCAAAGTTTTAGAACATAAAGTGCAAAACAAATCTGTTTCTTTTAATTCTGTATGTAATCGATTACATTTATAATTGCAGTTAATATTTACAATATTCATTATGTCAATCCTACAGCCTTAAGAATTTTACACAGTTTCCAATCCACCTCATTTTGATTTTTTTCAAAAGTATACTTTATTCATAACATATCTGAAAGAAGATTTGGGTGGCAGTGGTTAGCACTGTTGCTTTGCAGCACCAGGGTCCCAGGTTCGATTCCCGACTTGGGTCACTGTTTGTGTGGAGTCTGCACATTCGCCCAGTCCTGGCGTGGGATTCCTCCGGGTGCTCCCGTTTCCTCCACAAGTCCCGAAAGATGTGCTTGTGAGGTGAATTGGACATTCTGAATTCTCCCTCTGTGTACGCCGGAATGTGGTAACAAGGGGATTTTCGCCCCGACGCCGGCTGCCGTATTCTCCGGCTCCGGTTTTCGGGCGGGGTTCACGCCAAGCCGGTCGGGGGCTATTGGCAGCGGCCCGCCCCCAGCAATTCTCCTGGCCCCGATGGGCCGAGCGGTTGTCCGATTTTGGGCAGTCCCGCCGTCGTGGGTTACGCATGGTCCCACACGACGGGACCTGGCAGGTAAGTCGGCTGGGGTAGTCCTCAGGAGGTCGCGGGGATCTGACCCTGGGGGGGGGGCCCCCACGGTGGCCAGGCCTGCGATTGGGGCCCACCGATCTGCGGGCGGGCCTGTGCCGTGGGGGCATTCCTTCTTTCCGCGCCGGCCCCTGTAGGGCTCCGCAATGGCCGGTGCGGAAAAGAGAACCCCCTACGCATGCGCCAAAATACGCCGGCCTGTCTGCGCACCCGCGGAACCACGCCGACTGTTCCGCGCATGCCCAAAAACACGCCAGCCCTTTGGCGCATGCGTGAACCCATGCAGTCCCTTCGGTGCCAGAAGTGCGGAGAATTCCGCACATTCGGGGGCTGTTGACGCCGGAGTGATTGGCGCCGGTTCCCCCGCCAGCGTACGGTCTTACTCCCCAGAAGGGAGAATCCCGGCTAGGATCTTATATATGTTTCATGAAGATCACCTCTCATCCTTCTAAACTCCGATGGGTACAAGCACAATCTTTCCTCATAAGATAACCCTTACCTCCCAGGAAGCAGGAACCTCCCCTGAACTGCTCCGAATGCATTTCCTTTTTAAGTAAGGGGATGAAAACTTTACACGGTACTCCAGTTGTGGTCTTTTCAACACCCTCTACAACTGTAGCAGAACTTCCCTATTTATATCTGCCATGCCCCTTGCAATAAATTACAAATTCCATTTTGCCTTCCTAATCACCAGCTGTACCTGCACACTAACCTCTTGCGATTTACGTACCAGGATACTCAGATCCCTCTATGCTGCCGAGTTCTGCAATATTGCTCCATTTAAATATTATATTTCTTTTCTATTCTTCCTGCAAAAGTGGACAGGATCATATTTCCCCACATTATGCTCCATTTGACAAATTTTTGTCCACTCCCTAAACTTTTCTATATCCCTTTACAAATTCCTTATGTCCTCTTCACAACTTCCTCTCCTATCTACCTTTATGATAATTTGCGGATAACTCCCCCAATGCTGTCACCCAGATGGTTAATAAAGATGACAAAATGCAGCAGCGCTATCTCTGATCCATGTGGGATTCTGTCAGTGACACTGAAACATAGAAAATAGGAGTAGGCCATTCAGCCCTTCGAGCCTGCTCTGCCATTCAATGGCTGAGCATGGCTCATCCTCTATCTCAATGGCGAGACCTAATTTCCAGATTTCCCACGCCCCTCACCGATAACATAATAAGGTTCACGCCTACAAAGGGGTGAGAACTTCATTTTAATAAATTTACATACATTTTAATCTCATCAGCCAGCATCCATACGCCACATGATTCTCCCTCAATGAATATTCAAACCTCACTGACGTGAGCTTTCAATAGGTTTGGAAACTGAGGACCTATTAAAGATTTCAAATTTTCTCAGAGGGGATCCCCGGCGTTGCAAAAGTGATTATATCCCCCCCGGTGGTGGTGGGGGTACATGCCTGGGCACTGCCCATTGGCACTGCCTCCTGGCACTGCCTCCTGGTAAAGCCACCTGGCACTTCTCCCTGGCGCAGGTTTGCACTGTCTGCAGTGCCAACCTGTGCCAGGGGTAGTGCGAGCGGCGGACCATCTGGGGAGCACCATCGGGGGGTGGTGTTCACGTTATGTTTGTTGAGGAAGGTGATGTGTTGGGTACTCTGGATCTGTGGAGACTGCGTTTACCTTTGCAGTAACATAGACAGTCTACCAACACTTGTAGTAGTACAACTCTCTTTTATTTATTTAAGAGCTGTTGAACATACTTGCACTGTGGGTCGACACTATGTTAGATTGATTGAAGACCTATGTCTAACCTGACCAGCCTATACTGCTAGCACATGGTGGATGTTTGTGCTACTGACTGTGGGCTCTGTCTGTCTCAGAGGCTGCATCCCGAATGAGCGGGAAAACTAGTACCCTCTGGTTTTATAGTGACAGCGCTCTAACTGGTGATTGGCTGCTGTGTTGTGTGTGTTGATTGGTCTTGCAGTGTGTCAGTCATTGTATATCTCTGCACCATAATATACTGATGTGTATATCATGACAGAAGGATCTCCTGATGTTACTGCTTGTGGTGGGGGAGGGGTCAAAGCCCTTGATGCTGATGCTTGTGGTGGGGGAGGAGGCAGTAGATGAGGGGGAGGAGTGAGAGCCTCTGAATGTGATGGCGGTGCGGGAGGGAGGGCGAGCCCCAAAGCTTGTGAGGGGGTGGTACCAGAGTCTGTGGAGGTGGGGGGGGGGGGGGGGGGGGATTTCATTTTCCGTGCTGATCGGTGGCACCATTTCTAAAGGGCACTCCAATCACTGTGGAGCTGGCCTTACTGGCTCCAACAGGCCACTCCATACTGAATTTATTTTTCAGACTGGCTCAAAATCTGAATGAAAAATTCAGCTGTGGAGCTGGAGAGCTACACACTGGGATTTCAGTCAGAACCTGACACTGAGAAAATATGGGAAGATTCCTCCCGACAAATTGATTTATTTCTTTCCTACATACATTCGGTGATTTGGCCTCTATAGCTTTCTGTAGTAGAGAAATTCGCAGATCAACTGCCCTCCAAGTGAGTAAATGTCTCCTCATTTCAGTCCTAAATGGCCCACCCCATATCCTGAGACTGTGACTCCCCTTGTTCTGGACCCTCCAGCCAAAGGAAACAATGGACGCAATTTAACCACCGTGCTGCGTACGGCGTGGATCTGGTCATGACGGTTAAATAGTGGGAAAGGCCAAAATTGCGATCCATGCCAGGCGAGAATTAGTTTGCATTTAACCGGCCCGCTCCCGATGGCAGGTTCCAGATCGCGCCAAATATGGGGAGCATTTCATTAATCTTCATTTGCATTCATTTCCATCTCATTAACGAGATTGAAGTCAAATGCAACATCCTCCCAGGAATTCACCGGCTCCTCAAGGAGAAATCACGGGGGCTTCATTTAGTGCTCCTTTTTTAAAATGGGAAGCTGGTGCAATGGTTGCTGAGGGTAAGTGAGGCATTTCCATTTTCTGGACTGCAATTCAAGGGCACTGGAGAAGTGCTTGGGGGGCTGGGGACCCCTCGGCGGGTTCGGGCTTGGTCAGGGGGCTGAAGGGTTCCAGGTCAGAGATCGCCCCTGGGTCGGGGAGGGGGTGAGGGGCTTTTCATCTGTGAAACCTTCAAGCCACTGTTAAATATTGTGGAGACCCATAACAAGGGCAACTACAGCTGCTTCCTGTCTGTCCTACTAAACACGTCCAGGACAGAGCCATGCCCTGGGTCTATGTGAAGGCCATTTAACTCCCTTTAACTGTGACCAGCCTCCAGCTTCACAGCTGAAGGCTATTGCTAATGAGGAATTGGCCTTGTTAGTTGTGAGAGCACGTCACATCTCTCAAGTGTTGCTGCAGGTTATTTTTGCTGCTTGTGGCTGCAAATGCCTGGAGACTGCTGCTGCTGTTTCCTTCTTTTTCAGTAGCCTGGAGTAAGGAAAGGGAGGATGGGAAGATGACCTGTTGCCTGGGCTGGAGCAGGGGAAGGAGAGCTCATTCTCTCTTCTGGCGTGCTCTGGGTCGGTGCGATTTTCCGCTGTTGAGGAGTCTACTGCTTGGAGCTGCGTGAGGGGGACAGAGAGTTGATTGATCTGAATGAGTGATGTTTGTTCCTTGTTGCTGCTTGCAGCTACAGCTGCCTGGAGGCTGTGTGTTTGTTTGCTGTCACTTCTTTGTTTTTGTGACCTGGAGTAAGGAAAGAGAGGACGATAAGATGGCCTACTGCCTAGGCTGGAGAAGGGGAAGGGAGGCTCTTTCTCTCTTTAGGCGTGCTCCGAGTCAATATGATTTTCCACTGCTGAGGAGTCTATTGCTGGGAGCTGCAGGAGGCAGAGAGAAAGAGGCAGATTGATCTGAGTGAGCAATTTGATGAAGGTGTCAAAGAAATGTTTTTGCGGATTGCTGCCGGTTTTATTGTATGTTTGGTGAGTGCTGCACGTTGACTAGCATGTCACCGCGAGTCAAACACGCTGGACGTCGAGACTGTTTTACTGCACCTTGAACACCTATGAAACATGTGGATACCGGGCTTTGGTTCCAATGAAATTAGGCCCTATCAGATGGCCTGTACAACAGAGGTTCATGGACAATGACTGATATGTTAATTGATCGAACAGCAAGGATCCTCCGTTCTGTTGAGGATCTGTGAGGAGCGATACAGTGTGTTTGATTTTCTTTGCACATATGCACTGTTGTAGTTTTGTGTTTGTGCCAATAGTCTGTAGCTAAAAGGTACTGCACAATGCCTTTCCCTTGTTGGTTAATGATCAGTGTGATGTTTAGACTGTTAAGTAGTTTGTTTTCATCTTTTTGTATAAAGGTACTGTTGACCATTTAATAAACAAAATATTCTCAAGTGGCATCTCATGGGTAGCCATGCCATGTTTCAAACAATGATTATTGCATCGCATTTCAATCAAACTTTGAAGCCTGAACAGTTTGCCTGAACTCTAGAAGCATCAGACCCATAGAGGCAGCAACCAACAGTCAAACATTCAAGAGCTGGGCTTCAGTACTGGGGATATTTACGCGACCAAAGGGTGAGTGTGTACATCAGAGGATGGCACCTGAGCACGGTCTCCCTAATGGCACCAGTGGAGGAAAAGGACACCCGTTCCTGGTGGTTGTGAAGGTCACCACAGCACTGAATTTCTTTGCAACTGGTTCATTCCAGGGCTTGAGCGGGGACTTGTGGGTAATTTCCCAAGCCACAGCCCACAAGTGCATCCGTGAAGTCACAGATGCCTTCTATGCCCAGGCATCAGACTATATCACCTTTGAACTGGACCAGGACCACCAAGATATCCAGGCTGCAGGATTCTCTACCATCGCCAGGATGCCCCAGGTCCAGGGGGGAATAGATAGCACGCATGTCACACTGCACTCGCTGGGGCATCAGGGAGTGCCCTCCACTAACAGGAAGGGGTTCCACTCCCTGAATGTTCAGATCGTGTGCGACCATAAGAATTGGCAAAACATGTTGCAGTTGTATAGAACCTTAGTTCGGCCACACTTGGAGTTTTGTGTTCAATTCTGGTCGCCACACTACCAGAAGGATGTGGAGGCTTTAGAGAGGGTGCAGAAGACATTTACCAGGATGTTGCCTGGTATGGAGGGCATTAGCTATGAGGAGCAGTTGAATAAACATGGTTTGTTCTCACTGGAATGATGGAGGCTGAGGGGCGACCTGATAGAGGTCTACAAAATTATGAGGGGCACAGACAGAGTGGATAGTCAGAGGCTTTTTCCCAGAGTAGAGTGGTCAATTACTATGGGGCATAGGTTTAAGGTGCGAGGGGCAAGGTTTATAGGAGATGTACGAGGCACGTTTTTCACACAGAGGGTAGTGGGTGCCTGGCACACGCTGCCAGAGGAGGTGGTGGAAGCAGGGACGATAGTGACATTTAAGGGGCATCTTGAAAAATACATGAGTGGATGGGAATAGAGGGATACGGACCCAGGAAGTGTAGAAGATTTTAGTTTAGATGGGCAGCATGGTCGGCACAGGCCTGGAGGACCAAAGAGCCTGTTCCTGTGCTGTACTTTTCTTTGTTCTTTTTTGTTCTTTGAATGTTCATGACAGCTACATCTTGGGATACTAGGAGATCCCCGGCATCTTCAAGGGTCACCCCTGGGTGATGAGTTGGCTCTTGGGGGATAAGGGGTACCCGCTGAGGTCCTGGCTGTTGACGCCAGCGTGGAGGCTGGAGACTGAGGCGGAGATCTGATATAACGAGGCCCATGCTGTCATTGAGAGTTGTATCAGACTGCTCAAAATGTGGTTCCGATGCCTGGACCACTCTGGTGGTGCCCTGCAGTACATCTACCAGAAGGTCTCCCGTGTTGTGGCACAGCAGCGAGGCAACATTTTGGTAGGAGGAGTAGGAGGGAAATGTGGCTTCACCTAAGGAGGAGGCAGACTAGGAGAGGATGGAGGATGAGCGGAGGAGGAGCCGGAGGATGGAAGACAGGCTGCAAGGGGTCCGTCATGCCCGGAGGGCCACGGAAGCCCTCATCCTGAATGAAATGAAAATCGCTTATTGTCACAAATAGGCTTCAATTAAGTTACTGTGAAAAGCCCCTAGTCGCCACATTCCGGCGCCTGTCCAGGGAGACTGGTACGGGAATCGAACCGTGCTGCTGGCCTGCTTGGTCTGCTTTAAAAGCCAGCGATTTAGCTGAGTGAGCTAAACCAGCCCCAATTCCAATTCTTATAGGATGAGGTTTTGTCCATCAGATCATGCCAATCTCCCCAATCCCTCCTTCCCACCAATCCCTCCTTCCCGCCCAATCCTCCCTCCTCTGCATTCCCCTTCTTCCCACCAATTTCCCACCTTCCTCCCCCCATTCCCCACCCCTCCCACAGCTACCCTGTACCACCCTCCAAGGATCTGTGTAACGTCACCCCAGCATGGTGGGCCTGTGTTGGCACTGTCAGCAGGTCAATGTGCAGGGCAGAAGAGTCATGATAACTCACTGTGAGGTTAACTCTGGTGCTCCTCGGTTTATGCCAAATTCCGACTCTTGTCTTTCTGCTGACAGCGTGCTCCCACCCATCCTCCGAACTGGGTCTACATCGGGGCATTTGATCTTGGACCAGAGTACCTATGGGGCATGGGGTGGAGGGAGCAGAGGGCAATAGGGGGTGGGGGCAGGAAGGACCGTTGTGAAGATTAATGTGACAGAGGCTGCACATGTATCAGGTGTAACATGTTTTAATAGTGACCATTTGATATTTCCATTCCCCTTATCTATCGAGAGTGACCCCCCCGCCATCCCCGAGTGCCCACTCAATGATCCTCTCTCCTCTTGACCTTGCGTGGTCTACTGCCTGCTGTGTCTCAGTGTGTCCCAAGCATGAACATTGGAGGTGGAGACGCCCTGCTGCTTTCCACGCCCTGTAGCCTTTGATGTCCTCTGGAGTGCCAGGAGCTGAGCGGCAGCCACAGATGACTTACCAGTATCAGTGGCATCGCCATGCCATCCTATTCTACCCGCTGCCCTTGAGATGCGCTGGCATCAGGAGGGGGGATTCGGAAGAACTGAAGACTGCCATTGCCTCCTTGATGGCAGGCCCCGGGTTGGCCTCCAGCGCTACCTCCTCCCTAATGATGCCTGTAGGGCCCTGGGGGTCTTCATGGTATGGAGGAACAGCTGGGGAAAACTCCAGAGGCCTCTGAGTCATCTGGCTCTGCCAGTCCTGGCGGCTCCCATTATCTGCACCATGGTGTAGACGCCCTCAGTGATGGTCCTCAGTGACTGGGCCATGCTCTGGATGCCTCATCAATGTCGACCTGTATCTGGGACATGTCCCTCAGTGACTGGACATCATTTCGAGGCCCTCAGCCATGGTCGTCACAGATTAAGCTATGCCTTGGGTACCACCACTCAAAACACTTACGTCGTGCTCCAGGGTTTCTACTATGGTTTCCATGCTAACAGTGTTGGCCTCGGTGCCACACATTGTCGGCATCATCTCCCGTGCCCATAGCTTTTGGGACTCCTCCAATAGGCTACACACTCGCTGGAGTGTCCCTGACATCCTCTCCTGAATCTCACGACTGTGTCTATCATCTGAATCAGCTCTGGGAGAACCTTGTCCAGAGTCTCGGCATCTGACTGGGACCCAGCTGAGTCCTGGGTCAGCAGACCTCCGACTGCTGGTTCTTTTGGATATTCCTGCCTCTACCTGGTGTACATCAGCAACTGTGTGGTGCTCACCAGATTGTACCTAGGAGGCGTATCCACTAATGTCGGCCACCGAGTTGTGTGTCTCTACGCGGGTGGAAGGTGGAGGTGATACCTGTGATGCCTCGTAGGTGGTCTCTTGAGTGGTGGGGGGAGGGGGGGGGGGCAAGGGGATGATTCCCGATGGCCCAGCCCCGTCTGATGGAGATCCTGCTAGACATGTGGTCAGTGTGAGGGAAGTACAATTTTGTCTGACATGAACAACTCACTTGAGACAGATTATCTAGGTGAAGAAGTAGTGGATCCTCACCTCTGCGGCGCAGGCCAACCTCGCTGTTGGTGGCTGCTCTCTTCTCGGTCAACCCAGGGAGATTTCCAGGGCCCATTCCTCATGGAGGCAAGGACTCGAACTCTGATACTCCGCCCCCCCCCCCCCCCCCACCCGCCCCCCCACCCCGCCTTGGCCTAATCCTGCTTATTATGGGCTATCTTCTCCATCAGGACAAAAAGATGGCATTGAGAGTGACATGCTTGATTCTTCAGGGGGTCAATAGCAGGTGGCATGTGTGGGCACGGTACCTGGTCATGAAGGGGTTGTGCTGGTGGGTGCCAGTGGGGCTTGAGGAACAAGCTCGAAGATCGGATGTGGGGTGGGTGCGAGGTGTCAGCCAATGATTTGTGGTGCAGGGAGGGGGTGGGACGGTTCGGAATTTGAGGGGTGTGTTGATGCCAGGATGTATAATGAACTAGCTGCTTTTGCCATTCCCTTCAACAGGCGGCAGAGGTTCTACATGGTGACCAATATCAGATAACTTCCCCTTGCAACTCAGTGGAGGTCATTGGCCTTCTTCCGACATTATACAGCGGTCCTCTTTGTCATGCTGGCTGTACTGACAGCTGCTGCTGCTGCCTCCCAGACGGTATTGGTGACCCCTGCTGGGGTGCTCCATCCCCTTTGGGGGAACAGGATATCCTGTCTCGCATCAATAGCATCGAGAAGCCTGGCCAGTTCAGCATCCCCAAAGCGAGGAGCAGGTCTGCGCACTGTCATTCTTGTGTGTGGACTGGGAGTGGGTGCTGAGGGGGGTTTAAAAACAGCTCTCTCGTGACAGCAGCAGGACACTGAGGCACGAGTCTGGATAATCAGATATCCAGTAATGGCGAGAAGCTTGTGGGGGCTCATTTTTGGAAGTGATTGCCATTAAATACGGGCTGCAATCCCACCAATACTTAGAAATCTTTCAATTAAATCACATCCAACATCCCTGCATCCCCTTTATCCAGCCCCGTCAAAGTTTTATCTGATATTGATCACCGTGTAGAACGTCTGCCATCTGTTGAAGGGAATGCAGCTGGTTGATTATTCAGCCACTTTTGCTGCACGTAAACAAAGTTATTTTTAAAGTATAGAAATTGGTTGGACTTCCATCATCCGCTAACGTTGTGACATCCTCCCGAAATTAGACCAAGTTAACGATTTCCATCCTTCCTTTCTAGACGTCATTCACCAATAACTTTTTCTTTCAAAGTAATGATACAGTCCACCCTCGTCTTTCTTTAGCAGTTTGCCTTATCTGAAGGCATACAATTTTCCAGTACAAACTAGCTTTTAAATCTAGCTACCACAGAGGCCTCTCTCAGTCTGTGAGTTTGTTTTTACTCTTTCATAGGATGTGGGCGGTGCTGCCAAGGCCACCATTTGTTGCCCATCCCTAATTGCCCCTTGAATTTTAGTGGCTTGCTAGGCCTTTCGAGGGCAGTTAAATGTCAACCACATTGCTGTGGATCTGCAATCACGGGCTGGATTCTCCAATAATGGGGCTATGTCCCCATACCAGTGTAAAAACGCTGCCGTTTCACACTGGACTTCCCTTATGAAAGTCCTGAGTGATTCCCCCATCTGCAGGGGGCTAGAAGGGTCCTGGGGAGTGCTTCTCGCAACTCTGGCTGCGGATACGGGGCCCCGTACTTTCCGTCGGTAGACCGCACATACGCACGGCGGCGGCCGCCCCATGGGACATGGCAGACTTGGACCGCAGAGCGGGACCAGAAATGTAGGGCCCCTCCTAGATTGCGCTTGTCCACAGGTCCGCGAGGCCCGATCATTGCCCTGGCCATCTATGAGGCCCCCCCCAGTGAACGATCCCCCCCACCCCGCAACAGGGCGGCCGCGGGCTGAGTCCGCAGACGACACCCGACATTCCCGCCGGCTGATAGGTGGTTAGAACCGTGCCGTCGGGAACTCGGCCGGTTTCGCGCGGAGTATCACGGGGGGGCTCTGTCAATGGCCCCCTACCCCACACCATGTAGTTCACGCGCGAGAGACTCCTGAGCGATTCTCTGGCGGGAGTGACGGCGATCAAAATTTCGGGCTTGACGACCATTCTCCACCCCCACCCCCGCGCTGAACAAGATTTCAGAGCAGCGGCTCGGAGAATCCAGCCCCACATGTCAGTCAAACTGGGTAAGATTGGAAGATTTATCTTCCCTGAAGGGCATTGGTAAACCAGATTACAACACTCGACGATAGTTGGCATGGTCACCATTACTGAGACTAGCTTTATATTCCAGTTTTATTAATTGAATTTAAATTCCACCAGCTGCCCTGGTGGGATTTGAACCCCTATTCCGAGAGCAGTAGCCTGGGCCTCGGCCCTACTCATCCAGTGAGGCCAGCATCTTCCCCCACTCTATAATTGCACAGTTCAATGAGCGGTGATTTACAGAACATAATGTTTATTTCTTGGAGAACTCTGAGGTAAACGCTATCAGAGCCACCAGCTTGATTTGTTTTCAGAGCATTAATTTGGTAATTTTGCATAATTAGTCCCAGTTGCAGTGAGGGGATTTGAATGTTAAGAAGTAACATCCTATAATAAATCACTTACCTTAAACATTACTGTCTGCTTAAGAGTGTGCCATAAGGCCTTGTGAGAAATAAGTGCCAGAGCTGAATAACAGCTGAACAGTGACATCCATTGCCTAATCAATGAACTACAGTTGCTGTGTATTACAGAAAATTTTCTATTCTGATTTGTTAAAACACATTTTATTTTAGCAAGAGAAGAGAGAGTGGTTGAAATCATCACCAGAGGACTTAGTGCAAAGGAGTAAAAGGGCTTCACTGACATTCACAGTCACGATTGTATGGCTGCTGAAGTGTGCTAGATTAATGGCTATTGAGACAGATTACAGATGATGATCCTTGTTGGAAAGGGAATCAGTTTTAAGGATCTCGCTAATGACCGTTAAGGACAATACAAAAGAGGCAATTATCCCACAAGTGTCACTCAACAATCTCATTTGTCAAAGACAGACTGCTACTATTCATCACTTCTACTGAGATCAACTCAGTGACTGGCACTGTAATGTAAACACACAAAATGTGGTGAATATAGTTAGTGAACTACAAGCACAACGGTTGTGTGGGAATATGATGGAGGAGCATTGACAGAAAAGTGAGTTAAAAGTGATGCAGACTGGGTCCACCAAATTCACAGATACATAGGGCGCGATTCTCCCAAAACGGGAGAAATCGTAAGGCTGGCGTCAAACCCGGGCGGGTTTGACGCCAGCGCGCCCCTTCCCGACCGGGAACCGATTCTGGTCCCCGGTCGGGGCTAGCAGCCCGACGCCGCAAGCTCCGGCATCACGGGCTTAACGAATTTCGTTAAGCCCGCTTGCCGGAGTTAGCGCCGGCTGACGCGTCATATGACGTCAGCCGCGCATGCGCGGATTGGAAGACTCCAACCCGCGCATGCGCGGATGACGTCATCGCGTATTTGCGCGAAACCCACGCATGCGCGGGCCGGGATGCCCCTCAGCCGCCCCGCGAATGGATACTGCGGGGCGGCGGAAGGACAAATAGTGCGCGGGCATCGGGCCCGCTGCCCGCGATCGGTGCCCACCGATCGCGGGCCCATGGCACCCTTGGCACGGCCGTGGTACTGCCGTGCCAATCGGTGCCATGGTTATAAAAAGCGAGTTGTTCCCGCCGTTTTTACAAACGGCCAGACCAGGTCTGTTTGCCGTTCGTAAAAACAGCGTAAAGGGCTGGGACTTCGGCCCATCGAACAGCTGTGAATCGCTGCTGGCCGTAAAAAAACGGCGGCAGCGATTCGTGTCGGGAGTTGGGCGGGGGGGGGGAGAATAGCGGGAGGGCGGGAAAAATGTCGGGAAGGCCCTCCCGCTATTCTCCGACCCGTCGTGGGGTCGGAGAATTTCGCCCAAAGTGTTCAGAAAAGATAGTGTCATGATGCACGTTCACAGACTTCTTTAGAAAAACAACAGCTATTTATTGATACGAAAAACCTATACGTAGGCCAGCTACCCACCCGCTGTCCCAGTCCCTACATATCTTCTACATGTCTTCTTGATGTCTTCTGCCCCATCAGAGGACTCCACCCCCTAGGGTGATTATATACTCTCTGTCCCAAACCAAATTTCCCTCTTCTGCTGCGTTGTCCTTCACGGGACAATTAGCACAAATCACCATATCTCTCCCCCTTTAACTCCTTTTTATAATCTTCAATAACTAGGTTATTGAGTCCTAAGTCTTAATTAAATGTTATATGCATGAGTTAGACAATTATAAATCGAGTCTGAGGGTTTTTTCTGTTTCTTGTAGAGCTGTATCATTTTGTAGTCTGAGATGCTTCCACCGGATCGACATTAACAGGAACCGCAATAACGGGTACCCCTTCTGGCACAGGCGATCCATTACTGTTTGCTTCCACAGAGACATCAGTTATGTCTATGACAGGTCGAACAGGTACTTTGGTGCTTACAGATTTGAAAACAATTCTTGATAGCACCACTGACTGCTGGAGCGTCTCCACCACAAGTTTACGAAGAACTGTCCCTTGATGTCTATTGAGTACGACAGGGGTCTGGTCTCAGAGAAAATGAGCGGAGCCTTAAAGCTGCCCTCACTGCCTGCAGGATCAGTGGTCAGAGTGGAAAATTTCACAAGCATCAGGAAACGCAATTCTGACCAGAAAGTGTTTCCATAATCTGTAATTACGTGTCTGTGTGTGCAAAAGTTGGTGTGTCATTTTTTAACTTTTTTTTACTTGGATCAGTTTAAGTTAAATAAAGCTAATCTTTTTCTTTGTTGAACTGAAGAAAACGTGTCCTTCTGGTTGTTTTCTGATCACAGCACGTAAATAGTTAAGTACTTACGGAACTGGCAAATATAACCTTTTCAAGCAAAACAATCTGCTGGTCGCAGAAGGATGAGGAGATACAGATTCAAGATGCTGTGGGGATATGAGGAAGAGTTCTTTTCGTAATGAGCGGTAATGCACTGGAACTTGTCACCTATGAAGGTGATGGAAGTGGAGGTGACCAATGCGTTCCAAAGGAAATTGGAGGGGCACTTGTAAAGGGACTGGAATGTTGCAGGGAATAGGACTGACTGAATTACTTTTCAAAGAGCTAGCATTGGCTAAATTGCCCTCCTGTGGTGTAATAGAAAGTTTCTCAAACTTTTTTTCCCGGGACCCACTTTTACCAACCAGCCGACCGTCGGAACCCATGCCTGCCGACCTTCACGACCCACACAGGCCAACATTCGTGGACCAAGCCAGTCGACCTTTGCGACCCACACCAGCCAACCTTCACGGACCAAGCCAGTCGACGTTGCTGACGCACCATTTTCGCTTACCTTTAATGTGACAGGTGAACCTGCTTAGTACAAATGATCTCACTTGCTTTGTCATTCAATGTTAAATTTCTACAAAGGATTTCAGCTAATGATTTAAATTCTTGCTGCAATCTTTGAAAAAAATCAAGAGGTTTGTCCTTGAACTCGCCATGCTTCATCTTCAAATTACTTTGAGGTTTGCGGGTTTTAAATTTGCCTTTGCTAGTACTTTCCTGCATATAACACACATGGGCTTTGCAACCTTTGTATTGGCACAATTAACAAAGCCATACCTCTAGAAATCACCTTTATACTGCCTTGTTTCCGATTTTAGTTTCTTCTGAATAGGCTGTTTACCAGAGGCCCTGGAGCTCTATATACAACTCACACTAGTACTGCTTTGTTCCATCATGGACTCTCCTGGGCAGCTGACACTAGCACTGCTTGGCCCTGCTGTGGATTCTCCTGTGCAGCTCTCTCCAACAGATTCAGTTGTGAGTTCCTGGCCTGTTTGTGTCTCTGGCCCTCTCTTTCTTATAACAAAATGATCCAACTTCAGTTCTTCACAGTCCTGTTGCCTTGCATGCTTGCAGCTAGAAAATGGAGGAATTTCTCCTCTGTGATTTTGCGTCAAACGCACGGGTGTACAGGATGCGTGGTTTCCGTGTACGTGCGGGGTGCATGACCTGCTCTCTGCCGCCGCTTCTGGCGGGAAGACTGCATAGTTCGCATTTAAAGCCGGTCGCGGCCGGCATTGTGAATTTAAAAGCCAGTTGCGGTCGGAATTCTTAAAAACCAGTCGTGGCCGTTGAGCACTTCTCCCGCGATCGGGAATGCCGTGACTGATTGCCCCCCAACCCCCCACTTGACACGACCCGCAGTTTGAAAAGCCCTGCTGTAATAGTTCTATGATACTATGACTCTGATTCACTGATCAGTAATTTATGCCATCAGCTGTGAGATTCGTACAGTTATAAACGTTAAATTTGTATGATTGTAAGTTCTGCCTGGCCTGTCCTTAGATCTCTTTCACCGCCTGACTTTCTCCCGCTCAGCCCATTTCTGCTGTCTGCGCAGTGTGCTTTTTCAGTGTTCTGGAGGCACTTTGATGCCGTGCAGGTGCCAGGCATGCTTCTTCTGTCTTCCAAACAGAGAACTGTTTTTTAAAATTGAAGTTTAACTTCAAGTTTATAGTGCAGGCTTGCAAATGGCTCCTAGCATCTGTAAAGGGTCCTCTTTTAGCTAGATGGAGTGGAGCAGTCGAAGGAGAAGGGTGGTCGGGGATAGCAGTGAGGGCTGGGGGAGGGGGGTCAGGGTTCAGGGTGGAGGTCAGATGGATCGGGGCTGGTGTCAGGGGGTGGGGGTCGGTGAGGGGTCAGAAGGCGGGGAGATGTGAATCAAGGGTAAGAGGGAGGGTGGGGTCAGGGTGGGGGTTGAGTCCATTTGGTATGGGGGGATTGTCAGGTCTGCTTGCAAGTGGGTCAGGTCGGGAGGCTGAAACGGGTCGAGTCGGGAACCTGGTGTCGGCTTGGGAGGGTTCTTAATGTCAGAGCAGTGGGTTTTTGTGGGGAGGATTGTGGAAATCTCATGGGGGGGAGGGTGTTGGGATAGCCCTGGGGATTAATTAATTGGGGGCGGGTGGTGTCCCATGCAGGACTCGGTCTGGGTGTTTTAAATAGATACGCTGAAATCAGAAGTGGATTTATTTCTTCAAACTGTTTCGGAGTAACTATTGGTGTAGAACGAGCAGAACCCTCCAACGTTTGTCATTTAAATTGTTTCATCGGATGTTTCCCAGTACAGTGTAACTGTCCAGGGAAAGTTAACGCTTCTGGACAATTGCACTGTAAAGTCTCACCTGGGAACTTCCAAGACTGATTCCCCAGCACATCTTTGGAGTACCTAACAAATCTGATGGTGAAGAACCAGAAACGTATGGGCTGTTCTGTTCGGCAAAATACAGGTACAAATTGATGAAGAATGGATGTTAAGTCAGGGGAGAATATAAGCAGATGTGACGAAAGGCTTACTTGAAAGTGTAAACATTTTAAAACTGGAAAAGAACATAGAGAGATATTGGCGTTGAAGACGGGAGCACCAAAAATTCGTGCCAGTGTGTTGAAAGTTGTGCTCAAGAGGTGGGATGAAAGAAGTGGGGTGGGGGGGGGGGGGGGGGTTTACAGGCAGAAGATTGAGGGGTAAGACGAGAATATAAAACTGGAGAATATTATAGAGATATGATGTTAGGCCATGGAGGGATTTTAAGGATGATGATTTTGAATTTAATACAATGTTTCGAGCCAATTGTTGATGGGCAATTAAAATGTGAAGGCATTGACAAGAGGAGAAGCTGGGGCTGTACCCATTGGAAAAAAGAAGACTAAGAGGAGATTTGATGTAGATGTTCAAAATCATGAAGAGTTTGGAGAGAGTAGATGGGCAGCACAGGGACCCAGCTTCAATTCCAACCTTGGGTGACTGTCTGTGTGGAGTTTGCAATTTCTTGTCTGTTTCGGGTTTCCTGCGGGTGATCTCATTTCCTTTCTCAGTCCAAAGACGTGCAGGTTAGGTGGATTGGCCATGCAAAATTGCCCCTTAGTGTCCAACGGTTGGTGGGATTACAGGGATAGGGTGGGGGAGTGCGACTAGGTAGGGTGCTCTTTTGGACAGTTGGTGCAGACTCAATGGGCCGAATGGCCTCCTTCTGCACTGTAGAGATTCTATGATGCTAAGAAACTATTCCCATCTGCCACAGTGTTGAGAAATAGTCAACTGGGGTTGGACAATATATGCAAACTTGCCAGTGGCATGCACATCCCAAAGACAAGTTGAAAAACTACCACCTGGTATCCCATTATCTCCCTACCCTCCCTGAATGTGCCAAGTGTTTTAGGATGTCCTTGTGCAGGAATGGTGCAGTGCAAACACAAATAACAGTGTTTGTTTACTCCAGCAATGAGTCTTTCCAGCCACTGGGTAGCACTCTTTTCGAACAGAGATGAGTCCTCCTGGTCACAGGACGGTCCTGTCTCCCAAACAGAACTTAGTTCTCCTGGCTGGGCCCTCTCTGATCAGAGATGTGTTCTCCCAGTCACTGGACGGCACTATCTCCTTGCAGAATTCAGTTCTCCCTGCTGCACCCTCTCCACGCAGAGCTGAGTCGTTCTTTGGGACACAGTAAGAAGTCCTCACCTGAGGAAGGAGCAGTGCTCCGAAAGCTAGTGTTTGAAACAAACATGTTGGATTTTAACCTGGTGTTGTAAGACTTCTTACTGTGCTCACCCCAGTCCAACGCCGGTGTCTCCACATCATGTTCTTTGGGACGGCACAGTGACAAAGTATTAGCACTGCTGCCTCACGGTGCCAGAGATGTCGGTTCAATTCTTGTCTTGGGTGACAATGTGGAGTTTGTATGTTCTCCCAGTATTTGCTTTGTTTTCCTCCCGGTGCTCTGGTTTTGTCCCACAGTCCACAGATGTGTTGGTTAGGTGGATTGGCCATTCTAAATTGTCCCTTAGTGTCTAAAGGTTAGGAGGGGTTATGGGGTTCCAGGGATGGGTCAGGAGAGTGGGTCTAGATAGTGTTCTTTCAGAGGGTCAGACTCGACGGGTCCAACGGCCTCCTTCTGCACTGTAGGAATTGTATGATTCAATGTGCCCTCCCGTCGTTGGGAGGCGCTGTCTCCCGAGCAGAGACGAACCCTCCTGGCCGTGGGGTGGCGCTGTCCCCGAACATAGTTCAGTTCTCCCGGCCGCCCGGTGGCGCTGTCTCCCGAGCAGAGATGAATCTTCCCAGCCGCCCAGTGGCACATTCAGCGAGCAGAGATGAAGCCTTCCGGCCGTCCAGTGGCGCAGTCAGCGAGCAGAGATGAAGCCTCCCAGCCGCCTGGTGGCGCTGCTTTCAGCCGTGCCCCAGTCTGCCTGGCGGAGTACGCGTGCGTATAAGACGGAAGGGTTTCTGGGAGAGTGAAGGGCTGGAACAGGCGTCTCGTTAGATGCATCTGGCCATGGGGTATTCGCTGGTCAGTGAAAATGTGTCTGTCTGGGGTTTGCAATTCGGTTCTCGATAGGCTTTTGTCAGTAAAAGCTGATGGAACTCCACAGTTGCCTGTGGAGGGCGGTTGTGGGGATGGGGAGTGGACTTTGTGCAGGGAGCGTTGACCTCCAGCTCGTTTTCAGTGAACATAACCCTGGATAAACAGGGTCGCTGGCAGCAACTTGTGTTCTTTTAATAATCTTTATTGTCACAAGTAGACTTACATTTTTAAATACTTCTCATTGCTGTGCTTAAAGCCACTTGGAAACAGATTTTAAAATTGGTTCCAGTCTTCGTTCTTTGGTCTTGGTAGAGCCAAATGTGAATATTGTCAAGAAAATAAACCTGGGGGAGATGAGGGGAGGGGATTGATTCGGAAGATACTCCCTCAGTTTATACAAATGCACTTGGAAGGTTCTGTAGGAATATTTGACTAGTGGGTGGGTCATGTTAGAAAATACTGCCAAATGCCATAGGATCTAAAAATGTTCCTGTGGCATTATGTCCTTGAAACCAGATTGAAATGCCCTTTTTTAAAGAAATTGCATTTCTTTTATATTTGGGAACTATATTACAATTAATCTTGCTTGGAGCAGTTGGATTTAGCCATCTAGCAAATAGTATTGCACCACAGTAGCTTTTTTGTTGACTAAAGGTGGCTGAAGAAATTGATGCTGATACTGGAAAATGTTAATGATCCTCATTAGCCTGCTTGCAACTTTGGCTCAAATTAAAGCATTCTCCTTTTTTTTTTAATGAATTTTCTAAGTTTGCTTTAGAGGGCTGACATGATGGTTGGCTGTCATTTTTATTAAACTCTGAATTGAGTAATTGCTGTGTTGACTAAATATGTGTAATTAAAATGATAAGGGAATAAACCAGTAAGGGAGAAGAGGAGAATTAACTTAATTCTGTTCAAATTTCTCAATGCAGCCTGGTGAATTCTTGAGACCAGGGGGAATTTTATTATTTTCAAATCTAGTTTTGGTCCAACTTCAGAAAAGCATCCAGTCAGTTGTTTCCATTCTCAAAACTAGCCATTTCTTTAAATTGATTTTCCTTCAATGTTTTGGCTTTATTTTGATTTTTAAACAAGTGTTTCAAAATGATTGTTAGCAGTATTCTGCTCAAACCGGTCTGGAAGACTGCAGTAAAATGAATGAATTGTCTTCTAAATGTAAAAGGGACAACTGCTGAAGTAGTTTATGACATTTTCTCTGGTATCAATTGTGTTTGTTGCATAATTGGAATTCACTTGTACAGTGGAACCCATTTTAAGGTGCTTGCTGTTATGTAATCTTCTGAATTATTTTGGTGTTTGCTTTCTGGATAAGTATCCCATGTAAACAGAAATGGAGCCAGTCAGTGGTTAGCACTGTTGCCTCAGTGTCTTGAATGACTGACCTATGTGGAGTTTGCATGTTCTCCTGGTGTCTGCATGGGTTTACTCCTGATTCCTCCTGCAGTCCAAAAATGTGCAGGTTAGGTTATGGGGATAGGGAAGTGGGTGAGCCTAGGTGGAGTGCTCTTTTGGAGGATCACCTTCTGCGCTGTAGGATTCTAATGCATGCATACAAACTTGTGATTTTAGGTGCAGGTGTAGGCTATTTAGCTCCTTGGGTCTCTTTGGCCATTTGATAAGATTGTCTGATTAGCTTGCGGCTTCAACTCTACTTTCCTCCCAACTCTACTTTCCTGCCTAACACTAACATAGGCCTGGTCCTGATTTATATGTGAAGATCTCAACCATAAAGGAAGGAAGGCATGAATTCTTCAAAACAATAAAAGAAAAAGTGGTGCTGCATTTCATTTGATGGTGTCAAGCCACTGTAGTTGTGTTGCTTGGGAACGGTGGGATATTGTATGGCTTCCTGGCATTAGCTTGAGTGTGTGGAGTGAATACACCTGATTTGTCTCCTGTGCTTTAATAAATGAGCAGTTCCACAGGCTACCACATGAGATTTAAAGGAATTTCTATTATGCTGTACAGACTAATTTTAAACATAAAACTTGGTCGGTGGAGGCTATTGAACCCTCCAGGTCTTCCCTGCAAATAGTGTTGCTGTGTCAGTAATTTGGAACAAAGCATGGTTGGATTTTGAACAAATGGTTTCCATCGGTTGTTAAAATACATTTTTTCTAGAGAGCAGCTCCAGCCAAAAGAACTACTCCAATTTTCAGTTGATGGATCTGTTGTCTACTTCCAACATTTTTCACTTGTTTGCAGAGCTGGTAGTTGAAAAGTTACTGGTCTCACCATAAGTGTTTTTTTTTAAGCAACTGAAAATGTTTTTTTTTAAGCAACTGAAAATGTATGTTTGAGGTAATAAGCAAAGCACTTTGTGGTGTATGTTTGATGTTGGGCTACCTTAATTGCTGTACTCTCTCAGTACATTCCTTGTCAAGTTTTTGAAGCTAGAACAGACCTATGTTACCTTGCCCTGGGCCTTGTGAGCAATTGAAACATTGTCTGAACAGTTGCACCCAGGTTTTTCTCTAATTGTAGCCTGCAGGGCAGTTTGCTCTTGTTCAGAAAAACTTTTAATTTGATATACCCAGTATTCAAAAGGCCTTGTGATTTTCTAAAAAAAAGCTGCTGACCTGTAATACCTGTGGCAATTTAATTCCGGTCTGAATATTTTCAATCTTGATTTTGGTTTCGGACAATGCTCGGCACAACATCGAGGGCCGAAGGACCTGTTCTGTGCTGTTCTGTTCTAAAACCTGCTTTAGCCATTCATGTTCTACTCAAATCTGTCACACCAAACCAATTCTTGTGTATCCAGTGCTAGGTTAGTATCATGGGGCAGCATTTTTGTGATCCAGTCCTGAGATCAGTACCGAACCTTTACACAATAACCTTTACGCAATTCTTTACACCACTGGGCTGGGAGTATTTCCAGTTGTCGGCTTCATGTAAAATCTGACTCATTCTGCAGTCCTTGGATATTTTTAGCATTGGGCTGCATATAATGCCCATGTAAGTACTGCAGAACTTGAAACATTGCATTATTGGCCTGCAGTTTTTTAAAACCATTTTTTTCCAATGAGTAATTGGGTGTGGTGTTTTGCTTAAATTCATATCTGTCATAATTTTACAGGTACTCTTATAATTAATCTGCATTCCCTGCCCTCAAATAGTGAATAAGAAAGTTCTATTAATTTGTATGATATAAGCATTGTTGGCAAGGCCAGCCTTAATTGCTCTTGAAGATAGTGGTCAGGAACTATCTTGAACTGCTGTAGTCCATCTGGTGAGGGTCCACCCACAGGGTTAGAGAGTTCCAGATTTTGGCCCAGCAATGGTGAAGGAATAACATTATTATAATCTTTATTGTCACAAGTCAGCTTACATTAACACTGTAATGAATGCACTGAAAAGACCCTAGTTGCCACATTCCGGCGCCTGTCTGGGTACATTCAGAATGTCCACATTACCTAACAGCATGTCTTTCGGGTGTTGTGGGAGGAAACTGGAGCACCCGGAGGAAACCCACACAGACTCCGCACAGACAGTGACCCAAGCTGGGAATCGAACCTGGGACCCTGGAGCTGTGAAGCAACAAGTGCTAACCGCTATGCTACCATGCCGTTATACTAGTTCCCAAGTAAGGATGGTATGTGCCTTGGACAGGAACTTGCAGTGATCATGTTCCCATGTGTCTGCTGCCCTTGTTCTTGGAGTATGTGAAGTCATGGGTGAGTTGCTACAGTCAACAACATTACTCACCTGTGCCAGTGATGGGATGAGTGCATTTTTTTTTTAAGAGTTGCGAGTGATACTGAACATCAATTGTCAAATATTCCCCCAATCTGGAAGGGTGGTCACCTGAAGATGGGACACTAGTCTGTGGGACTCCTGCAGCAATGTCTTGGGACCGAGCTAATTGACCTCCAAAAACCACTACAACCATCTTCTTTTGTGCTAGGTATGACTCCTCCAACCAGTGGAGAATCCTCCCCCCCCCCCCCCCCCCCCGATTTTTCCCATTAACAAGAGATTAAGCTGGGCTCCTTGATGCTGTAGTTGGCCAAATAGTGCCTTGGTGTCAATCATCTCTGGAATTTAGCGCTCTTTTTCGTGCTTTGGTTGTCAATGTAATATTAAGGGAAAAGAATGCTGGAGATGAGCACTGTTTGGATCCAATGATGGAAGCAGCTGGGGGTGGGTAGAATATGGAGGCAACTGATCCAGCTTCTTACAAAGGAGCACTAAACTGATAGTCAGTATCATGGGGCTGAGGTCAAACAAGGACAGCTTTCATTAGCTAGCTATCATTGATAACTCGTATTCTGCTACCTTATTCATGATTTACAAATTAATTCAGCAAATCAACAATTTGGGTGTATCCGTCCACGCTCCAAGTCTGTAATTGCTGACGGCTTACCATTTCCTCCATTTGGTAGAAAGTTAAATGTTGACGAAGTAAAAGGGCAGCTTAGCTGTGTCGGCCTTGTTTTAAATGTCAGTGAGAATAATCGTCTGCCAATACTGACTCTTGGCAACAGTTGAACATGCCTGCCATCTGAGTTTTCAAACTGTAGCCAAGTTTGGTACTAAATAAGGTCTACTGTTCTCATACTACTTTGGTGGGGTGGCACAATGGGTAGTACTGCTGCCTCACCGCTCCAGGGTCCCGGGTTCAATTCCAGCCTCTGGTGACTGTGTGGAGTTTGCACCTGTCTGTGTGGGTTTCCACCGGATGGTCCAAAGATGTGCAGGATATGTGGATTGGCCACGTTAAATTGCCCCTTCGTGTCAAAAAGGTTAGGTGGGGTTACGAGGATCGGTGGAGGTGTGGGCTTAAGTAGGGTGCTCTTTCCCAGGGCCAGTGCAGACTCGAGTAGTTAGTATAGTCAGATCTAATTGGGAAAACAGATTGAATTGAAAAGATGAAGCAACTTGTGTAAGTGATCGAATCCCTGTTTACCACCCCTTTCTGTTTACCTGTTCCTATCCTGAGCACTAGTCATGAATCAGCTACCTTTTGTTTTTAAACTGATTATTCTGTGACGTGATCTTGGACATTTTAAATGTTCATACTTTCATGGTATAGCATTGACAGATTTCTCTATACCTTTGTACTGCTGTGGAATTATTTAAATGTGTTTTTTTCTAAACTGCAAGGTAGTTTTTTTTTGCCATGTTCTTAGTGGTCCATTCAGTTAGGACAAGTTTGGACATTTTGACACTTTGCCTCACAGTAATGGTGCAAGAGGTTTGGCTGCTATGCTCATTAGGCTGAAATTGACTGTTTTAAATAATGGTGAATGCCTGAGCTTCACCATTCTTCGGGCAGATGCAAATCTGCAGTTAAACTTTTAAGATCTGAAAACTGTTGTTCAAGATACACCCTCCTTTAATTCTTCACTCTGGTTGAGTTATTTGCCCTGCTTATGCAGACCCCAGATACTTGTACATTATCTGTAAAATCAACAGCACAGAAACAGACTCTTCAGCCCAAAATAGCTGCTCTTTTTTGTTTGAAGCTCCACTTGAAGATTGTCCCTTCTTTGGTGATCTCTCGCATCTAGAAATTGTTTTTGTTTCCAAAGTCTTAATCATTGAGGCAGTATTCATAGCACTGATCCTTGTGGAGCCCACTTGCCACCATTGGTCACAGAGTAGTCACCCCTCCACCATGTTCTTTCTATACTTCAGCCAGCTTGATATTCATGCTACAACTCCAACCCTGACTCCACATACTCTGACCTTTTTATACATTGTCTATAATGTAGCACCTGATGAGAGGTATTTTGGAAATCTACATTTGTTACATCTGCATTAGTCTTGTCTGGTGAGGTAAGTCAAACGAGGATTATTTTTCTAATCCACATTGGTTATTCATTATTATTGGTTTCTAGATTTTTATTTTTGTATTTTTTATTAGGAATTTTTTCCTACCTTTTTTTAGACTAGCCCATGGTTTCCTGGGGATGGTGTATCAACTTGAGGTATTAAGTGAGTATTTTGTATCTATCTTCACCTATGGAGAAGGATGATGTAGGTATAGAAACAAGGGGTGAGGGTTGTAATATAACTATAATTGAGGGAGGTTTTTAGCGGGCTTAAAAGTGGGTAAATCTCCCAGACCAGCTGAGATGTACCGGAGGTTGCTGTGTGAGGAAAGAGATTGCAGGGGCTCCGACACTAATTTTCAAACATTCTCTAGCCACTGGTGAGGTGCTGGAGGACAACTAAGGAAGAACCAGATAATCACAGGCCAATGAGCCTAACATCAGTCTGGGAATTATTGGAGAGAGGAGAGGACTAATCCAGGATAGTCAACATGGCTTTATAAAGGGAAGATCATGTCTAACAAATTTGACTTTTTTTTGAGTAGGTGATGAAATGTGTAGACGACGGCAGTGCAGTTGATGTGGTCTGCATGGACTTCTCAGTAAGGCTTTTGACAACGTAGAACATAACACTGCAGTACAGGCTCTTTGGCCCTCAATGTTGCGCCAACCTGTGAAGCCCATCTACACTATTCCCTTATCGTCAATGTGTCTATCCAATGACCATTTGAATGCCCTTAGTTTTGGCGAGTCCACTACTGTTGCAGGCAGGGCATTCCACGCCCTTACTACTCTTGAGTAAAGAAACTACCTCTGACATCTGTCCTATATCTATCTCCCCTCAATTTAAAGCTATGTCTCCTTGTGCTAGACATCACCATTCGAGGGGAAAAAGGCTCTCACTGTCCACCCTATCTAATCCTCTGATCGTCTTGTATGCCTCAATTAAGTCACCTCTTAACCTTCTCTCTAACGAAAACAGCCTCTAGTCCCTCAGCCTTTCCTCATGAGATCTTCCCTCCATACCAGGCAACATTCTGGTAAATCTCCTCTGCACCTTTTTCAATGCTTCCACATCCTTCCTATAATGCAGCGATCAGAATTGCACGCAATACTCGAAATGCAGCCGCACCAGAGTTTTGTACAACTGCAACATGACGTCATAGCTCAGAAGCTCAATCCCTCTACCAATAAAAGCTAACACACCGTACGCCTTCTTAACAACCCTCTCAACCTGGTTGGCAACTTTCCGGGATCTATGTACATGGACACCGAGATCTCTCTGCTCATCCACACTACCAAGAATCTTGCCATTAGCCCAGTACTCTGTCTTCCTGTTATTCCTTCCAAAATGAATCGCCTCACACTTTCTTGCATTAAACTCCATTTGCCACCTGTCAGCCCAGCTCTGCAGCTTATCTATGTCCCTCTAACTTGCAACACCCCTCCGCACTGTCCACAACTCCACTGACTTTAGTGTCATCTGCAAATTTACTCGCCCATCCTTCTACGCCCTCCTCCAGGTCATTTATAAAAATGACAAACAGCAGTGGCCCAAAACAGATCCTTGTGGTACACCACTAGTAACTGGACTCCAGTCTGAACATTTCCCATCAACCACCACCCTTTGTCTTCTTCCAGCTAGCCAATTTCTGGCCCAAACTGCTAAATCACCCTGAATCCCATGCCTCTGTATTTTCTGTAATAGCCTACCGTGGGGAACCTTATCAAACGCTTTACTGAAATCCATATACACCACATCAACTGCTTTACCCTCCTCCACCTGTTTGGTCACCTTCTCAAAGAACTCAATAAGGTTTGTGAGGCACGACCTACCCTTCACAAAACCATGTTGACTATCTCTAATCAAATTATTCCTTTCCAGATGATTATACATCTATCTCTTTTAAACTTTTCCAATACTTTGCCCTCAACAGAAGGGCAAGGTCCCACACAGGAGACTAATCAAGAAGGTAAGGGCCCATGGGATCCAGGGAAATCTGGGCAAATTGGATTAAAATTGGCTTGGTGTCAAGGCAGAAGGTGTTGACGGTTGTCTTTGTGAAAGGAAGCCTGAGTCTAGTGGTGTTCCGCAGGCCTCTGTGTTGGGTCCCTTGCTTTTTGTAATGTATGTTAATGATCTAGACGGGAAAGTGGGTGGTGGTATGATCAGTAAATGCACAGATGGCACAAAAAGTGGTGATATGGTGAAGAGAACCTTGGATTACAGGGCAACATGGACTGGCTGGTCAGATGGGCAGAACAGTGGTAAATGGAATTTAACTGATGCTGCATTTTTTTGAAGCACTTAACCAGGCAAAGGAAGGCACAATGAATGGCAGGATGCTAGGGAAGAATAGAGGGACCTCATAGGACCTATGGACAGGTAGATAAGGTGATTTATGACATATGGGATACTTGCCTTTATTAGTCGAGACATAGAATATAAGAGGGACTTTTATGATGCAGCAGAGTACTGTGTGTAATTCTGGTTGCCACACTATATAGGAAGGATGTGATTGCATTAGAGGGTGCAGGGGATTCAGTACTGTGTAATTCTGGTTGCCACACTGTAGAAAGGATGTGATTGCATTAGAGGGTGCAGAGTGGATTCACAAGGATGTTGAATCAGCTATGAAGAGGTTTGGTTGGGGGGGGGGGGGGGGGGGGGGGTCGTTCTTTAAAGCGGGAGGGACCTTATTGAAGTGTACAAAATTATGAAGGACATGGATAGAACAGCACAGAACAGGCCCTTCGGCCCTCGATGTTGTGCCGAGCAATGATCACCCTACTCAAACCCACGTATCCACCGTATACCCGTAACCCAACAACCCCACCCCCCCTTAACCTTACTTTTTAGGACACTACGGGCAATTTAGCATGGCCAATCTACCTAACCCGCACATCTTTGGACTGTGGGAGGAAACCGGAGGACCCGGAGGAAACCCACGCACACACGGGGAGGACGTGCAGACTCCGCACAGACAGTGACCCAGCCGGGAACTGAACCTGGGACCCTGGAGCTGTGAAGCATTTATGCTAACCACCATGCTGCCGTGCTGGATAAGAAGAAACGTTTCCCCTTAGAGGGGGTCAATACGAGTAGCACGATAGCATAGTGGTTAGCACAGTTGCCCCTCAGCTCCAGGGTCCCAGGTTAGATTCCTGGCTTGAATCACTGCCTGTGTGGATTCTGCATGTTCTCTCCATGTCTGTGTAGGTTTCCTCCGGATGCTCTGGTTTCCTCCCACAGTCCAAAGATGTGCAAGTTAGGTGGACTGGCCATACTAAATTTGCCCTAGGGGTCCAAAAAAGGTTAGGAGGGGTTATTGGGTTCTGGGATAGGGAGGATGTGTGGGCTTGGGTAGGGTGATCTTTCCAATTGGCCGAATGGCCTCCTTCTGCACTGTAAATTCTATGAAATAGATTTTCAGATAATGGGCAGTGGATTTGAGGAAAAACGTTTTTACCCAGAAGGTGGTGGGAATCTGGAACTCTTGCCAGAAAGGCTGGTAAGAGGCAGGAACCCTCCCAACACCCTACAGTGCAGAAGGAGGCCATTCGGCCAATCGAGTCAGCACTGACCCACCTAGGCCCCTCTTCCATTCCATCCCTGTGACCCCACCTAACTTGCCCATCTTGGGGAAACTAAAGAGAAATTTAACTTGGCCAATCCACCTAACCTGCCCATCTTTGGACTGTGGGAGGAAACCGGAGCATGCAGAGCAAACCCATGCAGACACAGGGAACGTGCAAACTCCACACAGACAGTCACCCAAGGCCAGAATTGAACCCGGGTCCCTGGCACTGAGGCAGCAGTGCTAACCACTACCACCGTGCTGCCCTAAAAGCATTTTCTGTGGTTGAAATGCCATAGTAAACAAGACTACCTACCAAGTGCTGGAAAATGGAATTAGAATAGATAGATGCACGAGGGCTGGCACTGACCCAGTGGGCCAAAAGGGCCTCATTTTGTGTTGTAAAATGACTCTAACAACTGTTTGCCAGTCCTCATGGCAATACAGCTTTTTCTCCTCGTGTCATCTCTTCCTTTTAGATTCTTCAGAATCTGCCTGAATCAGGAGTTTGCATTTCTTCCCGAGTTGCATTTGTTTATTAATTGTCCTCTCTTAAATGTGGTGATCTGATGTCATTCCTACTTGACCTCTCCCTGTTAAATACTGAACCAAAATAATTGTTTTGGACATTTCACTATTCCTGGCTCTGATCTCAACTATCCTTCATTGACCATATTCTCTCCTCCCATGTGCCTGTAGAATAGAATCCTTACAGTGCGGAGGAGGCCATTTGGCCCATCGAGTCTGCACCGACCATTCAGAAGACCACACCACTCAACCTTTCGACAATTGAGGGGAAATTTAGCATGGCCAATCCACCTAACCTGCACATCTTTGGACTGTGGAGAACGTGCAAACTCTACACAGACAGTTGCATAAAGTCGGGATCAAACCCAGGTCCCTGGCACTGAGGCAGCTGTGCTAACCACTGTGCTGCACCTTGTGCTACTGTGCTGCACCTTGTGGCAATATTTCACTCTGATTTAATTTCATAGTTCCTCTTTTGCTTTTTTTTTACTTCGAGTATCCCTTCTCCCCTGTAGTGCCTTTGGTAAATCCCCCTTTCCTTAATTTTGCCTTATCGATGGTGTTTCATTGATTGGTTCGTCTTTTAAGCAAAATGTTTTTTTTTTTCCTGGGCTGCTGTGATAATTCACCAATAATTTTATTTTTCCAACTTCTATTAGCCCCTGAAATCAACTATTCTATAATTTTTTTTTTGTGCTTCTCCTATGATCATCCTAAATTATACTATGGTCACTATTGCTTGGATGTTCCCCTACATTTACTATTTGCGCTGTTCTGGTTTGTTCCCATTAACCGGGAGATTGAGTCTGAAGAATTGCATTATGTTTATTTGCTAGTTGCTGTAAATTCTGGCCCAATTCACTAGGTGATTTCCATGTCATGATAAATCCAATTTAAAACTAATCTTCTCGTGACTTGTGATACAAAACTGTTTTTAACATTGGTGAAATGGGAATCCATGTCTCCTTGGTGCCTGAGCAGACTCTTTTTTTGTAATCAAACTGTTTTGACATCATGTTGTGCAGAGTAAATGCATAGGTTTCTTTTGTCTCTGCTGCAAAAAATGTTTCCTAGTTAGCCATGTGATTTTAGTGCATCCGGTTCATGTGAAGTTTTCTTATTTTAAGCTGGTTGAAATCTTTGTTCATATGTAATGTGGTTTGGTCCTTTGCCATTTTAACTAAGTGCATACTAGTGTTGGCTTTTGTTATACTGATCTTTGTATTCTTAATTACAAACTCATTAGATTAATTCTGTCACCTGAGCTAAGTAATCTTGAACCACTCGCTAAAAATGGATGTAAACATACTATTGCTCTTGTGTTACAGACTTCCGGAGTGCTTTTTGCAATTGGTGCCGTATTTGTAACAACAGTCGGAGTTATTGTGGGACACTATGTTTTGTCCAAAAAAAAGAAGCCTGCCATCACTTTAAAAGATGCCAATGAGAAGTACCCACTGCGGCTGATAGATAAGGAGGTAAGTAACATTTTGTTTCTTTTCTGTTATGGCACCCAGACCCCAAGTTATATTAGGAACCCGGATGTGAGCCCAACAGTTTTTAAATTTGTAAAGGGAGGAAAGGATACTTTGGTCCAGGAGTTATTCCACTGACAAACTAAGGGACCTTTTGATATTAAAATAAATATTATTATTAACACCCAAGGAAAAAACAGCTTTTCAACAGTTCTTACAAAAAAGAAAGTCTTTGGGCTTTCTTTTCCATCTACATCTTAAATTTGAATTAAGCAAAATCCACTCCTAACATTATGCAGTTACACTTACTCTTTCAAACTATTAGTGTTGAAGGACTCACTTTCTCTTTTGCTTTTTGAACAGATTGTGAGTCACGACACCAGGCGGTTTCGATTTGCTCTTCCTTCAGTCGATCACATTCTTGGTTTGCCTGTTGGTAAGTTACTTACACCCTGATCAACAGCTTTATTGACTGTAAACTACACAAGAACATCCTGAATTGACTGGTCATGAGACTTCTATTCCCTTTGGGAGCAAGTTTTCATTTCCCTTTGTATCTGCTCTGTATATTATTATTAGTGACTCCTGTTTTAGCTGTCTTGATTGGTTAGATGTTTGCTTCTTTTAAGCCAGTAACCTAGCACAATGTCCTTGTTTAGAGTCACTTTGTAGGGAAATGAAACTGATTAGAACATCCATGGCGCTTCCCAATCATGCTCCGATCAAAGAAAGATTTTGATCAGTTGCTTTAAATGTTATAGCAGTATATCTGTTTAGGGTTCACGTGTTCTCAAGAATAAAAATCTCAATTACCTGCAACTTCATATCCAGTAGTATTTGCAAGTACTGTGCCCTACATCTCCCTTCCAGCTATCCTCTCCTTGTACTCCACTCCATTGCTCTCCCTGGATTTGCTCTACTTTGTTTCTCTTGTGCAGGTACTACTCACTTTATTGCATTCTGATCAACAAGTTCTGGGAATTCCATTCAACAAGAAAAATAAATGTACTTTTGGCCTTGCCAAACGCCCATCTCCTAGTCTGTCTGCAAGCAATGTGCTAAGACATCTGCTAGTCGGGATTTATATTGGTAAACATTAGAAATAAGGTATAGTTTTAAATGGGTTTAATGTTTCTATGCCTAGAGGTTAAAACCTATATTTGGATCCATGCTGGATGTGTGGCGGTTGATTTTCGATTCTATTATGCTTGGAGAAGGTTATGGTGTGACAAAAATACAACTAATAGGGGTTGCTTAGCAACTGGAGGGCCTTGTAAGGATTTAATAAAAGCTTTTTAAGTTTTAGTTTGGGCTGAATTTGTGGGTAGTTGGAAACAGGACCTCTGGGAGTGCACATCTCTCAATTCTGCCGAAGAATGAACCGAATGTGAGCTGCAAAGACGGGCTTAATGAAGTACAGCTTATAGCCGTGATAACCAGGGAATTGGGACTGAGAATGTGTTTTAAGACCGCAACCGAGACCAAGGTATTGTCCAGATTAATTCAAGGAAGTGTGAACAAACTTTTGAGTTAGACACTTGCAGTAACCAGATTTAAAGTGGGGCATGAGCCTTCAAAGGTAAAACAAACATCTGATGCCATTTTAACAGTCTGGGAATTGAGGGGTAAAGCAGTTGTGAGCAGTCTGCACAGCAGACCAGACTAATAAACCTAGAGGGGTGGTACAAAATTCTGGACTGTATTCGCTGTTAAAAGTGGAGCAGAAGCCAAGTGTCATTTGGAAACCATAGTCTGGATTTTGGAATGCAAACTGCTAAGGGAAAGCATGATTTGAATGTGACTTTTGAAGGCACAATTTGAAATCACTCATGGAAGATGGAGTTCAGTGAGACAAGGTGGCTCACAAGAATCATCTGGGCAGATTTGGAAGAGAATCCACAGGCATTTTGAGTTCAGGAAAAATGTCTTACTACAGTCATCTTGGGTACTTAAAAGGGACTTGGTCAATTAGATCATTGTAGCTTAAAATGTACTTTGTGATCCGTGTTGATCTTAAAATCTGTGTGTAATTGTTAAGCTAAGGGGGGAGGGAGTAAAGGTACATTGTATAATACTATTCATGTTTAATGGCTTTTCTTTGTAATGGTACTGTGACACACTTGCTATGTTTTATACAAAAAAAATTAGTCTTTTGAACCAGAGTACTGGGATCTTCCTGTCCAGTTCTAAGATCAACTGGGATCATAACATACTTCTGCAGTTAAGTTTTTTTTTTTAATGTATTACTTTAGCGGTTCTTAATTTAATGTTTAAACACCAATTGTTTGGCTTTCAATACAGGAAAACATGTGTATCTCTCTGCAAGAATTGATGGAAACCTTGTTGTGCGACCATATACTCCAGTTAGCAGTGATGACACCAAAGGCTATGTGGATCTTGTTGTCAAGGTAATGCTTAATTCCATACTCACCATGAGCCTTAAAAAATATTGAAAGTCTGGCAGCATTGTGGCGCAGCGGTTAGCACTGCTGCCTCACAGCTCCGAGGTCCTAGGTTTGATCCTGGCTCTGGGTCACTGTCTGTGTGGAGTTTGCACATTCTCCCTGTGTTGCGTGGGTTTCACCCCCACAACACACCGATGTGCAGGGTAGGTGGATTGGCCACGGTAAATTGCCCCTTAATTGGAAAAAATTAATTGTGGTCTAAATTTATTTTTAATAAAACAAAAGAAATATTGAAAGACTCTGCCTCCATGACCTCTTTTTTGAGTAAGCCGAGTTTCAAAGGTTCCCAATTGACCCCTTGTCTTAAATGTGCAACCCCTTATTTAATATTTTATTGAAGCATTTGTAATTTTTACAGTTTAACATTTCTTACAACCGTGTGGGCTGACACATAAAACACCAAAAACAACGTCCTATCGCTGACCCATACTCTGACTTCGGGGGCTCCGAGTCCCTTCGTCCTTGAAAAATCCGACTCTATGCCCCCCACCCCCCGATCTTCCGACACCCCAAATATTGCCAGTTCTGGAACCCCCCCTTATTTTTAAACAGTGACCCTTCGTTCCAAATTCTGAGGGGACACCTCTCCACACCAATCAGTGAAGATCCTTTGGGTTGTTAACCGTCACCGTTTGCTCTTCTAAACTCCTAGTGGATACAAGCTACTGTGTCCAACTTTTCCTCCTGAAACAACCTGCCCATTCCAGATATAAAATCTAGTAACTATTTTCGGCGCATTTACATCTTTCCTTAAGTAAGGAGATGAGAGAGGTTCCAGTGGATTGGAAAAATGCAAGCATATCACCCACCCTTATTCAAAAAGGGATGGAGGCAGAATGTGGGCAACTACAGACAAGTTAGTTTAACATATGTTGTTGGAAAATTGTTAGAACCAATTATCAAGCCAAAGCGCTATCCATCTGAGTCGGTGTGGTTTTAGGAAGGGCAAATCATGTTTGACTAATTTGCTTTGTTCTTCGAAGATGTAACAAGCAAAGTGCATAATGGGGATCCTGTAGATGTAGAATATCTGGGCTTCTGGAGTTTGATAAGGTGCTGCACAGAAGGTTGATTCACAAGGTGTGATCACATGGGATTAAGTGTAATTTATTAGATTGGATAGAAGACTGGTTGACGGACAAGAGACAAGAATCGGGATAAATGGGTATTTTGTCTGGATGGTAAGATGTAACTAGTGGGATGCCACCGGGTTTGGTCCTTGGGGCCCCAGCTATTTACAATCTATATTAACGACTTGGATACAGGGATAGAAGGTTCTATAGCCAAATTTGCAGATGGCGCAAAAATTGGTGGGGCAGTAAGTTGCAATGAGAAAAGAAGAACCTTGCAAATGGAAAGGTTAGGAGAGTGGGCCAAAATGTGACAGATGGAGTTTAAGTGTGGGGTCATGCATTTTGGGTGGAAAAAAAGGGAAGGCAATTTATTATCTAAATGGGGAAAGACTCTGGGTGCTCCTGATTCCTTTTTGTCATTTTGTTTGTTTGTGAACATGTGGGCTAATGTTTGGGGTTTGGTGGGAGGATGGGATCATTATTGTTATGGGGATTGACATTTGTTACTGGTTATTGTTTGTTGGATGTAAATGTGGGAGAAAATGTGAAAAAGGAGAATAAAAAATATTTAAAAAACCAGCGTGCAGGTGCAGCAGATAATGAGGGAAGTAAATGGAATGTTGGCATTTATAGCAAAAGGAATTGAGTACAAAGGTAAGGAAGTGTTGCAACTATACAAGGCATTGGTAAGACCTTGCCTGGAGTATGTTTTGGTCCCCTTATTTTGAGGGAAGATGTAGTGGCATTGGAGGCAGTTCAGGGGAGGTTCACTTGATTGATTCCAGAGATTTTTTGAGGGGGGGTTGTCGTATAAGGAGAGTGAACAATTTAGGCCTATACAATCCAGACTTTAAAAGAATGAGGGGGAGATCAAATTGAGATATACAAGATGCTAAAAAGTATGGATAAAGTGGACTTGGAGCTGATGCTTCCTCTTGTGGGGCATTCTAAAACACGCGTTCATAATCTTAAAATAAGTGGTAGCAAATTTAAAACAGATTTGAGGAAAAATTACTTCTCCCAAAGGGTTGTGAATCTGTGGAATTTGCTATCCTAGAGTGTGGTGGATGCAGGAACAGTGAGTAAATGTAAGGAGGAATTGGACAGATTTTTAATTGGTAAAGGGTTATGGAGAACTGGCAGGACAATGGAGTTGAGGCCAGGATGGGATCAGCCATGATCTCAATAAGGGTGTTAGGCTCGGGAGGCGAAATTGCCTACTCCTACTCCATGGTCATGTATTCTAGGGAGGAGATGATGCTCCGGCTGATTTTGCAATCCAGCTCTTGATCTGTAACATTGTCGGTAGCAGATGAGGAATGGATCAGCCATGATAGAATGGCAGAGCAGACTCAGTGGGCCAAATGGGCTAATTCTGCTCATATCATGAACTTATGAGACCAATACTGTGCACAGTCATTCAGATGTGGTCTAACCCAAAAGCGTATAAAGTGTAACCTCCATACTTCCTTTACCAATGAACAAGGACATTCCTTCCCTATTTACTTGCTGTAAGTACATTTTGCAATTTGCTCACTAGAACACCTAGACCCTTCTGTAAGCCATGTTTGGCAATCTCTCACCATTTGGTGCTTATACTCTATATATTTGTCAGATCTGTCAACTCATTTAACCTCTATCAGCTCTTTGCTTTCCTTTCTTTGTCCAGAAGTTTCACAACCGTACCTTTTTTCATCCAAGTAATTTATTTGAAATTATTGAGGCCTTGGCACTAATCCCTGTGATACCTCACTCATTCCATCTTGCTAACCAGAAAATAACACTCTGGCAATTTCTTTCCATGCCAATATGTTGCCCCTACACAATGGACTTTTATTTACTGCAATAACCTTTGAAGTAGCACCTTATCAAATGCTTTCTGCAAATAGAACCTTCCCCGAGTCTAGCTAAATTTAGAAAATTAAAATCAATACCTTAGTAGCCACTCCTTTTTAAGACCACTAGGATGAAGTCGATTGAGGACTTGTCAGCCTGCTGCTCCAACCATTTTGTTCAGCACCACTTCCCTAATGTTATAGTTTCCTTCCTTGAGTTCATTCCTACCTTCCGTTCCCTGACTTTACAGCTATTTCTGGGATGTTACTAGTGTCCTCCCGTAGGGAAGGCCAATGCAAAATACCTGTTTCAGTACATCTGCCATTTCTTTATTTTCCTTTATTCCCCAGGTTGTCTTTTCTAGAGGGCCAGTGCTTACTTTTTATTTTCCCTCCTTATTAATCTTTAGATTTTCTGCTCTTATTTTCTGTCCAATTTTCAAACCTTCATATGCTGATAGTTAACCATGAATGGTGAATCCTCCCCTTTGAGTGTTTGTTTGTTTCTTTCTCGTTTATTGGATGGATCTATGCTGGTGTATTCTGAAATAATCCGCTTTTAAATATCGGCATCTCTAATGACCTAGCCAGTTCAATTTAGCTCTTCTATGTCGTCATAATTACCCCTATTAAGTTTAAAATACTATTCTTCGACCCATCCTCCTTTCTCTCAATCATGATCACTACTCAAGGAATCCTTCGCTGAAGTAATTAATTTCATCCTATCTCATTGAACAATACCAGGCCTAGTATAGTTTGCTCTCTGGTTGGTACTGGACATGCTCCTGTAAGAAAATATCCCCAAACATTCCATGAATTCCACCATGTAGGCTTTATTTTGCCCATCTGATGCTTCCAGTTCATATGTAAATTAAAATCCTCCATGATTATTGCCATATCTTCAAACTCCTCTGTTGTTTTTCTTTATACCCCTACTACCGTATGGTTACTTTTAGAGGGGCCTGTACACCATTCCCACAAAGTGACTTTTGTTTCTCATTTCCCCAATTGATTCTAGTTTCCTGAACTTAAATTGTCCCTTTCCATTGTGTTAATGTTGTCATTAACGAGCCACTCCTCCTCCTGTCCTTTCTAAATGTCAAAAACCGAAATTAGGAGCAGGAGTGGGTCATTCAGCCCTTCGAGCCTGCTCTGTCATTCATTATGATCATTCAGTTCAGTAACCTGTTCCTGCTTTCCCTTTCTACCCCCACTCCCCAATCTTCGAAAATCCTGCAAGTATAATCCTAAAAGTCATGTACCCTTCAATATTCGGGTTCCAATCTGTCAACCTGCAGCCATGTCTCTAATTGCCATCCGATCGCATGTACTTATTTCTATTTGGGGGAGGGGGCAAATGTCGTCATCATCATTAAATGCTTCTATTGGGTCTAGTTCCGTGTGCTGACTTGATCTACATCACCAGGCAATGTTAGGAATTTTTAACATCTTTGACTCAATATGGAGTCTGGTTTACAGCCGAAAGAGGCTCTTCACCCCACCATGTTTGTGCCTTTTATGCTACGGCGTTTCAAGTACTAGTCTAGATACTTTAATGTTGTGTTCCCACCTCTACCACCCGTTCGGGCAGTGAGTTCCAGATTCCCACCACCCTGTGAATTCTCAAATTTCCTTTTCAATCTCATCACTGTAAATCTATGACCACTGGTTATTAACCCCTCTACTAAGGGGAAAAGTTTCTTCCTATCCTTCATAGATTTTGTACAGCAGACCTTCTCTTGCTGTAAGGGAAAACAACCACAGCCTCTCTTCATAGCTGAAATGTTCCATCTGAAGCAACATCCTGGTGAATCTACTCTGCTCTGCACCCTTTCAAGTGCAATCACGTCCTTCCTATAGTGGGATGGCCAGCACTGCACACATTAGTCTAGCTGTGGCCTAATGAGCATTTTGGACAGCTCCATCATAATCTCCCTGCTCTTGTATTCTATGCCCTGGCTAATAAAGGCAAATATTCCAGATGTCACCTTATTTTTCTGTCCTGCCTTCAGGGATCTTTGGATAAGCATCCCAAGATTCGTCTGGTCCCCTGTACTCCCTAGCGTCCTACTGTTCATTGTATATTCCCTTGCCTTTTAGTCCTCCCAAAATGCATGTCAGACTTTTCAGGGTTAAATTAGTTTTGTACATCTGACCAGCCCATCTATATCATCCTTTAATCTTGAGGCTTTCCTCCTTGCTGTTTACCTGTCATCTGCAAACCACCCATGTTCACATCTAGATCAGGTATGTTACAAACAGAAGGGATCCAGCACTGATCCTTGCAGTACACTACTGGACACAGGCTTCCAGTCACCAAAACAACCTTTGACCCAAATCCTTGGCCTCCTGCCACTAAACCAATTTTGGATCCAAGAGCTCACCTGACACCGTACAGCCAGTGCAAATGCTTCATGTAGAAAAGCCATGAAATCAGAAGTAAAATGTTGTACACCTTGGCAGCACGGTGGTGCAGTTGGTTAGCCCTGTAGCCTCACAGTACCGAGGTCCCAGGTTTGATTCTGGGTCACTGTCCAGACATTCTCCCTGTGTTTGCGTAGGTTTCGCCCCCACAACACTAAGATGTGCAGGCTAGGTGATTGGTCACGCTAAATTGCCCCTTAATTGGGAAAAAATGAATTGGGTAGTTTAGATATTTTATTTTTTTAAATGTTGTACACCTTCCTGTGTAGCGATTACTATTGATAGCCCAAGAATACATAGGATAAGATTTTCACACCCCATTTGGGCATGCTCCAAAACCTACCTTTTTCCTCCCCCACTCCATTGATACCAGTGACTCTTTCGCTGTCTGAAGAGTAAAAAGTTAGAAAGCTAAAAGCACTCTTTCCCTCTGCACCGCATTCTCACGGTACTCCAAATTCCCAAAGACACTTGCTCTCTGTCTGTCTCACTCACTCTGACTCTGTCACTCGGGGTGTGCTCTCTCCCAACTGCTCATGTGTGAATCTTGCTGATCATGCGCTTCCAACAGTCCCTTTCTTCAATGGAGGTGAGCAGGGGCGACATGTGGCGTGGTGGTTAATACTGGGACTGGTGCTGAGGACCTGGGTTTGAATCCCGGCCCTGGTTCACTGTCCGTGTGGAGTTTGCACGTTCTCCCCATGTCTGCATGGGTTTAACCTCCATTAATCAAAAGATGTGCAGGTTAGGTGGATTCGCCATGCTAAATTGCCCCTTAATTGGAAAAAATAATTGGGTACTCAAAATTTTACAAAAAATAGATTTTTTTTTAAAGAAAGGTGAGCTGAGATGACCCCTACTAGTTAAGCTTCAACAGTAATCAACACTATTGAGGCCCTATTCCAGCTTCGGCTGATTGACCGTTAACTGACACTCTAGTCAGCTACCACCTTTATTGACCAATAAATTAGCCAAAAAGCTTTAATTAAATTATTCCTTCTGCACCGCCTTCATATTTATAATTGTGCATCCTTTTTATGTCTTTCACATGTTGCATATGCAAGTTTCAAAATTGCTGTACATTTGGCAGAAGGAATTGGGTCTGGAATACTCTTGGGAGAAGGGGGAGACACGAGACCAGACCAGAAATAACAAACATGGTGCCTTTAAAACAAATGTTCCTCATGGAAGTGCGAATCATGGTTTGGAATTAGTTGTACGTCGTTTGCTGAATTGCATTGTTCATATATAGTGAAAATTATCTGGGTCAATAATTTGTTGAAAGATGAGAACTAATGAGATTACACTGCACTTCACACAGTCAGGTAATTAGATGGAAAGAATTAGTTTGCATCAAACTCAGCTGCTTCTTGTGTGCCCTATTTCAAAGGCTGCAAAAAAATTATTTTCTGTGGCATATGCTTGTCTGATTTAGCCATTAGTTGTGCCAACTGCTTAGCTTAATTTTCTGCCCTCTGTCTGGAAGATTTATATTCATATTACATTCTATGTTCCTATACTAAAGTAGCATCTGTGATTCTCCATTCCGTTTTGTGTATATAATTCAAACACTGGTTCTAAGATATTGACAGGAAACGATCGGGTAGATACCCGACTTCCACTGGTTGGAGATTCTAAAACTAAGGGGCATAGTCTAAAACTTGGGGCCAACTGTTTAGGACAGATGTTAGGAAGCACTTCACACTCTCTCCCACAAGTTAGAATCATAGAATTTACAGTGCAGTGAATTTTAGAGTTCATTTTATAACTATATAGCTTTTTGCAAAGATATTGAGGCTATGGGCCAAAGACAGGTATATGGAGTTGGGCCACAGATCAGCCATGATCTCATTGAATGATGGCTGGATAGGCTCGAGGTTCCTATATAAGATATTGAGCTTTACATTTTGGATAAATTACTATTCACTCTTGCTGAGCCTATTTTACTTGCTTCCTCTGGAATGGACCCACTAGCCTTCTGCGTTTATAAAGCTTGATATTGTCTCTCTGCAGATCTATTTTAAGGGGGTACATCCCAAATTCCCAGAAGGTGGCAAGATGTCTCAGTACCTGGAAGACCTGAAGGTCGGGGATACCATTCACTTCAGAGGGCCGGGTGGATTACTCACTTATAATGGAAAAGGTGACATTTGTTTGCAATCACACTTTACTGGCATTACTGAAATGTTCGGTTTGAAGTAAGGATCAGCAGCACTTTGTGTCTATATGCTTCTGGGGAAGTAGCAGAAAAACAACCTATACCTATTAATCTGCTCGGTGTAACCTTAGCACAACATGTGGAATAAATTCTTAGCATAATGTTGTGTTTGGAACACTAAAGGGGTCTAAGTGCTACCTGGTTGGAGATTTTAAAACTCTTCAGATATTAACAACTGGCAACTTGAAAAACAGTTGGAAGATCACCTCCATTTAGGTGTGTAACTTAACTTGTGCACTCCTGTTGGTGTTTTTTTTATTGATTTATGAAATGAGAGGTTGGTGTTGGCATTAAACCCAGCTCATTGTACAGGTTTCTCTGAAAATTGCACGTGCTGCAGGCATGCTTGTTTTTAGCATGATACATGTTTCCTACCATAAAGTAACTTTCTGACCCGTGCAATACTCTTTGATCGCAAAGCTGTTGTATAATAACAAGTGAAACCTATGTGCAGTTGGGTGTTTGTAACTATCAGATAAAAAGGGTTCATTTCTGTCTGTCGTGTATTCTCATAATTAAAATTCTAAACTAATGCACTTTGTTTAAATATCAACAGCAACAATTGGGCTATTAATAAAACTAAGCAAATTGGGCTGTGCACAGTTTCTCACAACAGGCACGGTGATGGTTCTAAGCCAGCTAGTTTCCAACTTGTGTGATTTAAATTGGCTTTCCATATTTGTGCTTGACCTCTGCTGCAGAACAAAAGGTGGCAGCAATTAAGCTAACATTTCAATCCAGACAATTGGCTTCCACAAAAAGTATGGCTGGGGGTGCTGGGAAATGTAGCCAGTCTGAAGCTCCAATTATGATCTTGTTAAATATGTCCTTTCAAAATCTTTTCATTTTGCAAACTGGAAGCTGCAACCATTGCCTTATGCCAGTGTTATTCAAACATTTTTTCATGCCACCCACACTGGCAGACCTTTGCCGCGCATGCAATGTTCACTTACCTTTTATGCAAAAGGGGAGCCCGCTTGGTCCTCACTTGAATCATGCTCACAGGAGGAGAGGGCCTTTATGCTGTCCTCTTTATGTTAAAGGAAACTCCAACCTCACACGTAGATCGTTGTGAAGGGCAATAGCAACAAAATTAATGTTTACTCTGGACTGGATATTCCTGGGAGATGCTACACCAGAATGCTGACGGCCTCATGGGCTTTTGGTGCATTTTATTGTGGTGTTACTGGTCAGCTAAAGCAGCATAGTCTTTTAATTTGGAGTCAGCTCTGACTCTGGGTTTTCCAACTCAAAAGGAATTTTTCACCCATCGTTACTCTTTGAAACCACAGTGCATTTGCCCTGATTAAAGCATTTCCCTCCAGCCAATTTCATCTTCTGGCTTCTAAAAGCTCCCAGGACCTACAAATCAAAATCCTTTGTTTAAAAACATGACCACTGCAGTCAAACACACTGGCTTTCAACCCTTAATGCCCAATGTTCAGAATCAAATATTCCTAAACTCGAACCTGAGTTAACCTGAATACAGTTTTACTGTGACTTATGATCCATTAGCATTGGATCAGTCCACTACTAGATCTCTCCTTTAATCTAACTTCCCTCCCGCTATTTAGCATGCTGTCATACCATGTACATGGTGGTGCAGTGGTTACCACTGCTGCCTCACGGCACTGAGGACCTGGGTTCAATCCCAGCCTCGAGTCACTGTCCGTGTAGAGTTTACACATTCTCCCTGTGCCTGTGTGGGTCCCACCCCACAACCCAAAAAGATGTGTTGGGTAGCTGGATGGCCATGCTAAATTGCCCCTTAACTGGGGGGGGGGGGGGGGGGGGGGGAGAAATTACCATGTACATGTGGAGAAAATCCTGCCCATTTTAGGTGGATTATCACCTCCTGGTGGTTCCCTTGCCATGCAAACCACCTAGTCCTGTTGCATATCCTTGAGTATATTTTATGCCCTTGCTTCATTTATCAGTTGGGCCATCAGGAAATGTTAATGCCTTGTGTAATCAGAAGCTAAAACCATGGAAATGGGTCAAGAACCTCCAATGCCACATCCACCCAACAATAAAACATTGGGTTCACATCAGTGAGCCCTTCCTCATAGATGAAACCTAACCAAGGATTGGGTTATTTTGTAATTCCCCTTGCCATTTAGAGGTTTCCATATGTGCAAAATAAGTCTGAGCAATTGTCAGAAGAGATTTGTAGGTGTCTTTTCTTGCCTGGGTTAATATATTGTAGAATAGGATTTATTCCCAAGTGCAGAAGGCATTATGAACTGCAACATCAAGAACATAATTCACTCCTGTTTTGCCATTTTTTCCTGGATGGATACTGAGATTGATCGAAGACGGGATTTTTTTTCTCCCCACATAAGGAGCAGACAGTAGTTCAAACATTTTGTCTTCTACGTGTAACCTAAAGATAAGAATATCTTTGCCTAACCCCAGGCAAAAAATTGCTTTGCGTTTATCAATGTAAGCACAGCCCAGGTTGAAGATGAGTGAAACTTAATTATCATACTCTTGAGTTGTCTGGGTGGAGAGACAATTGTATGGTAATTATAATTTGTTTTCTTGCTCCTAGGCAAATTTGCCATCCAGCCTGACAAGAAATCACCACAAGAAACCAAATATGCCAAAAAACTTGGTATGATTGCAGGTGGATCTGGTATGTACTTTGTTGAAAATGTACAGCTTTGCTTTGATTGCCAATTTAATATGGTTCTGTTGAGTGACTGTATTGTGCTTGTGACTGTATTGTGCATTGCTTCTTACTAGTTTGTAAATAGACAGTAAATTGGAAATGGTTTTAACCCCTTCTCATACTGTATCAGAAAGGGGCTTCATGAAGCCCCTAGCTGGTGAGCATAAGGAGAGTGCTGACATAGAACAGTACAGGCCCTTCAGCCCACAGTGTTATACCGACCATTTATCCTAATCTAAGATCAACCTCAACCTCACCCACACCCCTTCAATTTACTGCTATCCATGTGCCTGTCCAAGAGTTGCTTAAAATGGCCCTGATGACTGTCTCCACCACTTCCACAGGCAGTGCATTCCATGCACTCGCCACTCTGTGTAAAGAACCTACCTCTGACATCGCCCCTAAAACTTCCTCCACTCCAATCACCTTAAAATATATCCCTCCTGACAGCCATTTCCACCCTGGGGTAAAGTCTCCGGCTATCCACTCTATCCATTTCTCTCATCACCTTGTACACCTCTATCAAGTCGCCTCCCTTCCTTCGTTCCAGTGAGAAAAGCCCTAGCTCCCTCAACCTTTCTTCATAAGCCATGCCCTCCAGTCCAGACAGTTTGCTGGTAAATCTCCTCTGCACCCTCTCCAAAGCATCCACATCCTTCCTATAATGAGGTGACCAGAACTGGACACAATATTCCAAGTGTGCTCTAACCAGGGTTTTATAAAGCTGCAGCAAAACCTTGTGGCACTTGACCTCAATCCCCTTGTTTAACCTCAATCCTCTTGTTAATGAAAGCCAACAAACCTTCTTAACAACCCTATCAGCCTAGGTGGCACCTTTTTGAGGGATCTGTGTACGTGGACCCCAAGATCCCTCTGTTCTTCCACACTTCCAAGAATCCTGCCTTTAACCCTGTTTTCAGCATTCAAATTTGACCTTCCAAAATGAATCGCGTCACACTTATCTAGGTTGAACTCCCATCTGCCACTTCTCAGCCCAGCTCTGCATCCTGTCAATGTCCTGTTGTAACCTACAACAGCCCTCGACACTGACTACAACTCCGCCAACCTTTGTGTAATTGGAAAAATTACTAACCCACCCTTCCACTTCCAAGTTATTTATAAAAACCACAAAGAGCAGAGGTCCCAGAACAGATCCCTGTGGGACACGACTGGTCACTATACTTTCCATCCACTACCACTCGCTGTCTTTTGGCCAGCCAATTCTGTATCCAGACAGCCAAATTTCCCTGTATCCCATGCCCCCTAACTTTCTGAATGAGCTTACCATTGGGAACCTTCTCAAATGCCTTGCTGAAATCCATATACACCACATCCACTGCCCGACCTTCATCAATGTGTCTCGTCACATCCTCAAAATATTCAATGAGGCTTGAGGCGTGACCTGCCCCTCACAAAGCCATGCTGACTATCTTTAATCAAACTGTTTTTCTAACCTATATGTTTTTCTAAATAATCATTAATCCTATTTCTCTGGATCCTTTCCAGTATTTTGCTCATCAGACCCAAGACTGACTGGTCTGTAATTCCCAAGGATTTCCCTATTGCCTTTCTGAACAGGGGAAATGCATTCGCCTCCTTCCAATCCTCCAGTACTACTCCAGTGGAGAATGAGGACACAAAGATCATCAACAGCTCAGCAATCTCCTCCCTTGCTTCCCGTAGGATATACCCAAGGTTACTACAGTATCTGGCCCAGGAGACTTGTCTGTCCTGATGTTTTTCCGTATTTCCAGCACATCCTCTAATATCAACCTCATTGAGCCTATTAACCTGGCTCATGCTGTTCTCGTGTGCAACAAGGGCCCTCTCTCTAGTGAATACTGAAGCAAAATATTCTTTTAGGGCCTCCTCTACCTCCTCGGACTCCACACAAGTTCCCCCCACTATCCCCGATCGGCCTAACTCTCACTCTGATCATCCTCTTCTCATGTGTAAAACGCCATGGGGTTTTCCCTCATCCTTTCCGTCAGGGCTATTTCATTGCTCCTTATAGCTCTCCTAAGTCCATTTGAGTTCCTTCCTGGCTACTGATGTATTGGGCAGGCTGGGTTGATGTGGACTGCACTTGATGCAGTGTAGTGAGAGACAGACCTCCAACACTTAATAAGATGCAACACTATTTTATTTAACGTCTAACTACTATACATGTTCAACTGTGGGTTGACACTGCTGACTTGACTGGAGACCTATGTACTAGCCTGACCAGACTTACTAGCTACCGCATGGTGTTTGCACTGGATAGCTCTCAAACTCTCACTGTCTCGGTGGCTGGGTCGAGAGAGAGTGGGAAACCTGGTGCCCTCTGGCTTTAAAGTGGTCGTGTCGTGTCTGGTGATTGGCTGCTCTGTTCTGTGTGCTTGCTGGTCATCCTGTGTGTCAATCACTGCCTGTCTGCACTCCATTATATACATAGATGAATATTATGACAGCTACCTTGTAACCCTCTAGAGCCATGCCAGATCCTTGCTTCCTCACCTTCAGTAAGCTTCCTTCTTCCTCACCCTTCCATGTGGTGGGTGCAAACACATCCTATAACCATCTGCACATTGTTTGGTTTTCCTTCCATGCTAGGAACTTTGAAACCAGTAACTTCTACACAGCTGTCTCATCTATCTCATCTGACCAATAATTGAACCTGGAATCCATACCACCTTGCTTGATATGCCTACCACAGGGCATTTAAAGACCGAGCCATGCATGGCTTTCAATAGAAATTCAATTGCACATGAGGAAGATAGAAGGAATTAAGACTTTTTATATTTTCCTTTTTGATAAGTTGGGGAAATAGAATATTTTATGTGGGATTCCAACTGACAGAACATGGAATGTTGGCATCACTGGGGCACCAGATTGAGTAAAATCACGAGGTCATTCAACCACATTAAAATGTCTTTGTTTGGATGCCCTTTACTCATTTGCTGCCTTCTTCTTCTATAGGTATTACACCAATGCTGCAATTAATTAATGCCATCATGAAGGATCATGAAGACCCAACTCTGTGCTATTTACTTTTCGCCAATCAAGTGAGTGGACTAAAATGTTTGTTGAGCCAATCAAAATGTGACAAATTTAATTAAAGCTCTTGTAATGGGTGTGTCTAAAAGCAAAAACTTGTATAGCACCTTTCACAACCTCTGGATATCCCGCTCTGTGGACATGGAAATGTGGCAGCAATTTTGTGCACAATAAGATCCCACTGCATTAAATGATAGAGCCGCAACATTATAGAAGTGGAGGATTTCTTTTGCATGTTTGGTTTAGTTTTCTGATTGAAAAATCAAGGCTTTGTTACACCATCCTTCTGTCCTGTTAATGAAAGACATTTAAAAGCCCACAATTGTTCACAATTTACATAGATGATTTGGAGTTGGGGACCAAGAGCAACATGTCCAAGTTTGCAGACGACACTGAGATGAGTGGTAAAGCAACAAGTGCAGAGGATACCGGAAGTCTGCAGAGGGATTTTGATAGGTTAAGTGAATGGGCTAGGGTCTGGCAAATTGAATACAATGTTGACAAATGTGAGGTTATCCATTTTGGTAGGAGTAACAGCAAAAGGGATTATTATTTAAATAAAATACAGTAGTCCCCCATTATACCGTGCTCCGCGGTTTGTGATATATGGCGGGAGGGGGCTTATGGACCCCAACTTACTTGACTCATTTTAAACTCTTTTTGAAACAGCACCTTTTTTAGCCGCGATGATTAGACCGATTAGCAGCGATGCTTACCCGCGATGATTACTGTAGAACGATTAGCCGCGACCGATTAGCCCGATTACCCAGCCATAAAAGGGATACCTTTTCCAGTGCAGGTATCTTCGAGTTCAGTTACTGTCGTTCAAAATGTTTAAGCGCAAGTCTTGCACAGTGAAGCAAAAGATACATTTGATAGACCGGCTTCGAAACGGGGAAACGAAGGCAAAATTATCCAGAGAGACTGGTGTACCAGAGTCAACCCTCCGTGGGTGGGTGAAAGATGAGCCCAATTTAAGAACATATGTTGGGACAGTTTCTCAGAGTGAAGGGCTTACCAGGAAAAAGGCAAGGAACGCTAGTGACATTAACTTGGAGAAGGCTGTGTTCACCTGGTTTGTCCAGGAACAGTCTGGTGGCACCCCCCTATCTGGACCTATCATCAGGACTCGGGCTGAGAAGTTCCATCACCAGCTCCACCCAGAGGACAGCAATTTCGTAGCCAGCAAGGGTTGGCTCCATCGGTTCCAGAAAAGACATGGGATAGGTGCAGTTGCCATCAGTGGTGAACAGAGATCCGCCGACTCGGGAGCAGCAGCAGCCTTTCCCGACATCCTCAAGAACTACATGGTGCAAGAGGAGCTGACCCCAGAGCAACTCGACAATGCAGATCAGTCAGGGCTCTACTGGAAGATGCTGCCTGACAAGACCCTAGCTGTCAAGGATGATGCCCACAAGACTCTGGGATACAAGCAAGCCAAGAACAGGCTCACCATCCTGTGCCAGCAATGCCACGGGAACACACACAAGCTGAAGCCATTGATTGTGGGCAAATTCAAGTCTCCTAGATGCTTTCACCACATCAACATGGAGAACCTACCCATTACCTACCGGAACTCTGGCAAAGCCTGGATGACAGCTTCCTTATTTGAAGAGTGGTTCTTCAAGTTCTTTGTACCCAGTGTCAGGGACCACCTTAGTGCCCACAACTTACTGCAGAAGGCCACACTCCTACTGGACAACTGCTCAGCCCACCCTCGGAGATGTTCTCAAGACCAGGTATGGGCAGATCCAAGTGCTCTATCTCCCAAAGAACACCACCAGCAAGATCCAGCCATGTGATGCTGGCATCATTCAGACCTTCAAGTCTGTATACAAAAAGGAACTGATCCTGGAAATGAGACTCTCCTCTCACTGTCCCAGATTACCTGAAAGCCATCACCATCAAGGATGCCTGTTATCTGGCAGGGAAGGCCTGGGGAGCTGTGACGGAGAAGACCATCGCCAACTGCTGGAACAAGGCCCTAGGAGCAGCACTCCCATGACCCCAATATTACCCGGATGAAGAGGACTTCGTAGGCTTTACTGAAGCAGAGATCAGGGCAGCTGAGGAGAGGCTAGAGGACCACCTGGATGAGAACCTAACACTCCAGGATTGGGTGAACAGGTGGGCAGCAGCAGAGGATGACATGGCACCCGCAGAAACATTCACAGAGGAGGAGATCATCGACCAGGTCACCCAAGAGGAGGCAGAAGAAGAAGAAGAAGAACCCCAGCCCACAGTTGCAGCAAAGAGCCACTTGGATGCCATCACGCACCTGAAGTGGCTCATAGCATACACAGAGCAACAGGACTTCGACCCGATATACATCCTACACCTGAAGAACCTCCAGAGGCAAGCACAAGTCAAGATGAGGAAGGGGATGTGCCAGAAGAAACTCACAGACTTTTTAAAATGATTTTTAAAAATATGCTTGTAAGTACAATTTTAAGTATATTGTTGTATGTATATATTGTATATATTTTAATAAATTTAAAACTTGATTTAAGACTTGAATGAAAGTTGATGTTTTTTATTTAAAACGCCCTTCCATTCAGCACAGTCAGCGATGTGCTGACTTCTCGTTCATTCATTTGGATATCCGCGGCTCGGATACAACGCGGGTGGCTGTCTTGGATCCGAACACCCGCGGTATAACGGGGGACTAATGTATTAAAACATGCTGCTGTGCAGAGGCGCCTGGGTGTGCTCGTGCATGAGTCGCAAAAAGTTGGTTTACAGGTGATTAGCAATGAAGGACAAAATTCCATTCGCCTTATTTGAGGGATGGAGTTTAAGACTAGGGAGGTTATGCTGCAATTGTATACGGTGTTAGTGAGGCCACACCTTGAGTATTGTGTTCAGTTTTGGTCTCCTTACCCGAGAAAGGATGTACTGGTGCTGGAGGGTGTGCAGAGGAGATTAATTGGGTTAATCCCTGAGCTGAAGGGGTTGGATTACGAGGAGTGATTGAGTAGACTGGGACTGTACTCGTTGGAATTTAGAAGGATGAGGGGGGATCTTATAGAAACGTATAAAATTATGAAGGGAATAGATAGGATAGATGCGCGCAGGTCGTTTCCACTGGCGGGTGAAAGCAGAACTAGGGGACATAGCCTCAAAATAAGGGGAAGAAGATTTAGGACTGAGTTTAGGAGGAACTTCTTCACCCAAAGGGTTGTGAATCTATGAAATTCCTTGCCCAGTGAAGCAGTTAAGACTCATTCATTAAATGTTTTTAAGATAAAGATAAATAGTTTTTAAAAGAAGAATAAAGGGATTAAGGGTTATGGTGTTCAGGCCGGAAAGTGGAGCTGAGTCCACACGATCAGCCATGATCTCACTGAATGGCGGAGCAGGCTCGAGGGGGCCATATCATAGAACAGTACAGCACAGAACGGGCCCTTCGGCCCTCAATGTTGTGCCGAGCATTGTCCGAAACCAAGATCAAGCTATCTTGTTCCTCTTGACAAGACATTCAACCTCTTTTGTGAACCATGCTTCCCTCACACGGCCATTTCCTCCCTGCCTGAGGGGGACATACCTATCAAGGACACGCAGTATTTGTTCCTTGAACAAGCTCCACTTTTCATTTGTGCCTTTCCCTGACCGTTTCTGTTCCCATCTTATGCTCCCTAATTCTTGCCTAATTGCACCATAATTACCACTCCCCCAGTTATAAACCTTGCCCTCCCCCAGTTATAAACCTTGCCCTGTCGTATCGCCCTATCCCCCTCCATTGCAATAAAGACAACAAATTGTGGTCACTAAGGTCATCCAGGAATAAAAGTTCACCTTAAACAACTTTTAAATCGCCTCCCTCTCCCACCAACTTCACAAGTGGAGGATGGATTTCAAAACAGTGGCTCTCTCTCCCTCCACTTTCTCTTTGTCTCTCCGCTCTCCAGCTCTCTCCCTCTCTCGCCCTCGCGGCTTACCCCTGCTCCTAGTGCTTGTGTTAATGACCATCAGGTAAAATCATTTATCTTGATGTTGGTTTGAGGCCCTGCTTTTCTGCAGTCCGTTGCAGTACAGTCTTTAACATCTATCCAAGAGGGCAGTCATTTTTGGTTTAATGTCTTGGAACAATAACACCTTCGGAGCCTTTGCAGGCATTTGTGACATGCTGCCAAGGCAAAATTACCCAAACTGTACAATCTTTGGTACTTCTGGTGGAATCTTTGGTGATTCTGATGGAACTGCATTAAATGAAAGAGCTGCTACATTATAGAAGTGGAGGATTTCTTTTGCATGTTTGGTTTAGTTTTCTGATTGAAAAATCAAGGCTTTGTTACACCATCCTTCTGTTTTATTAATGAAAGACCTTTAAAAGCAAAATATTGCAGATTCTGGAAATCTGAGATTTTAATTTTAAAAAACACAAGTACTCAGCAGGTCAGGTAGCACCAATGGGAAAAGAAACAGTTGCCATTTCAGGCCCTTGAATGCTGACAATTTCCAGAATTTATTTTATTTAAGAAGGCATTAACAGGGCTGGGTGTGATGTAGGAAGGTTGGGGGAGTGTGAATTTCTTTGCTAATAAAAATTTATTTTAGAAATTTACCACTGCAGCCATGTCATGGTTATTGTATGTATTCTAGACTACCGCCTTGAACCAACATTTGCTTTGGGTAAATAACGTAGAAAAGTCCCTTTGTTTCTCCATGTCAACAGCAGTGCAGTACTATGGATATTTTGTGAAATTTGTATCAAGTCCTAAGCCAAATCAAACCTAGCTAGTTCGTCAACCATTCAACAGTAACTAGCATTTATATGCCATCTTTTTCGAAAAGTAAAACCCGCAAAGTGCTTTAAAGGAACATAAATTTAAAATAATTGACACTGAGCCAAAGACGTTGGAGCAGTTGACCAAAAACTTAGACTTGGGGTTTTATCACCTCTTTTAAAGGGGAAATTCCAGCTTCAGACTACTCCAGGCACAGCTGCCAGTAATGGAAGCAAGGAAGTTGGGAATGTTCAAAGGGACAAGGATTGGAGGATTGCTGTTGTTGGAAGGTTGAATAACTTTGCAGGGGAGGGGGGGTCAACACAATAGGATTTAAACAAGAATTTTTAATTTGAAGCACTTGTAGATCAGGAGTCATTGTAGGTCACTGGGTGATGGAACTTGGTGGTGCATTAGGAAATGTAATTTAAGTTGTGGAGAATTAAAAGAGCACATTTTATTAGTCTTGGATTTAACTCTAGTTGTGGGCATACACTAGTTGCTGCAGCATTTTGTACATCAGAATATAGTGGGGTAAACCAACATTTTTTCAATATTTTATTTTGTCAGACTGAAAAGGACATTCTGCTTCGTGATGACTTGGAGGAAATTCAAGCTCGGCATGCTGATCGCTTTAGACTGTGGTACACTGTGGATAAGGCTCCTGAAGGTAGATCCTAAAGCTTTTGTTTAATACAGCTCCATAAAGCAAATTGCAATGAATTATTTTGGCATTCGCCAGTGGGAGAGTGTTTATAACGTTCTTGGTTTCAAATAATTGTTACAGTTCTTAATTTGTTCAGTACAGGTATACAAACTTTTTCTTTTGGGGCTAGTAGTTTCAACATCCCTTCCACCTGGGGATTGCCTATGTCTGTGTACTTTGAATGATGAGCAAATGCTAATAAAACAAAAAAAACAATCCATTAAATACGCTTTCCCTGCTCAAACTGGTAACTGGAAGTGGTGTGAAGTTAATTTGATTAAACTTCCAAGTGTGTGTTGGGGGGAGGGGGGTTAGGGTTAGAAAAAGGCTACACAAGAGACCGAACACAGCAAATCTTTATAATTTGTGTAGATTAATTAAAATTTAGTAATGAGGATGCTTCTCAAACTTTGATATGCATGGCCATCTCCATATCAAGTATATTCTTCCTGTGAGTAAATTAACACACTGCTTATTTGTCCCATGCCATCCTCTATTTTAAATTTGAACTTGACAATTAATTAGTGTGAACCCAGCCAGCAAATATCAGCAAGCTGGTTATTCACAAGCACATTAGTAGCTGTGCACCAACCTTCCCTTGGTTACATCCAATCATCTTTTTCTTCCCAAACCCCAGGAGCAGTGGGGCTAAAAATGCCCAGGTTGAGGTCAACTAATTTAAGATTTAGTACTAAACACTTGTGGTTGATTTAGAATAAATAATTTGAGAGATTGAAAGCTGTGATGCACTCCTGTAGATCACTGTTTAAGCAAAGTTGATTGCAACATTTTGAAAAGAGGAAATGAGGGAAATGAAATGGGATTAGAATACTGTCACAGACCCAAGTGGGCTGCATGGCATCCTGTGCTGAAATTTCAACAAAATCTGATATCTTCTGCTATGGCTCATTGGCTCCCCCAGTCATATTTTGTAATTGGAATAATTAAGATTATTCAGAAGAATAGATATTTGTTCTAAAACCACCTAGCCCAAACTCAAGGATTTATTGCAGATTTCCTCCACAATGAAGTGTCAGCCAGTGTAACATTAATTTGAATCAGTTCAATTTCAGTTCTCCCTTTTCCTACTTTGCCTATTTTCCTATTTGAAATCTATCCGGAAACCTAGCTTTTTAATTTATTAGTATTCATTGAGGATGTGCACATTGCTGATGAGGCCACCAGTATTGCCGATCCCTCATTGCCAATGAGAAGCAATGATGATTTAATAACTCCATACTCCATCCGCTTGACCTGGCATTTTCCTGATAAAGTAAATGGAGCTTCCCCCTAATGCTTCAGACACATGCCTAAAGGACATTAGCTCTTGAGAGGCACTATTTTTTTTTTTTTTTTTGGAACTATCCAAATGAATCTGTAATTTGATGCAAAATTATTTTTCTATTTAGGCTGGGATTTCAGTGAAGGCTTTTTGAATTCTGACATGATGAAAGAGCACTTGCCTGCACCTGGTGATGACGTCTTGATTCTCATGTGTGGCCCACCTCCCATGATTCAGTTTGCATGCAACCCCAACTTGGACAAACTTGGCTATGCGCAAGGAATACGCTTTGTTTACTAAGTTGAGATTCCTTTGTTTGGGCTTGGGGGAGGGAACTGGGGAAATGATGCGCAAACTAAATGGAAATATTTGCACTTTGAATGTGTTTGCCTTACTGATACTGTATGCAAGTTACATTTAACTCTATGTTCTCTATCAAGTGTGTATCTATACATGCATGTATAATGTACTGTCAGTTAATCTGTTTGAAAAGCATAAAATTGAGAGCTTCATATGTGGTATGCATATCACAAAATGTATGGATTTACACAGTGGTCATTTTCTACTGCAAACATTTTGGATGTCCAGTTCCTTTTTTAGACTGGCGTATTTCAGAAAGGCAAACAAAAGGAACAGCAGTGATATGTTGGTGGATGCGCTGCGATGCGATCTTCACCATTTTATAGTTGTTTGTACTACACACTAGCACTGAAGAATGTGTAAGTCAGTAATCTTTACATGAAACCAGAACCATCGGTGATGAGTGATTCAGCATCATGCAATGCAATAATCTTTAACCTTTACGCATTTATTGTCTGCATTCAAAGGGTGTGGGGCTAGGCAGTGTAAGAATGAGCACACTAATTTCTCATATTTCCCAAGATTGAAAGGACAAAGTTTCCCCTGGCACAACCTGTCTGATTTTGTACAGTACTACCCATAACTGGTAATCTTGCTCAAAAGACCATTTGGGTAGTGATTTAGAAAGCTTCAGCAGCCCTTTAATGCTTGTGCAAGTCTGTTAGGACATGTTGTTTGGGTAGTGATTTAGAAAGCTTCAGCAGCCCTTTAATGCTTGTGCAAGTCTGTTAGGACATGTTGTTGAATGTATCATAAGATGCAAGTTTACCAAAGTTATTAACATGCCAGCTGAATCTAGTTCAGTAGCAGCAATAGTCTGAATACGTCGAATGATTCTGTTCAGACTTGAGACAACATCTTGCTGTAATATTTTATTACTGCCTTGTCTGTCTGATTTTGGTCTTGTTAACCCATATTTCCTGGTAATTGCTTGTCATTCTCAATGAAGTACTTGTGCCTTAAGTAACCATTTTAGATTATTTTCTTGATTTTTACTTGGTGGACATCTTAAAGGCTTTCTATCAAAATCTGTACTCCTGCATGTTTTATTTGATCTAGTTTACAGTAGCTGTAATTGCTTATTTAAGATATCTTGTATCTGCAATTCCAAATTGAGTTTGACTTTCTTGGATCCGAGAACTCCAGTCGTTCTGTTGGAGAAACAATGCCACATACTGAGAAAATCCTTAACTCACATTGCACTTAGTGATGGTGCACCAGGGTAAGGTGTACCAGAAAAACAAATCTGTTGCTTCAATCATTAGTTGAAGTATAATGGGCTTTTTAAAAAAAATTGTCCTGAAGATTCTTTTGGTGAATTTGGATGATCACGTTTCTGAAATACAAATGTATGTCACAAATAAAATCCTTTTTGTGTATTGCAATGACTTGAAATTTTATTTTAAATGTTATATTAGTGTCACAAGTAGGCTTACATGAACAAAGTGAAGTTACTGTGAAAAGCTCCTAGTTGCCACACTACAGCACCTGTTTGGGTACACTGAGGGAAGCAACAATGCTAACCACTGTGCTAACATTGCTTTTAAAGAATTTGATTCTGTTAAAACATTTTGAGCACTTTTTTTCATTCTGAGGCATGTTGTAGAGATGCCGTATGCCTGCACTCCTGCCATCTTTAGGGATTTATGGACTTTTACACCAAGGAAGGCCCCTTTTGTTCCTCGAGGGGGATAGAACAGTGTGCCGAATGTTGTGCCGAGTTTGTCCGAAACCAAGATCAAGCTATCCCACTCACTGTCATTGAGATGTGTTCCATGTGCCTATCCAATAACCACTTGAAAGTTCCTAAAGTCTCTGACTCCACTATCACAGCAGGCAGTCCATTCCACACCCTAACCACTGAGTAAAGAACCTACCTCGGACATCCTTCCTATATCTCCCACCCTGAATCTTGTAGTTATGCCCCCTTTGTAACAGCTACATTCACCTGAGGAAATAGTCTCTGAACGTCCACTCTATCTATCCCCCTCATCTTATAAACCTCCAAGTCGCCTCTCATCCTCCTCTGCTCCAAAGAGAAAAGCCCTAGCTCCCTCAAACTTACCTCATAAGACCTATCCTGCAAACCAGGCAGCATCCTGGTAAATCTCTTTTGCACCCTTTCCAATGCTTCCACATCCTTCCTCAAGTGAGGTGACCAGAACTGCACACAATATTCCAAATGTGGTCTCACCGGGGTCATGTACAGTTGCAGCATAACGCCACAGCTCTTAGACCCAAGCCCCCTGTTAATAAACGACAACACACTATAGGCTGCCTTCACAGCTCTATCCACTTGAGTGGCAACATAGAACAGTACAGCACAGAACAGGCCCTTCAGCCCTCGATGTTGTGCCGAACAATGATCACCCTACTTAAACCCACGTAACCCGTAGACCCATAACCCAACAATCCCCCCATTAACCTTACACTACGGGCAATTTAGCATGGCCAATCCACCTAACCCGCACATCTTTGGACTGTGGGAGGAAACCGGAGCACCCGGAGGAAACCCACGCACACACTGGGAGGACGTGCAGACTCCACACACAGTGACCCAGCCGGGAATCGAACCTGGGACCCTGGAGCTGTGAAGCATTGATGCTAACCACCATGCTACCGTGAGGCCCCTTCAGAGATCTGCGGTCATGAACCCCAAAATCTCTGTTCCTCCATTCCTCAGAACCCTGCCGTTGACCTTGTAATCCGCATTCAAATTTATCCTACCAAAATGAATCACCTCACACTTATCAGGGTTAAACTCCATCTGCCATTTTTCAGCCCAGCTCTGCATCCTATCAATGTCTCTTTGCAGCCTACAACAGCCCTCCACCTCATCCACTACTCCACCAATCTTGGTGTTATCAGCAAATTTACTGACCCACCCTTCAGCCTACTCCTCCAAGTCATTGATAAAAGGACCCAGCACTGATCCCTGCTGGTAACTGGTCCGCAGTCTGGAAAATTTCCATCCACCACCCTCTCTTCTAGGTGATAGCCAGTTACATATCCAATTGGCCAAATTTCCCTCTATCCACACCTTTACTTCATGAGCCGATCATGGGGAACCTTATCAAACGCCTTATTAAAATCCATGTATACGACATCAGCTGCTCTACCTTCATCCACACACTTAGTTACCTCCAAAGAATTCAATCAAATTTGTGAGGCAAGACTTGCCCTTCACGAATCCGTATTGACTATCCCGGATTAAGCTGCATCTTTCCAAATGGTCATAAATCCTATCCTTCAGGACCTTTTCCATTAACTTACCGACCACCAAAATAAGACTAACTGGCCTATAATTGCCAGGATCATTTGTATTCCCTTTCGTGAACAGAGGAACTTCATTCGCCACTCTCCAGTCCTCTGGCACTATCCCTGTGGACAGTGAGGACCCAAAGGTCAAAGCCAAAGTCTCTGCAATCTCATCCCTTGTCTCCCAAAGAATCCTAGGATATATCCCATCTGGCCCAAGGGGCTTGTCGACCCAAAGCAACTTTTGAAAAACCTAATGTATCCTCCCTCAACATCTATCTCCTCCAGCCTACCCACCTGTATCACACTCATCCTCAAAAACATGGCCCCTCTCCTTGGTGAACACTGAAGAAAAGTATTCATTCAACGGCTCTCCTATCTCTTCTGACTCCATGCACGTTCCCACTACTGTCCTTGACCGGCCCTAACCTCACCCTGGTCATTCTTTTATTTCTCACATAAGAGAAAAAGCCTTGGTTTTCCTTGATCTGTCCTGCCAAGGACTTCTCATGCCCCCTCCTATCTCTCCTAAGCCCTTTTTTTTTTAAGCTCATTCCTTGCTACCTTGTAACCCTAAAGCGACCCAACTGAACCTTGTTTTCTCATCCTTGCATCCGCTTCCTTTTTCCTCTCGACAAGACATTCAACCTCTTTTGTGAACCATGGTTCCCTCACACTGCCATTTCCTTCCTGCCTGACCGGGACGTACCTATCAAGGACACGCAGTATTTGTTCCTTCAACAAGCACCACTTTTCATTTGTGCCTTTCCCTGACATTTTCTGTCCCCATCTTATGCTCCCTAATTCTTGCCTAATCGCATCATAATTACCCCTCTCCCAATTCCTTGCCCTACCGTATGGTGCTATCCCTCTCCATTGCAATAGTGAAAGACACCGAATTGTGGTCACTATCTCCAAAGTGCGCTCCCACAAACAAATCTAACACGTGGCCCAGTTCATTACCCAGTACCAAATCCAATGTGGTTCTGCCTCTTGTCGGCCTATCCACATTGTGTCAGGAAACCCTCCTGCACACATTGTACAAAAACTGCCCCATCCGAACTGTTCAACCTATAGAGGTTCCAATCAATATTTGGAAAGTTAAAGTCACCCACGACAATTACCCTGAGACCTCCACACCTATCCATAATCTGTTTTGCAATTTCTTCCTCCACATCTCTATTACTATTTGGGGGTCTATAGAAAATCCTAACAACGTGACAACTCCTTTCCTATTTCTAACTTCAGCCCATATTACCTCCAGTAGGCAGATCCCCCTCGATCTGCCTTTCTGCAGCTGTTAAACTACCCTTAATTTAACAATGCTGCTGCTCCTCCACCTTTTTTACCACCTTCCCTACTCTTACTGAAACATCTATACCCAGGAACTTACAACAACCATTCCTGTTCCTGTTCTAACCATGTCTCCGTAATGGCCACAACATCGTAGTCCCAAGTACCAATTCACGCTCCAAGTTCACCTACCTTGTTCCGGATGCTCCTTGCATTGAAGTAGACACACTTCAACCCACCTTCCTGTCTGCCGGTACACTCCTGCGACCTTGATACCCTCCTCAGCATCTCAACACTGGCTTCTGGACTACAGCTCGTTTTCCCATCCCCTCTGAGAAATTAGTTTTAAAACCCCCCCCCACCGAAGAGCTTCAGCAAATTTCCCTCCCAGGATATTGGTGCCCCTCTGGTTCGGTGCAAACCCACTGGTCCCACCTTCCCCAGAATGTGCTCCAATTATCCACTTAACTGAAACCCTCCCTCCTACACCATCCCTGCAGTCACATGTTTATCTGCACTCTCCCAGTTCCTCAACTCGCTAGCACGTGGCATCGGCAACAAACCACTCCTGGCTCTCCGTTTCCACCCTAGCTCCCTAAATTCCTGTTTTAAATCCCCGTCCCTTCTCTTACCTATGTATCTGGTACTGATGTGTACCACGACTTGTGACTGTTCTCCCTCCCCCTTGAGGATTCTGAAAACACGGTCCAAGACGTCACGGACCCTGGCACCCGGGAAGCAACATACCATCCGTGAGTCTCTTTCGTTGCCACAGAACCATCTATCTATCCCTCTAACTATCGAGTCCCCAATAACTATTGCTCTCCTGCTCTTCCCCCCCCCCCTTCCCTTCTGAGCCACAGGGACGGACTCAGTGCTGGAGATCTGGTCACCGTGGCTTACCACTGGTAGGCCGTCCCTCTCAACAGTAACCAAAGCGGTATACTTGTAACTGAGGGCAATGACCTCAGGGGATCACTGTACTGACTGCTTTCTCCCAGCTCCCCTCTGTCACCCATCTATCTTCATTAGGTTAGGGGGGGGTGGGGATTGGGAAGATAAATAATTGAAAGCTCATATTAGAGTCAGTTATGGTAGCAAGATGGTAAATGTCCTATTCGGCTTCAGATAGTTGCAAAGGAAAGGGCCGGAATCTGGCTGAGGAATAGAAAGCTTTGGTGTTCCCAATATTTAAGTTATTGCTCACAACATCAAACGAGCCACACCAACAACTTGAAGATAGTGGCCAAATGTCAACTGTACACATTATTGATGTTGTATTTACAATTGATGTCATCAAGGTGAAATATGTTGACAAGAAATAGGAAAGAGCCTAGGTCCTTGGGAGACATGAGGCAATGGAGAGGAGAGAGATGAGATGTGATTTACAGATGATTCTCTGATAAGAGTCCAACCAAGAAGCAGAGTCATAGCATGGCAGCACAAGAGGAAAATATTGTGGATGCTGAAAGTCTGCATTAAACTGCTGGAAATACTTAGCAAGTCTGGAAAGAAACCACCTGGGCTGTTTTGGTACTGTGCTAGGAGCGGAAACCGGATTCTAGGGATTGAAACGTGGAGCTCTGAGAAAGGTGAACATTGATTTGGGAGGTAATGTGTTCAAGGACTTTAGAGAGGAATGGATGTTGTCCACACTATCGGTTCAAATTGGTGTCCCTTATATTTGTGGGAGCAGAAATGAGGGCTGTGCCAGGCTGAGTGTAATAGTTTTAAAGGGCATCGAAGGTGTGTGTGCGCTTGAGCGGATAAGTAGTTGTAGAAATTGATTGGGGAATAGGGGCAAAGGCTTGGTAATTGATGTTGAAATTGCAGTTGCAAATGAATGATTTTTTTTTTTCTCAGTAGTTGACGTAGTAGGAGGTAGCGTTGGGAGGGGAAAGGTTGCGTGTAGAGAGCGATGAGATATCTTGTAATGAAGTAAGATCTCTCCAAGACCAATAAAGGCTAGATTGAAGAAACTCCACATCACTGGGGGTACAAAAGGTTGACATTTGAGGATTTAATAAATTTACTAAGGGGTACACACTAACACTGGTCAGTGTGGGTCGTGACCCACTGTGGGTGTGGGTGGTTGTCGGGAGGGTCACAGAGCGATCGGTTGTGCCAGTTCTGCAGTGGTCCCGGTCACATAAGTGTCCCAACAACCGCTACCGACTTACATGGAAATAAACGAGGTTGTGAGGAGTCAGCAGCAGCAAAGAGCAGATCACGTGCCCTGCGCGCACACTTGATGTCAAGCGTCATTCAGGTATGTGCTTTTGACACCAAATCACGAACCGTGTTGCTTACATTTTCCAGCTGCTGGTGAAAATTAATGCTTCAGCCAGAGAATCCAATAGGCAATTTACCTATTGGACAGGATCTCCTAGAGCTGCTCGGGAGAATCCAGGGCGGAACACCAGTGCTAGATCCCAGCTTTATTGTCCATGTGGAGTTTGCACATTCTCCCCGTGTCTGCTTGGGTTTCACCCCCAAAAGATATGCAGGGTAGGTGGATTAGCCACGCTAAATTGCCCCTTAATTGGGAAAAATGAATTGGGCACTCTAAATTTATATTCAAAGAAAACACTGTATCTACTGTGTGTTTAGAATGCAACTTCCTATTTTGGGAAAGAGGCGATGTGGAGAAGTATTGGATTTGTTTTTACTTTGTTAATCTATGTGGGTGAGGTAGCCTGGTGGTTCGATCCTGGCCCCGGTCACTGTCCATATGGAGTTTGCACATAAGTTCATAACATATAGGAGCAGAATTAGGCCATCCGGCCCATCGAGTCTGTTCCACCAAATGGCGGAGATGTTCCTCATTCGCTACCTACAATGTTACAGACCAAGAGATTGATTGCGAAATCAGTCGGAGTATTTCCTCCCTACAACCATGACCTAGGAGCAGGAGTAGGCAATTTAGACTCCCGAGCCTAAACACCCTCAATGTGATCATTGCTGATCCCATCCTGGCCTCAATTCCATCGTCCTGCCTGTTCTCCATAACCATTCAACCCATTACTAATTCTGTCTAACTCCTCAAATTTACTCACTGTCTCTGCATCCACCGCACTCTGGGGTAGTGAATTCCACAGATTCATAACCCTTTGGGAGAAATAGTTTTCCCTCAAATCTGTTTTAAATTTGCTACCTCTTATACTATGAAATGCTCTTTTAGTTGCTGAAATTACATCTAGATAACTCTTATAAAGGTAGTAAGCCTCTTGGGCATGTTTTATGATTGCTTCATAGTGGTGCTCAACCTGTGATGAGACTTCATCTTGAGCTTGTTTTATTAATGGTTAATACTGATCTATCTTGTTCAGTCAATGCATTTATGTGTGCGTATATGGATATTTAGTCCGTGCATTAGACCTGTACTTTGTGTCAAATCTAGCAATGCTACCCTTTATTCCAGCCGCTTTTTTTGTCTCTAGGTTGCCAATGGGTACAGAAGTATAATGGAGAATATGCTGACGCGGTGGATATAGGAGACCATTCCTAAACAATAGCAGTTAGAAAAGTGTGCACTCAATTAGAAATGAAGGAACATGATCAGATGAAGCACAAATAAGAAAAGTTGCACATGTCATTTTGCATTGGTCAGGACTCTGCCACATGATAGATCACGACAAAAGACCCAAAGTCCATCTAGCAAGTCGATTTGCACACTTAATGCCATGCAAGGTTGACATATTGTTTACTATGATGTACGAAAAGGATACCGTTTGTATCAAAATTGCTCACAATAGATGTTTGGACCTATTGGTCAGACAAGGCGTGAATTAGTTGTACATTCAGTAGTCAGTAAATTCAGGTGTCGAAAGTTACTTTTGGTTTGGGTGTTCCATAGAAGTACATTCATATGTCCAATATACAATTTGAGAAATTAACTTTTTTGTGGGGGTTGGGCTAAATTGGAGGAATTGATGATGATCTAAATTGACTGACTTCAGTGTCTGATAGTTATTTTAAATTACAATACTGGTTTTCTGTAGTGGCCACAGTGGGAAAACAGGTTAAGTAAATTTATATGGGCAGCCTGTGGTCTATGACATGGGATCTGTTTGATACCAGAATTCTGAGCAAAGAACAAAGACAATTACAGCACAGGAACAGGCCCTTCGGCCCTCCCAGCCTGTGCCGATCCAGATCCTTTATCTAAACCTTTATCAATCTCCTATTGAAACAAATAAGATTATCTATCTGCAAATAAGAAAAAAAAAATCTAACCTTAAAATTAGAAGTGTGGTAGATATTAAATAGGTTATTATTGTGGGAAGGGAGGTGTGGACTGGAACGTGGGAAGACGCATTCCAGAGGATTAATGCGTCCTCGTCTAGTTTTAGGGTAAAAGACCCACATGACTGTTGCAAGGATGAGCTGGTTCTTTGCAATGGTGGAGGATAGGTGTGATATTGTGTGGGAAGACCCACGAGCCACATGTGTTGGGCATGTCCAAAGCTGAGGAGGTTCTGGCAGGGGTTTTCGGATGTTATGTCTGAGATTCTGGAGGTGGGAGTGGCCCTGAGACCAGAGGTGGCGATATTCGATTTGTCGGAAGATCCAGCAGTCCAGGTGGGGAGAGAGGCTGATGCCGGAGATGGATTTTGTTATGTTGGTGGGACTGAGCCCCCGAAGGCAGGGATATGGGTGAGTGACGTTGAAGGTCAAGTTAGCTTTGCAGGGTTTGGAGGCGGGTTTCACCCGGAGGAGGAAACCGTTCACTGATTTCCTCAAAGTGGATGGAGAGGTCAGTGAGGGGAGGGGGAAAGAAAGAGAGAGATGGGGGGTGGGGGGGGGGGGGGGGGGGGTAAAAGTAGGAAGGTGGGGATTTGTGGTTTCTATTCATGTTGAGGTGTTGGTCTTCTGATATTTTCATGTGTGTATTTATGGAAAAAGCCAAGTAAAAATATTTTTAAAATTAATGTAACAGATTTTTCCTTTCCATGTGCAGGCGATTCTGTTCTCTTCTGGTCACACATTTTGCCTAGATTTTAGTTCAATTTTTAAAACTACTGCTCCCTCTCTATTCACACAACAATTGGTGGAAACAATCTGTAAATAAATAGCGGTGGAGTGGAAAGGAAATTCCATTTCTTCTGGCTAGGGTTAGTCCTACCGTGTGCTACATTGCCAAGGCAATTTCTTGTTGCAGGTTATTTGGCACCTAAAGCCACACCTCTAGCAACTTGCCTCTTAAAGCAGGTCCTTGGTAGAGCACAAAATTTGAGTTTCCATGAATTATTTGCTGATCCTCCTCACATTTTGGAAATGCGAAAAGGTACATCGTTCAATTTCTTGTTTTGATCATGAACAATCCTTATCGTATTTATCATATATCCTATTTTTCATGTATGGAATGATCTGCCTGGACTGTATACAGAATAATACTTTTCACTGCACCTCAGTACATAGAACAGAAAATATCACCCCCTCAGCTTCCCAGATGATCCTCCGTTCATCCAGCTCCAGTTCCCTAACACAGTCTGTGAGGAGTGGGAGATGGCTGCACTTCCTGCAGGTGAAGTCAGCCAGGACACCGGTGGTCTCCCTTACCTCAAACATTCTGCAGGAGGAACATTCCACTGCCCTAGCTGCCATCACCTCTACTTAGTCTCCCAGTAAAAAGGAAAAAAAATGTTAATAGCTTATCTGCTCACAGCACTGAGTCTTTTTTTTTAGGTTAGAGGAGGAGGGGGGGGGGGGGGGGGGAGAGGAAGAGGTGACAAATCTAGATAATCGTGATTAAAGCCTTTGAGCTTCTCCCTGCATCTTTCCCTTTCTAATCTAGTGACTGAAGCAACATTTCCCAGTTGATACGGCCCCCCAATATTATGAAGTCACAACACTGACCAGGTGAACACAATTATTTACACGTTCTCAGTCTGACGGGCTGAATGCTGCATCGGCATTATGTGATGCCAACTGAAACAGAACTGGGTGTTTAAAGTGGGTTTTTAAAAAGCTGTTTAGTCTGATTGCTAAATTAATTTTACAGGCTATGTATAATGTCCTGTGTTTAATCACATGTTCTGACATTATTGAGTTAGTTGATCATAGCTACAACCTTGGGCACAAGTACTGGTGGCAGCAGTTAAAACCAAAAATTACAGAAAGATGCGAGAACTCGGATCGATTTCTACTCATGATCACTCCAGTAATCCTTGCCACTTTAAAAACACTGCAGCGTTGAATAGGCTGCAAATTCACACTTGTCCCTATCCATTTGAGTGAAATGTCAAGAGGCTATGGGATTGCTCCCCAACAATCTTCATAAGAGAGGAAATGGGGAAGATAAAAATTTTAAAAATGGGGAATTCAGCTATTCAGGGGCGGCAGGGAGAAATGTACAAATATGTGGTCCAAGTTGGCAGTTGCATGATGTCTTTTACTCAGACTACATAACTCTGCATATCAGTTTTGAGTGAGTTCTGCACTGAATCACCAACAAATCCCGGGGTTGATCCCCAGATTAGATGAAGGACAGGGACGTGCATGTTGTGAGTTAAGTAGTCAGTGTGTGTTTACAGTGCAGGCTCTCCTGCGACTTTCCCACCGCCCGAACTGAACGGCGCCCCGGATTTCCCGCCAAGGGCACCGGAAGCTGTGCGCGCGAGATTTCTCGCCAAACAATCTGAACGGAAGTGACGGTGGAAGATTCGAACCGCCCGCGGAGACTGAGGAAAAGAAACACCGGGTTCCAAACTGGGTGTAAACACTGCGCCTGGGCCGAGCCGGGTCGGGTGAGTGGGCCAGACCCAGGCACCTGCTGCATACCCGGGCGGGGAGAGTCTGTCATATCCATGGGGTGATTGAGGATCCGACTGACAGAGTATCAGAGATAATCTATGCTGCAATGAATTTACTGTGTAAATCCCCTCGTCGCCACATTCCGGCGCCTGTTCGGGTACACTGAGGAAAATTCAGAATGCCCTATTCCCCTCCCAAGCATGTCTTTTGGGACTTGTGGGAGGAAACCGGAGCACCTGGAGGAAACCAGCGAAGACACTAAATTGCCCCTTAATTGGATGAAAATAATTGGGTGCTCAAAATTTACTTAAAACTTTTTTTCAAAATTAGCAGGTAAAGTGGCAGAGATGGAAGGAACAGAGCGTCAGAGTTTTTTTTTTAAATTTAGATTAGCCAATTAGTTTTTCCAATTAAGGGGCAATTTAGCGTGGCCAATCCACCTACTCTGCACATTTATGGGTTGTGGGGGTGAAACCCACGCAGACACGGGGAGAATGTGCAAACTCCACACGGACAGTGACCCAGGGCCGGGATCGAACCTGGGACCTCAGCGCCGTGAGGCGGTTGTGCTAACCACTAGGCCACCGTGCTGTAGAGCGTCAGAGTTAGTGGTAGAGTGTCAGATCGATAGTGATAGTGTCACAGATCAATAGTGATAGATTGTCAGAGAGCCATAGTGATAGTGTCACACATCAATAGTGATAGAGTGTCGGAGAAAGAGACTGAGAATGTCAGATAGAGTGAGAGTGGGAGAAGTGACAGAGATAGCTAGAGTGAGATAGTGTCACAGATAGAGAGACCATCAGAGATAGAGTGGCAGCAATAAATAGAGTGACAGTGCGAGTCAGATAGAGGTAGATATTTTATAAATTTTTTTTATTGGATTTTTGAACATTTTGCCATTATGTACACAGGATATGATGTATATATGTAGGCATCCGTTTGTGCCGGCGAGGCACTTCTGGAGGGCAATCCTCGAATGGGTCTGGTGCCGGTGTTGCCCCTCGCTTCTCCCGGCTGGATTTTGTGGCCGTTGTCTTCTCGTGCACACTGCCGCTTCAGCCGCCCCTCCCGTCTTCCGTCTGTATTCTGCTTTTTCTCTGTTCCTGTGGATGTCAAGTTGGTTAACGTTTCCCTGCCTTCCCCCCCCCCCCCACCTACTTCCCTGGCTCTCCTCTATTGTTCCCTGTCTCTTCCCTCCTCCCCCACCCCCTGTGGTTCGCCTTTCCTTCCTCTTAGACTGAGTTGTCCCGTCCCCCCCCACCCCCTCCTGGTTTATCTCCCCCTCTCATGCTTTGGCTGCTTTCCCCAGGTTCCTGGCTATTCTTCTGCTTGTTTGTTGGCCACAAACAAGTCCCGGAACAATTGGGTGAATGGCTCCCACGTTCTGTGGAAGCTGTCGTCTGACCCTCGGATGGCGAATTTAATTTTCTCCATTTAGAGAGATTCCGAGAGGTCCCGACAGCCAGTCTGCAGCTTTATGTGATGCTGCTGACCGCTAGCCAAACAGGATTCTATGGCGGGCGACCAGGGAGGCAAAAGCAAGGGCGTCCGCCCTCCTCCCCAGAAATAGATCTGGCTGGTCTGAAACCCCGAAAACCGCCACTTTCGGGCATGGCTCCATCCTCACCCCTACCACTTTGGACATTGCCTCGAAGAAGGCTGTCCCGTACTCCACAAGTCTGGGGCAAGACCAGAACATGTGGGCGTGGTTGGCCGGGCCTCTTTGGCACTGTTCACATCTATCCTCCACCTCCGGAAAGAACCTACTCATACGAGTTCTTGTTAAGTGGGCTCTATGTACCACATAGAGGTAGATATAAATGTAAATGGCATCACGGGACCATAGGTTGCTCTCTTGCCCCATTTAAGAGCTGACTGGTGGTGATTTAACCTTGGGTTCACCACACCTTCATGAATAACCTCAGGGAATTTAACCTACGCTGTTGGCATTCTTTCGTATCACAAACCAGCTGTCCAGCAAACTGAGCTACACCCATGGAAATTTGGAGGATGGGATTCATAGGACAGTGAAAGCAAAACAGGATAGAAGAAAGAGTAATTAAAACAGCAAATGGAAGAGGGAAATGTAACAGAAAAAGAAGGGAGCATGTGCAATTCCCATCTTACCTAAACTATAGAGAGATACCACAGAGGAGAATCCAAAATAGCAGATATGTGTAATAGGCAGAGCTGTGAGAAAGGAAGAACTGGGAAAGCAATAGCTTGCGAGGGAGGTAAAAATGCTGCCATGTGCAAGATAATTTTTAATGTGAACACTTTTTATTTGTGATTTGGTAGGAGAATGAAGGACTATAAAGAGCTGCTGAGACAGTTTGAGAAACCATTCCAAATGCTGCTTCACGCAATGACCACAGGTGTATCGGGAGCTACTACTGCATTTCATGTTCTGCATCGTATCCAATCGAAAGAGCCTCTACATTGGAGAACCTTTACAGAGACGTTGTGTCAGCCTGAGATTTCATTAGAAGGAAAGGAAGAGAAGCTTTGTCTGTAAGAACCTTAAATTGTGGCCATTTCTAACAAATGTGAAATTTTTAGTGAAACTTAATCCACTTCACTTAAGTCAATGTGCCATGCACAGGGGTTGAGTTTAAGCTTCGCACGAAAGTCTTAGACCTAACCCCAGCTTGTGTCAGCTATGGCTCAGTTGATTAACACTCTTGCCAATGCGTTAGAAAGTTGTGGGTTAAGAACCACTCCAGAACTTGAGTACAACAACCTAGGCTCTCACTCCAGGGCAGTACTGCGTTGTCAATAGTGCCGTCTTTTGTAAAATACATTAAAACAAAGCCCTGTCTGCATTCTCGGGCAGATGTGAAACATCCTATGGTATTACTTTGAAGATCAGGGGAGTTATCCCTGGTGTATTGGCCAATATTTGTCCCTCAATCAACATCACAGAAGCACCTTATCTGGTCAGTCTCACAGTAGTTTGCTGTAAACATTTAAAAAAAAAGAAAATTTAGAGTACCCAATTAATTTTTTCCAATTAAGGGGCAATTTAGCATGGCCAATCCACCTACCTTGCACATCTTTGGGTTGTGGGGGCGGAACCCATGCAAAGACGGGGAGAATGTGCAAACTTCACAAGGATAGTGGCCCAGAGCCAGGATTGAACCTGGGACCAGTGCTAACTGAGTTTGCTGTAAACATAATGGCTGCCGTGTTTCCTAATTACAAAAGTGACTCCACTTCAAAAGCACTGTGGGATATCCAGTAGTCATGGAAGTATAAATGCAGATCTTTTTAACACTACAGTGTGGTACTGAGCTCGTGGATGTTTAGTGTACCATCTTTAAGATCAGGCTTCTGGACCAAGGCTCTAGCTTTCCTTTAAGGTGGCACAGTTCAAAGAGCAGGGGTCCAGATTAATATTTAACCCTCAACCAGCACCATTAATTACATTTACCTTTTTTAAATTCAGAACACTCAATTATTTTTTTCCAATTAATGGGCAATTTAGCGTGGCCAATCCAACTAACCTCCACATCTTTGGGTTGTGGGGGTGAAACCCACGCAGACACGGGGAGAATATGCAACCTCCACACAATGACCCAAGGTAGGGATCGAACCCGGGTCCTCAACACCGTAGGCAGCAGTGCTAACCAGTGTGTCACCATGCCGTCCAACATTTATCTAATTGCTGTGTTTGGGATCTTGCTGTGCACAAACTGTCTGCCCAGTTTGCTTTGGACAATGACTACAGTTCAGAATTGTTATCTCCTGAAGCATTTTGAAGTGCCCTGAAGATGTGATTTGTGAGTCTTTATTATTTTCAGTTCTTTTCTCCGTACCATTTGTCCCATCTTTGCCAAGAGGACAGGACAGGTATTGACTTGCTCTTGGGCCTCTGCTGTTGACCCAACTGTGAGGAGATCCATAAAATGTATATTGTGACATTCGTTCTCTCCTTGAGTTGGTAATGCCTTTCCTCCTGTCAGTGGTGTTTGTGACTTTCCGTGTCCACTAGGAGCCTTTGCCTGTACTTGTACTTGCATGAGCCCACTTGGTGTCCATTGTATTTTATCACACGGACTCAAATTTACTTTGATGTGACAACACTAGAAATATAAATTGCTGCATCTGGAAAAAATCTGTCTCGCCATTTATAGCAAAATCAGAGGCTAGGAATCCAGCAGCAACTTAACTCATTGCCTGACTCCCCAAAGCATGTCCACCATCTAGAAGGCACAAGTCAGGAGCATGATGGAATACTCTCTAGGCTGCAGCTCTCAACACAATCAAGAAGCTCCACACCATCCAGGACAAAGCCACACTTCATCCACTATCTCAAAGGTTCAATCCCTCCACGACCGGTGTATAGTGGCAGCAGTGTGTACCATCCACAAGATGCACTGCAGCAACTTGCCAACCCTTGCAATTTGTGACCCCTGGAAGGAAGGGATCAGCAGATGCATGGGAACACCATGACCTGCAGGTTCCCCTCCAAATCACACACCATCCTGACTCGGAAATATATTGCCGTTCTTTCACTGTCACTGGGTCAAAATCCCAAACAGCACTTTGGATGTACCATATGGACCGCAGTGGTTCAAGAATGTGGCTCACCAGCAACTTCTCAGGAACATTAGTAATGAGTAACAAATGCTGGCCCTGTCAATGATGTTCACATTTCACAAGAGAATAAAAGAAAACAAACCAGTTAACTGGGATACTGAAGCAAACTCTTTGACCATAATCCCCAAAGTCTTCATGGTTAATGGTGGCTGACGAGAAACCCAATGAGCAAATGAGTTTCAGAGTTCTGACTCGCATTGGAGTACAGTTTCATTGTCGGTGGCCATCTTTGACTTTCCCCAATTGGTTCTTCATATTTGTGTTTGAATTTGAACAGAGAAGGCCATCAAGCATACCAGCTGAGCCCAGCAACGATCACAGTGAATTAGGATGAGTACCCTGGCAGATTCCCACTCCTCTCTCTCTCTCTCTCTCTCTTCCCCCCCCCCCCCCACCCCCCCCCCCCCCCCCCCACCCCCCCTCCCCGGCGCACATGCACACCACCCCGCCCCAAATCATGCCCTCCGCCTGGAGATGTTGAGAATCATTGTAAAATAAACACTGCTTCAGTGAGCTCAGCTGAGACCAGGACTAGAACCTGAGACTTAGTCTATGAGGCTTAGTACCAGACAGGCAGTGCGTTTACTTAGACCGTGGACTTTGATAAGTCTTTGATCTGGCCTGTGTGGTGTTACACTGAACGGCTGCTCTTCCAGTCTTTTTCACATTCTGTGCACTTAAACTACATTGCAGTTTCCTAAATCACTGCAAGTATGACTCCTTCATACTTTGACGAAAATTGATGTGGATTTATAAAAGAAGGCCACCTTCATCAAAAACTAGATTGAGATTGTCTGTGGTTGTTTCATGAAGGTCACGTACGGGCAGCCGATTGACCAGGCCTTCATTCCATCAGTGTCATTTTCATTTCAACTCGAGTCCCAGAAATAAAAGTGCCTTCCTATCATCTCTGCGCATCCTATTTCAATGATATGGCATTAGAGTATTAAAATACTCGCTGAACAATACATTATACATAGGGTAAATGATATGTTATCACTAATAACCTCTGGCTTTTCCCGTGTTTCTGCAAAATTGTGTTACTCGGGCAGCAAGCACACTGGGGTTATGTGTCAAAATAATAGCAGGGTTGAGAGGGATTGTGGGAACAATGCTACAACTCGCATCTGAGCTCTAATGGTTTCATTGTTTGCTCTCTTTTAGAAAACCACTGTTTTATTTTTTACCAGTGATGGTCAGAAGAAATCTTTTGTCATTTCTTCACCTGGGGAATACAGTTGTGCCGAAAGACTGCCTGCATCATCTCATCATACAACTGAGGCAAAATCCAGATGCTGATCTCTGGACACAGAAATTAATTGATGTTCTGGAGCAGGACGTGGTAGGAGGACTGTGTCATTTGGTACCCCATTCTCGTACGGAGCATTCTGCGCAGCAGTTGAAAGGTATCTGTCAAAAGTTAATGGGGGTTTCTGAAGAGCGGTCAGATTCTAGTAAAAGGTTCGGATGGTACCTCAGTCAACAACCAAAGAGCAATGATAATAAATCCTTTGAAGATACGGAAGACAAGTCAGTGTTAACAGAGAACACTAAAAAACGGAAAACCTTCATGAAAGGTGCATCTCCTTTGGATGACCATGAGCAAAATGCAACAAAGAAAATCAGATTGACACAGGACATTGTCTGCTCCAATTCCCTTCTTGGCACCGAGAAGCAAGATCTCACAATAATGCCCGGGAGCTTGGAAAATGAGCAAGTAATCTGCCCAGAGGTGCAGAACAAGTTGGATACCGTTGAAGTGGAGCAGAAAACACCTCTCAACACAGAGAAAATGATTGATTTACCAGAAAATGTCAAGGTACAAGTCACCTCTATCCACTTGTGTGTTCAACAGAAGCTGTTCATTGTGAGTTGCGCACCTAATTTGAATGATTTACTTTATCCAGTGTTGTGTGTGTTATCTCTCCAGTACCTGGTACAGTTGGATTTTTTAAAAACCTGGTAACATTTTGGAAATGCGATTTTGTCAGTCAGACACACCAGGCTTGTGATTGGTTTGCATTCTGAGGATGACCCAGTGTACCTATGATACACTGCAATAGGAAGGAAGGGCAGGCACATAAGATGGGAGGGATTGGATTTGTTTATTGCCACGTGTACTGAGGTGCAGTGAAAAGTATTTTTCTGCGAGCAACTCAAACAGATCATTTAGTATATGAAAAGAAAAAATACATAATAGGGCAGCACAAGGTACACAATGTAATTACGTAGGCACCGAGGAAGAGAGGAGGGGTAAACCCAGAGGGGTAAACCCGTTTCATCCAACTCCTCAACCTTGAAGTTTCAGTTTAGTGCAATGATGGAACTTTCAACCCAGTCCGAAGATTTTACATTCAAGACCCATTCCAGCACGTAAGCATATTTAGGCTGCCGAGGGAATGCTGCACAATCAGAGGTCTCTTATGAATGAAATGTTTATGGTCCAACCTCCCAGTTTATGGGAATATAACAGATCCCATGGCACTATTCAAAGAGGAGCAGGGAGTTCACAGTGTTCCAGCTCCTATCCATTAGCAGGCGTTTTCTTTGGGGCTACCTGAGGATGTGGAAGATGAAATGTTCCACTGTTTTTCGTAATTTTTGTCCTTTCTTGCTCTTGCATCTCATCATCTGGTCTCACTCCCTGTCCCTGTCTCCTATCCCGCCCATCACTATTCTGCTTAATTATTTGTTTGTCTTGCCCCGAGCCTTTTCCGCCCTGAACAGAGCTACAACTTAATCTTATCCATACATGGCACAAATTGCTGGTATTCTTGGAGAATTCTCTTGTAGAACATACAGTGCAGCAGGAGGCCATTCGGCCCATCGCGTGTCCACCAACCCACTTTTAAGTCCTCACTTTCACCCTATCCCCGCAAACCAATAACCCCTCCCAACCTTTTTGGACACTTTAAGGGCAATTTAGCATGTCAAATCCACCTAAACCTGCACGTCTTTCGCAACTTGTGGGAGGAAACCGGAGCACCCGGAGGAAACCCACGCAGACACGGGGAGAACGTGCAGACTCCTCACAGACAGTGACCCAACGGGGAATGGAACCTGGGTCCCTGGAGCTGTGAGCCCACAGTGCTAACCACTGTGCTACCGTGCTGCCTCCTTTTTCCAAAGTTTACCGTCAGCGTAACTTTGTCCAGGTCCTCTGTTCCTCTCAGTTCTTGACCCAGCACAACCTTCTAGCTCCCATCGTAGCAATCTTCAAGTTGGGCGTTAACTTTGCACTGCCCTGCAAATAAAAAAGTCTTTCCCTTCCAAATGAGATCCTCTTGTTTGTACTCATCCAGAATGACCGCATAGACAATCTGAATCTGACTGAACCCTGACACTTGAATGGGATTCTTTTTCCACTCTGTCACTAAGCTCACTCCCACTTGGTTACCCATTTCAACATGTTCTCGTGCCTAGCCTGCTGTGGAAGCAGTAGGGGATTCATCTCTAGATCTTGCTTTGGACTAACGTGCTTTCTCCATGTTTCGTTTCTTTGTTGTGCCCCACCTTTCACACCTCCCTCAAGATCCTCAGTGATTAGCATTCCTCCAAGCATCCATGGTGCCATTTTCATACGACTCTCCCTCTGTCCTCATCTAGTCTTTACGCTGAGCAATTTACAAATGGTATTTTGGTATCTTATACAGGAAACATGTTCACTCCCCGAAGGTTGAATTGCAGTGTAGCTTATGTTCAAAAATTCATTATCAAAACTAATAATCGTGATTACAAATCTGCAAATATTTAACAATCATTCAGTGACAAAAATAGACAACCAAATTCAGCAGGTTACAGGAGAGTGATGAATAGGATATTAAAAAGGGAGCGTTGAATTAAAATGATAAACCAGCACACCATTCCTACAATACAGTGACTGAAGTTCAATCAGATACATTTCGGAATTTAAATACTTCATTGAGGAATTGAACCATTTAGGGAATAGGGCCACGTTGATACTTTTCATTCCCGTAAGATTCAGGGCGGAATTTAATTGAACATCTGAGTTGCCGTGAGTGCTCTGGACATGATAGAGATAAACAGTTCTGAACTTGGGTAGCTTGCATTTGGGATTTTCTGAACTTGGCACAGATATGAACTCAGTTCTGTTCCAAGCTTTATGACTAGTACTGAGGGCCGAAGGTCAATCTCTATGGACACTTCTGCATGCTTTAATCTGGGCAGTTTCCACGTTTGTGAGACCAGGGTGCCTTACAGTGGACCCTGATTGGGAGAGGCATTGGCATGGAAAAGGCACCAGTCTGACAGTGGCCATTCATTGGTGCAGTCCCTACCTCTCAGTCCACTTGCCAAGCAACCAGCATTCTCTTCTCATACAGTATAACTTGTTGCTTTTCCCTTATACTGGTATTCTCGCAGTATATTCTTCTGTTCTGATGAGTGCAAGACAAAAACTTTGACATTGTCTCTTTTTCAGCAGTCTCATGTACGTTTGACTTTAGCCACAACACTATGATCTTTTTCTTAAATTTAGAATATCAATTCTCTTTTTCCAATTAAGGGGCAATTTAGCATGGCCAAATCCACCTACCCTGCACATATTTTTGGGTTGTGGGGTGAGACCCACGCAGACACGGGGAGAATATGCAAGCTCCACATGGACAGTGAGCCAGGTCCTTGGTGCTGTGAGGCAGCAGCGCTAAGCACACCGCCACCCTGCCGCCCACAACTCTACGATCAACCCTTTTGAACGCCTTTGTTGGAATAATGGTTTTGGTTGTTACCAGCTTATCGCCATTTTTACAAAACAAGCTTACACCATTAACCACTGTGGATCGTCCAGCCCGGCTACCATAGTAACCACTTAGCCATGAACTGCACCACAATCTTAGGGAAGTGGTCTGTCAAGACAATGGGACGTAATTTGGAACAACAATTGTTGCTCCCATTGATGTGGAGCTATCTCCTTAGCGAAGTACGCACTCAAGACATCACATAATGCAGTTCTGGTCGACTCATTTTAGGAACGATGTGGAAGCTTTGGAAAAGGTGCAAAGGAGATTTACTGGAATGGAGAGTAGGTCTTACGAGGAAAGGTTGAGGGTGCTAGGCCTTTTCTCATTAGAAGGGTGAAGGCGTCTTTAAAGAGGTTTATAAGATGATCAGGGGAATAGATAGAATAGACAGTCGGAGACTTTTTCCCCGGGTGGAACAAACCATTACAAGGGGACATAAATTTAAGGTGAATTGGTGGAAGATATAGGGGGGATGTCAGAGGTAGGTTCTTTACCCAGAGAGTAGTGGGGGCATGGAATGCACTGCCTGTGGAAGTAGTTGAGTCGGAAACATTAGGGACCTTCAAGCGGCTATTGGAGAGGTACATGGATTACGGTAGAATGATGGGGTGTAGATTAATTTGTTAATCTAGGACAAAAGTTCAGCACAACATCGTGGGTCGATGGGCCTGTTCTGTGCTGTATTTTCTATGCACTATGTTCTAGAGCACTAAACACACAGCTGAAGAGGCAGATAAGTTTGGCTGGAATTTTGTCCAGGACTAGCTGATTTACCAGGTTTAATTCCCAAGCGCACTCACAGAAGACATCCCATGATTGGGTCACAGGAGGTTTTCTTATCAGTAAAATCATCGGTAATTGGGGAAAAGTCCAGAGATGTCATATCACCAGCAACATCTGCGACTTGTTTATTAATGACATTGGTAGTGGGGAGTGGCTGGGACTGATCTCCATTAGAAACAGCAATGATCTGAAAGGACCAGGAACTGCAACTTTCACCTCTCCCCATCCCTTCAGACTCTCTCCCTTACGACCATCAATTTCCCTCTTCTTCTCAGCTGTCCAGTCTGCATTTTACTGTTCCATATATCTTGGCAGTCGCTGGCCGATATGACTATTAGTGGGAACTACTTCTGCTTGTGGGACTCTGTCCGTTCAATTCCCTCTCTCTTAAAACCTGGAAAAATCAACCCCTCATTTCTATCCCAAATACTTGCTATGATCTTTCGGACTGGCTTAATTACCAGCACCTTTTCTAAAAATATTCATTCACAAGACGTGGGCAGCGCTGGCATTTTTTTGCACATCATTCTCTTTGTCAGGCAGCTGTCGATCGCTATACTCTTGCCTTTACTTACAATATTCTCCTTCCTCCCAGACCCTGACTGCTCCCAGTATAGTAACCAAGTCAATGGGACCATATACGGGCAGTAGATGACAGTCCATTCTGAGATTTTCTAAAATTGTTCCCTTGCTGCGATATGATTTTCATATGACTCCAGTGTAATTCAGAGAGCGAGGACAAGCCTAGTCTCTTCCTATCACTGGCCTTTATGTGCGTTAAGAATGGGGAAAAATGGTGTGTGTATTAAGGGAAAATTTAGCGTGGCCAATCCACCTACCCTGCACATCTTTGGGTTGTGGGGGTGAGACCCACGCAGCCATGGGGAGAATGGCACACGGACAGTGACCCGGGTCCTCAGTGCCATGAGGCAGCTGTGCTAACCACTGCGCCACCGTAAAACAGTATGTAAATGCAAGTTTTTTTCTTTATCTCTTGATATCAGCACTTAATTAGCTATGAAGTACTTTCTAGGTTATGAAAGACACTAAATATGTGAAATTGTTCTCTCTTATGGTCACACAGTTGTGACACTGCATTGTTCACTGGTCTACAGGCTACTGAATATGCGGTTCTACTTAATTAACATTTATATAGTGCCATTAGCATGATGAAACCTCTCGAGGTGCTTAACCCCAAACAATTTCCTTGGCAACTGCTAACACTGGTCCCACTCAGCTTGAAGCCTTCATTCCTGTGCCTTTCCAAGGTTCTAATTCACTGCTCCAATCTCGCTACCATTAATGGTCTCTCGTCTCTCTCCCTGTAATCTCCATCATCACTTCTAATTTTAAATGTGAGCAGTTTAAGGGCATCTTTGCCCTCTGTGTCAAAACTACATACTCGACTGCCTTTGCATTGTGCACTCTTGCCTCTCACTCCTCTCGGCCTGTCTGCCAAATAAACCCCCACCGTCCATCACTATAAAGGAAAACTCTTCTCGGTCACAAAGCGCACCTTGTGGTAATCCTGCAGAATTCTTTGACAGGTTTGCAGGCGTCTCCATTCTCCCAGATCAGTAGCCCTTATCCCAGTGTGTGTGTGTCCTTTACCTTTTCTCTTGTCATAGAGTGGCAACAATTGTGGCTGAGGTGCTGACCACAAGGAATCCCACTGCTATTAAACATAAGTTTTTCCCAACCTGACCCTAAATAAGTGAATCAGAGTTGTCTTCCACAATCACTGATCAGAGGGATAGTTTGAGGTGGGCAACATGGAGAGTTACAATTACAATCACACTTGATTCACAAAATCACAGAATTGTTAAGGTGCTGAAGGAGGCCGTTCAGCCCGACAAGTCTGCACCGGCTCTCCAAACGAGCTTCATGACTTAGTGCCATTCCCCTGCCTTTTCATCATAAACCCGCACGTTATAAATAGGTTAAATCCACGGTAATATAGATTTTTGAGTTAGTAACACAGTAAATTGAATTTGGTGCATAATGACCTGCTGTTGCCATTCGCTATAGAGATGGCACTATAAATGTTGTTAGCTGAATTTGTCCTTAATAGGCTAAAAGACATATGTCTCCTCCAGCTCCCTGTGCGATCAAAGGAGATTCACTGGTGTAATTAGGTTGATTCCGAAGTTGAGAGGATTGGCTTACGAGGAGAGACTGAGTGGAGGGGGACTATACTCATTGCAATTCGAAAGAATGAGGGGGAATCTTATTAAATTCTGAAGGGAATAGATAAGATAGAAGCAGGGAGGTTGTTTCCACTGGCGGGTGAAACTAGAACTTGAGGGCATAGCCTCAAAATAAGGGAGAGCAGATTTAGGACTGAGTTGAGGAGGAACCTCTTCACCCAGAGGGTTGTGAATCTGTGGAATTCCCTGCCCAGTGAAGCAGTTGAGGCTACCTCGCTAAATGTTTTTAAGGCAAAGATAGATAGGACTTTTCACAGTAAAGGAATTAAGGGTTATGGTGAGCGGGCGGGTAAGTGGAGCTGAGTCCACAAAAAGATCAGACACGATCTCATTGAATGGCGGAGCAGGCCCGAGGGGCCAGATGGCTTACACCTGCTCCTAATTATTATGTTCTTTCTTATTATTTAAAGACATGGAAAGTCATTAGATGGGATTTTAAAAAAATTTAGAGTACCCAATTAATTTTTTCCAATTAAGGGGCCAATCCACCTACCCTGCATATCTTTGGGTTGTGGGGGTGAAACCCACGCCAACACGGGGAGAATGTGCAAACTCCACACGGACAGTGATCCAGAGCCGGGATCGAACCTGGGATCTCGGCGCAGTGAGGCAGCAGTGCTAACCACTGCCCCACCGTGCTGCCCCTTAGATGGGATATTTGACAGAGCGAGCCTGGCTGATTCTGTGTTTCCAAGTTACTAAACCTGCTGATTGATGTATATTCTGTTTTTCTTAAAGTCTTCAATATCCAGACTGAGGGATCTGTTTGAGACTGACTCGGATGTAAGTGTTTTGTTAACATCTTTTTCCACGCTAAACAAAAGTTGTTGGCGGATGCTGTTATTCAAACGGTAGGAAGACATTTTCAAAAGCCTTCTGTTTTATTGGACATTTTCAGCACTGCTTCTACTCCCGAGAAAGTAAAGCCTTGTTCATCTGGCAGATTAGTATTGGCAGAAACTAATCTTTACTAATTGTATTATTCAATGCACTCGTATTGGGGTCCATTCATGATTAGTGCCATACAGCAGTAGTGATGTACAATGTATTTAGTTTTCAAGCCAAACCAGTAAGTTCAGGGCACTGCCTCCACCAACCACGGTGATGGAGAAGGGACCACACATGGTGCTAGTGCGTTCCTTGTACAACTACCTAACAATTGTGTTTTGCAGTGGATTGTGCTACCCCCTGCCTCATCCACTCAGTTCGGGGATTAACTGGGTTGCACGTGCTTTTCTCCCCCAGTTATTAAGCTAGGTCTGGTTGATGGGAAGCGTAACTATGTAAATCAAGTTGATGATATGAATTAAGGGCTGTAATTATATGATACCTCATCAATTGAAGTGGAGAAGGAGGTGTTGAACATTAGAACAGGCTGCTAGTCAGGAATGAAACCAGTTTTGTTTGCTTCTCTACCTGTGAAGGCCATGCTGTGATTGCGCCGGGAAACTGAATTCTGCTGGCCTGTTAATTGCAGCCCAGCTATGATTGCTGAATTATTTTTGAAATTAAGTTAATTGTGTTTGTGATGGTTTTCAAGTTGCAATCTGTAAGCTATTTTTATTGATTTTGTTCCCCCTCCTCTCCTTTCAGAAGTTGGGAACATCTCAAGAACTAAATATCCTGAATGAATGTGACCCAAGCCAGGTAGGACCAGGGTTTTTCATCCTGTTTGCGGTGAACTGCGCTTCTTGTTGCCTTTGTTGAATTGGTGGCCTGTTCTGCCAAGTCTGAACGGCTGTGACCTGTGTTGGGGAAGCTCTGATGTGATCCAACTTCTCACTACCCAGGAGATGCTTTTCTGACCGTGATTGTAATTGGATTGTAATTAGTATGACAGTGCTGACAAGGGGCATTTACTCAGTAATTATTTGCTCACCACTGCTCAGTTTGGATTCTGTTAAGGCTACATGGTTCCAACCCTCATCACCGCTTTGGTCCATATATGGACCGAATAACTTATTCCAGAGGTGCATTGAGAGTGACATTGAGGCAGCATTTGGCCAAGTGTGTCATCAAGTAAACGTAAAATTGAAGTGAATGGAAATCAAGATGAAAATTCGCCACTAGTTGGGGTCATACCGAGAGCAAAGATGGCTGTGTTCATTGGACGCCAATCATTTCAATCCCAAGACATTGCTGCAGGAGTTCCTCAAGGTAACGTCCAAGGTCCAACCATCTTTACATAGTTTACATAGAACAGTACAGCACAGAACAGGCCCTTCGGCCCTCGATGTTGTGCCGAGCAATGATCACCCTACTTAAACTCACGTAACCCGTATACCCGTAACCCAACAATCCCCCCATTAACCTTACACTACGGGCAATTTAGCATGGCCAATCCACCTAACCCGCACATCTTTGGACTGTGGGAGGAAACCGGAGCACCCGGAGGAAACCCACGCACACACAGGGAGGACGTGCAGACTCCACACAGACAGTGACCCAGCCGGGAATCGAACCTGGGACCCTGGAGCTGTGAAGCATTGATGCTAACCACCATGCTACCGTGAGGCCCCTTCAGTAACCTTCTTCAGTGACCTTCTCTTCATAAGGTCAGAAGTGGCGATGTTTGCTGATGAATGTTCAGTACCATTCACAATTCCTCAGATACTGAGTCCGCATGTAGAAAGAACTGGACAATATTCAGTCTTGGCAAGACAAGTGGCAAGTAACTTTAATACCACATAAATGCCAGGCAATGACCATCTCCAACAAGAAAAATTCTATCTCCCTTAATGTTCCTCAGCATTACCATCACTGAATCCTCAACAATCTATGCTTAAGAGGTAACCATTGATCAAAATCAGCCATATTAATACTGTGGTTGCAAGAGCAGAGGCTTGGAATTCTGTGGTGAATAACTCACTTTTTGATTCTCCAAACCTGTCCACCATCTAAAAGGATCAAGTCAGGAGAGTGATGGAATACTCTCCACTTAAGAATTGGGGATATATACAAGTGGCTGGGGGAGTAGGAAGGCGAGTGGGTGGTGAAGATCAAGGAGAAATGGGAAGCAGAGTTGAGAGGGGAAATCAATTGGGGAGCATGGAGTGAGGCACTGCGTAAGGTAAATGGGACCTCCTCTTGTGCAATGATGAGCCTGATATAGTTTAAGGTAGTGCACAGGGTGCATATGACTCGGGTGAGAATGTGTGGGTTCTTTCAGGGGGTAGCAGATGAGTGTGAGAGGTGTGGGTGGGGGCCAACGTATCACACACACATGTTTTAGGGTTGCGAAAAATTGGGAAGATTCTGGGCGGGAGTGTTCACGGTCTTAGCCAGGATAGCGGAGGAGGGAGTGGACCCGGACCCTTTTGTGGCGATATTTGGGGTTTCAGAGAAGCCGGAGGTCATGGACAGGAGGAAGGCCGATGTCTTGGCCTTCTCCTCTCTGATTGCACGTCGACGAATTTTGCCGGAGTGGCGGTCAGCATCGCCACCTGGGGTAGCGGCTTGGTTGGGTGACCTGTACAACTTCCTGTGATTAGAGAAGATAAAGTATGAGTTAGGGGGCTCAGCAGGGGGTTTGAGGAAAGGTGGGGGATGTGTGTGACCGTGTTTGAGGGGCTGTTCGTCGCAGGGGAGGGGGGGTGGAAAAGAGGAAAAATCTGTACAGAATGTATAGTTGATTGTTGGAAAGTATGTTTACCGGGGTGTTTATTCGCTGTAACCTGTTTTGATACATGTTTGTAATAAAATACATTTAAAAAAAAGAATACTCTCCACTTATCAGGATAAGTGCAGCTCCAATAATAGCAAGAAGCTCAAAACCAATATTGACAAAGCAACCCCCTTGATTGGCATCCCATCCACTACTAAGCAAATGGCAGCAAGAGGCACTGCTGCAACTTGCCAAGCCTCCTTCGGCAGCACCTTCCAAACTCACAGCCGCTACCACCCAGAAGGACAAGGGCCACAGATGCATAGGAACACCATTTGCTAAGTTCCCCACCAAGTCACACACAATCCTGATTTGGAACTATATTGCCATTCCTGCACTGTGGCTGGGTTAAAATACTGGAATTGTCTCCCTAACAACACTGTGAGTGCTTCGACACCAGATCGACTGTCGCAGTTCAAGAATGTGGCTCACTACCGCCTTCCCGAGGGCAATTGGAGATCAGCAACAGTTGCTGGCCTTGCCAGCGATACCCATGTCCCATGAAAGATTGCGTAAAGGAGCTCCCAGTCATGGCAGATTTGGGCTGGGACGTTGGTCGTAGTGGCCCTTGGGACTACTGGAAGGTCTAGCAAGCAATGGTGAAGCTTTGTGAAGAAAATGGCTTTCTGTTGTGCCGCTGCTGGGACCTTTCTGCATCCACTCACAAAACACTGCACAGGGCTCCTTCCATTGAGAATGCTGGAGACTGAGCCCTCATGGCAGCCCTCGAGGTCAGTGTTCAATCAGGACATGAGGCAGGCACATCTTGTACAAGGACTATCCTCGAAAAGAGGAGGAGGAAGCAGAGTGTGTTCCCCAACTCGTTTTAAGACCCTGCCATTCCAAATCTACAATCAGCAGTCTGGGGCCATGATGTGTGGTCTCTCAAACTGCTAATACTTTTTATGTGCTCAATGTGCAAGGGAAATGGATCAGGATTTAGTTTTCCATCTAGTAGATTGTGGTAATATATTGTCAAAACTAGTTTGAATCTGAAAACGCCTTTCATAAACCAACTCAATTTAATGTCCTTGGGTATGACCTTTCAACATGAATAAAATAAAGCAATTGGTAGGGGCACCATTCAACGCGTAACTCACACCAGAATTGCCAAGAGACGAGAAAGATGCATTTTACTTTTTCACACCACCATTTATCACTTCTGTGTAAGCAAGTCAATAGAATCAGGAGTATAGTTTCAGCATTACAACAGCCTTAGTTTGATTTGAGCATATTAGCAGATTTTCCAGATTACAGCGTCTGGTATAAAATACGGTAGTCCACATATTCTTCCAGCATTGACTGTGTAAATCTTTACTTTTATTTATAAGGTTTTCAATAATTAACTTGCGCATTGCAATTCCTGCAGCTGGAGAAACTCTGTTTATTATTGCGCCTGTCTGAACTTCCAGAGCACCTCCTGCCTCTGGCCTGCAACAGACTGATCTCCTTGACATCTGATCTCAGTTACAGTAATGCGACTGTGCTCACTCGGAATCTCTTCTTGACGAAGGTATGATCATGCTGTGCAATATAATTTGAAATTGCTGCTTTGTTTTCCCTTTTCCAGCACTTTCACTTTGATTGCACCACCCACTGAAATCTGAATTGACTCCTCTTTACCACAAGCAATGTTGGACACCAGAGATTGCTATGGCACAAATGACAGGGAAATGTTTGATGACATATTTCTGTTATTTGTATGTCATTGCACCAGACTTACCCATGTATGGGCAAATACATTGCGGTCCTGTGTTACTCCCAGCGGGCACTCCTGAAAGTGAAGGGAGAGTGAGTGAGGAGCCAGGGAAATAGTTGTTCCGAAGAAGTTTTCATTCACTGTGTTCCAATTTCTCTGTAATGAGGTGTGGGGTCTGACCATGTGGAGTTTGCACATTGTCCCTGTGTCTGCGTGGGTTTCACCCCCACAACCCAAAGATGTACAGGATAGGTGGATTGGCCATGCTCAATTGCCCCTTAATTGGACAAAAAATAATTGGGCACTCTAAATTTCTATATTAAAAAATGGGGTCAAGTTGATACAGTACTATTTTTAATGTTTTATTTGGCCTACCTGTGTCACTGCAGTTTATATATTCATTAATGATTCTTCACATCAAGACTGGAGTACTGCACCAGCTGAGTGTTGAATTGTCTTAGGCTAACTTCCAAAGTATTTGATACCATGCGGAGGAAGTGAAGATTTGTATTTTTGTATATATGTACAGATATGAATGATGTGTAGCTCTCCTGTCGGCTCAGATGATTATAGTAGTGTTTAATTAAACCATAATGTTTCCTTAGTTTGTTTCAAATTAGAGTCTATAAGACATATGGGCAAAAGTAGGCCATTAGGCCCATCAAGTCTGCTTCGTGATTCAGTGAGATCTTGACTGATCTGATGTAATATTCCTCAACTCCAATTTCCTGTCTTATCTCCGTAACCCTTCATTCCCTAACTGATTAAAAATCTGTCGCTCTCAACTTTGAACATACTTAATGACCCAGTCCCTCAAGCCCTCTGCAGTAAAGAATTCCACAGATTTGTTACCACACGATCATAAGAAAAAGGAGTAGGCCATTAAGCCCTTTGCGCCTGTTCTGCCATTTAATAATGATGTGGAGATGCCGGCGTTGGACTGGGGTGAGCACAGTAAGAAGTCTCACAACACCAGGTTAACGTCCAACAGGTTTGTTTCGAATCACTAGCTTTCGGAAAGCTCCAAAAGCTTGTGATTCGAAACATACCTGTTGGACTTTAACCTGGTGTTGTGAGACTTCTTACTGTGCCATTTAGTAAGATCATGGCTGATCTAACACTCACGAAGATCACCTTCCTGCCTTCTCTCTGTAACCCTTAATTCCCCAACTGATTAAAAACCTATCGATCTCAGCCATGAAAATGGTCAAGGACTCGGCCTCCACAGCTTCCTGGGGTAAAGCGTTCCAAAGATTCATCACTATGAGAGAATAAATTCTTCCTCAAATATGTCTTAAATGAGCAGCATCCCCTTATATTATGATTATGCCGTCTGGTCCTACACTCTCCCATGAGTGGAATCATCCTCCCAACATTTATCCTGTCTAACCCCCTAAGAATCTTGTATGTTTTAATCATATCTGATTCCTCCAAAATTCCAACCTGTCCAATCTTTCGTCATATGGCAATCCCTCCATACCTGTGATTGTCCTAGCAAACATCCTCTGTACTGCCTCCAATGATGATATATCTCTCCTTAAATAAGGGGTCCAAAACTATTGCACGGTATTCTAAATGTCACCTCACTAGCACCTTGTACATTTGCAGCAGCACTTCATTACCTTTATACTCCAGCCTCCATGAATTAAAAGCCAGCATTCCATTTGTCTTCCCTATTCTCTCTGTACCTGTATGCTAGCTTTCTGGGTTTCATGAGCAGGAACCCTCAAGTCCCTTTTCAGTCTCTTTCCATTTAAATAGTAATCACCTTCTCATTCTTTCTTCCAAAATAAGCAATCTCCCATTTTCCCCACATTGAATTCCATTTGCCAGTTTTCTGCCCACTCACATAACTTGTCAATATCTCTGTGTAAACTATTGATATCAACCTTACAGCCTTCCTTTTAAAAAAAATAATAATTTAGAGTACCCAATTCATTTTTTCCAATTAAGGAGCAATTTAGCGTGGCCAATCCACCTAGCCTGCACATCTTTTGGGTTGTGGGGGCGAAATCCACGCAAACACGGGGAGAATGGGCAAATTCCACATGGACAGTGACCCAGAGCCGGGATCGAACCTGGGACCTCGGCACCGTGAGGCTGCAGGGCTAACCACTGAGCCACCGTGCTGCCCCAACCGTTGTATCATTTGAAAATTTGGCCACAATACACTCTGTTCCTTCCTCCAAATCATTAATATATATTGTGAAGAGCTGTGGTCCCAGGACTGATCCCTGTGACACTCCACTGGTTACTGCCCTCCAACCTGAGAAAGACCCCCTTCTTGGTTAGTTAGCCAATCCTCTATCCACCAGAATATTAGCTCCAACACCATGAGTTTCTATCTTGCACAGTAGCCTTTTGTATGGCATCTTATCACTGCCTTTTAAAAATCTAAATATTAAACATTGACTGGTTCTCCTCTATTTACTCTGGCTGAAACCTCCTCAAAGAATTCTAGTAAATTTGTCAGACATGATTTCCCTTTTATGAAACCATGCTGACTGCTAGATCAGATGATGACTTTCTAAATGCACTGCTATTCCCTTGACAACATCATTTCAAAGAAATGGCGGAGAGCAAAAGTTATCGCCGTACAAAACCCCAGAAAAGACCCCTTACTTGCAGCTAGCTACCGTCCAGTCTCTCTCCTGTCGGTCCCATATAAAATCCTTGAACGCCTCATCCGTCAGCGTATATTCCCAATCGTAGATGTCCTTAGCATCGACCAAGTTGGTTTCTACAAGGACTACATACAGCACAGAGGACCAGGTACTGGCATTTACCACCATTGAAAACGACGTTCAGAAAAACGTGCAGACAGATGCTGTGCTCCTCGACCTCACAGCCCCCTACAACACCGTTTGGCACACTGGCCTTCTCCTGAAGCTGTCACGGGCCCTCCCCCTTTGGACAACTAAAAGCATCGGAACACTTTTGAATGATTGATGGTTCAGAGTTCAACTTGGACAGGTACATAGAAGAGGCCAACCAATGGAATCTCTCAAGGCTCAGTGCTAGCCCAACCCTGTTTAATGTGAACACAAATGATCTTGCAAAAACTACTACCCGAAAATTACTATATACCGACAACTGCCTTGCAACTCAAACCCCTGAATTTGACACCTTGGAACGGATCCGAAACGAACACTTGTCAAAACTTGAACAATACTGCAACACATGGCGACTCAAGCCAAACCCTGCAAACCAGTACCCAGAGTATTCTAGCGTTACAATGCAAAATCCAATAAAGAGCTCAACATCCAAATGAATGACTACAAATTAAAACACCATGCAAGTCCAACATACCTCGGAATGACCTTAGGTAGGACACTGACCCTCCGGGTACATTAAAAAGAACTCCAGCCAAGGTCAACTCCAGAAACAAGTTGATTGCCAAACTAGCCAGCTCAATGTAGGGTGCTGCTCCCAACACCCTACAGGCCTCAGCACTTGCAGTCTCATACTCAGTGGTGAATATTGCACCCCTGTTTGGTTAAGATTATCACACACAAACAGAGTTGATACCCAGCAGAATGCTACCATGCATATCAGTACTGGAGCACTACGCTGAACACCACACTCTTAGCTCCCTGACCTGACAAACCTATCTGCCAACTTGTAACAACCCACAAAATGATAGAAAAAGTTTAGTTCGCAATGCCCCCCACCCCACCTGCCACTTCATGATGATCTATTCAGCCCACCCAAGGTACGATTCCCATCAAGAAGGCCAATCTGGAAAAACCCTCCCACACAAGACTTCAACGCAAATTACACCTGGACAAATGAATGGGAATCATTGGACATGACAAACAAATACCTGGTCTCAAACCCAGCCCAACAGCTGCCTGGTTTCACCATACAAGGAAAGAGTGATCCACCCTCAACAGGTTCAGGACAAGCCATGGCCCCTGTTTGGCCAACCTCCAGAGATGAAGCCCCCTCTGTGCCTGTGGGAGAATGCAAACTATGCACCACATCATGGAAGGGTGTCCAATCCACAGACTCAGTGGAGGCCTACCTGCACTCAACACAGCAGCACTGGAAGAAACTGCTTGGCTTAGGGACTTTGCATTCACTAAATAAAATAAATTCTCTCCATAACAATCGATTCTTCTAATATTTTTCCAAAAAATGAAGTTAGATTAACTGGCCTGTAAGTTTTCTGCATTTTGCCACCTCCCCTTTTTTGAACAAGGATACCGCATTGGCAGTTTTCCAATCCTATGGCACAGCTCTAGAATCCAAGCATTTTTAGAAAACAATTACCAATGCACCCAGCATCTCTGTAGCTACCTCCTTTAAGATCTTGGAGTGTAAACCATCAAGTCTAGGGGACTTGTCAGCCTTTAACATAAGAACTAGCAGCAGGTGTAAGCCATCTGGCACCTCGAGCCTGCTCCGCCATTCATTAAGATCATGGCTGATCTTTTTGTGAACTCGGCTCCACTTACCCGCCCGCTCACCGTAACCTTTTATTCCTTTACTGTTCAAAAATCTATCTACCTTTGCCTTAAAAACATTTAACAAGGTAGCCTGAACTGCTTCACTGGGCAGGGAATTCAAAAGATTCACGACCCTTTGGGTGAAGAAGTTCCTCCTCAACTCAGAAAATATCTACTCCCCTTTACTTTGAGGCTATCCCCCTCGTTTTAGTTTCACCCGCCAGTGGAAACAGCCTCCTGCTTCTATCCTTTCTATTCCCTTTATAATTTTGTATGTTTCTATAAAATTCCCCCTCATTCTTCTAAATTCCAATGAGTATATCCCCAGTCTACGCCATCTCTCTTCATAAGCCAATCTTCTCAACTCCGAAAACAATCTAGTAAATCTCCTCTGCACACCCTCCAATAACAGTACATCCTTTCTCAAGCACGGAGACAAAACTGTACACAGTACTCCAGGTGTGGCCTCAACAGCACCCTATACAGCTGCAACAGAACCTCCCTGCTTATAAACCCCATCCCCCTAGCAATGAAGGACAAAATTCCATTTGCCTTCTTAATTACGTGATGCACCTGCAAACCAGCTTTTTGTGATTCAGGCACAAGGTCACCCAGGTCCCTCCAGGATGCTGCAATTTTTTACCATTTAAATCATAGTCCGTTTTGCTGTTATTCCTACCAAAATGGATGACCTCACATTTATCAACATTGAACTTCATCTGCCAGACTCTTGCCCACTCACTTAAACTATCTATATCCCTCTGCAGACTTTCAGTGTCTTCTGCACTCTTGGCTCGACCACTCATCTTAATGTCATATGCGAACTTCGACACATTACATTTGGTCCCCAACTCCAGATCATCTATGTAAATTGTGAACATTTGCAAACCCAACATTAATCCCTGAGGTACACCACTAGCCACTGATCGTCAACTAGAAAAACACCCATTTATCCCCACTCTGCTTTCTGTCAGTTAACCAATCCTCGGACCATGCTAATACATTACCTGTTACGCCATGAGCCTTTATCTTATGCAGCAGCCTTTTGTGCAGCACCTTGTCAAATTTCTTCTGGAAATCCAGATACATCTACCGTGGGCAGCACGGTCGCATAGTGGGTAGCACAGTTGCGTCACAGCTCCAGGGTCCCAGGTTTGATTCCCGGCTTGGGTCACTGTCTGTGTGGAGTCTGCACTTTCTCCCCTTGTCTGCGTGGGTTTCCTCCGGGTGCTCCGGTTTCCTCCCTCAGTCCAAAGATGTGCGGGTTAGGTGGATTGGCCATGCTAAATTACCCTTGGTGTCCAAAAAGGTTAAGTGGGGTTACTGGGTTGCAGAGATAGGGTGGAGGTGTGGGCTTGAGTAGGGTGCTCTTTCCAAGAGCCGGTGCAGATTCGATGGGCTGAATGGCCTCCTGCACTGTACAATCTATGATTCCATACCGGTCCCCAGTTGTTTACCGCGCTCGTAATGTCCTCAAAAGAATTCCACTAAATTAGTCAAACATGACCTGCCTTTCATGAACCCATGCTGCCTCTACCCAATGGGACAATTTCTATCCAGATGTCAGCTGTTTCTTCCTCAATGACAGATTCAAGCATTTTGCCCGCAACAGAAGTTAAGCTAACTGGCCTATAGTTATCAGCCTTTTGACTACCTCCTTTTTTAAACAGTGGTGTCATATTTGCTGCTTTCCAATCTGCTGGAATCGCCCCAGAGTCCAGCAAATTTTGGTAAATTACCGCGAGCGCATTTGCTATTTCCCCCACCACTTCGAACATAAGAACTAGGAGCAGAAGTAGACCGTCCGGCCCTTCGAGCCTGCTCCGCCATTCTATAAGATCATGGCTTATCTATTTGTGGTCTCAGAACCACTTATCCGCATTCTCGCCATATCCCGTAATTCCTTTATTTTTCAAAAAAACATCTACCCTATCTTTAAATATATTCAATGAAGTGGCGTCTACTACTCCTTTTGGTAGGGAATTCCATTCTTTAACCACCCTCTGAGTGAAGATGTTCCTCCTTGATTCAGTCCTAAATCTGCTCCCCCTAATCTTGAGGCTATGCCCTCTTGTCCTACTTTCACCTACCAGTGGAAACATCCTTTCTACTTCTATCTTATCCATTCCCTTCAAAATTTTATATGTTTCTATTAGATTCCCCCCTCAACCTTCTGAATTCCAGTGAATATAATCCCAATCTACTCAGCCTCTCCTCATACGATAATCCCCTCAACTCCGGAATCAGCCTAGTGAACCTCCCCTGCACCCCCTCTAGTGCCAGCACATCCTTCTCAAGTGTGGAGACCAAAACTGCACAGTACTCCAGGTGTGGCCTCACCAGCACCTTGTACAACTGCAACATTACCTCTCTACTTTTAAACTCAATCCCCTTCGCAACGAAGGACAAAATTCCATTTGCCTTCCTAATTACTTGTTGCACCTGCAGACCAACCTTCTGTGACTCATGCACAAGTACACCCAGGTCCCTCTGCATAGCAGCATGCTGCAGCTTTTTACCATTTAAGTAATAATCCGTTCTATTGTTACTCCTACCAAAATGCACGACTTCACACTTATTGACATTATACTCCATCTGCCAGACCGTTGCCCACTCACTCAATGTGTCAATGTTCCTCTGTAAGGTTTTACAGTCCTCAGTACACTTTGCTCTGCCACACACCTTCGTGTCATCTGCAAACTTGGATACCTTACAGTAGTTCCCAACTCCAAATTGTCTATATAAATTGCAAATAATTGTGGTCCTAACACCGATCCCTGAGGCACACCACTCGTCACTGATTGCCAGCCAGAATAGCACTCATTTATTCCCACTCTTTGTTTCCTGTTAGACAACCAATCCTCTATCCATGCTAGTACTCTATCCTTAACACCATGCATCCTTATCTGATGCAGCAGCCTCTTGTGCGGTACCTTGTCAAAGGCCTTTTGGAAATCTAGGTACACCACATTCACTGGGTCCCCTTTGTCTACCTTGCTCGAATTCATAGAATTCCAAGAGATTCGTCAAGCATGACCTGCCCTTCATGAATCCATGCTGCGTCTGTTCAATGGGACAATTTCTATCGAGGTGCCCTCCTATCTCTTTCTTGATAATAGACTCAAGCATCTTCCCCACGACAGAGGTTAAGCTAACCGGTCTATAATTCCCCATCTTTTGTCTACTTCCCTTTTTAAACAGTGGCGTCACATTTGCTGTTTTCCAATCCTCTGGGACTGCCCCAGTGTTCAGCGAATTTTGGAAAATTACCGCCAGTGCATCTGCTATTACTCCAGCCATCTCTTTTAGTACCCTGGGATGCATTCCATCAGGGCCAGGAGACTAGTCTACCTTTAGTCCCATTAGCTTGCCCAACACTCCCTCCTTAGTGATAAAGGCTGCCATAGCCTCCTTGCCAATAATTATTGCCATGTTATTTGTGTCTTCCACTGTGAAGACCGATCCAAAATACCTGTTCAATGCCTCAGCCATCTCCTAATTTCCCATTATTAAATCTGCCTTCTCATCCTCTGAAGGACCAATGTTTACCTTAGCTACTCTTTTTTGTTTTATATATTTGTAAAAACTTTTGCTATCTGTTTTTATATTCTGAGCTAATTTACTCTCATAATCTATCTTACTTTTCTTTATAGCTTTTTTATGGCTTTCTGTTGACCTTTAAAGATTTTCCAATCCTCTAGTTTCCCACTAATCTTTGCCACGTTGTATGCCTTTTCCCATTAGTTTGTAAAAAAACGAATTCTCTGATGGTGACTGTATTTAATTTCTTGCCCCCCTTTTGTTTTGCGAATTCTAGGATGCTTGTAGTATCCTTTACAGCAATGACCTATACAAAATGTCTATTTAAGTCTTCTGCCATTAATTTGTTCTCCATAATTACTTCCCCAGTTTCATTCTAAGGGGCCAATGCTTTCTTTCACTTCTCTTTTTTATGTATTTAAAACATTCTTATTGTCTCATTTTATGTTTCTTGAGAGTTTTTATCTCCTTCAATGTCTGCCACTGCTCATCTATCGCCTTAGCTACTATTCTATATGAGCAGTCCATTTTCGCTAATTCCATTCTCACACCTTCACAATTCCCTTTCTTTAAATTTAAGACTAACATTTCAGTCCAAATTTTCTCACTCGAGTTGAACACTAAATTGTGTCATACTGTGATTAATATTTCTGAGGTGACCCTTAACTTTGAGATAATTTATGAAACTCACCTTATTACTCATTACCAGATTCAAAATAGCCTGATCCCTCGTTGGCTCCATAACATTGCTCCCAATAAACTATCCCTAATGCAGTCTATGAATTCATTCTCTTGGCTGCCACTTAGGAACAGGAGAAGACTATTCAGCCCCTTGAGCCTGTCCTGCCGCTTAATGAGATCATAGCTGATCTGTGGCCTAACTCCATATACCTGCCTTTGGCCCATAACCCTGGATATCTTTGATTAACACAAATATATCTATCTCAGATGTTAAATTAACAACTGTTCCAGTTCCAGCTGCTGTTTGTGGGAGAGATTTCCAAACTTCTACCACTCTTTGAGTGAAAATGTTCTTCCAAACATCTCTCCTGAATGGTCTGGCCCTAAATTTTAGACTAGGCCCGCTATGTTTAGAATCTGCAACCAGTGGAAATAGTTTATCTTTATCTACTCTGTTTTCCCGATTAATACCTTGAATTCTTCAATCGGACCACCCTTAATCTACATTTTAGTGAAAACAGGTCTAATTTGTATAATCGCTCCTCACGACTTAACCCTGCAGACCAGGTATCATTTTTGTAAACCTCTGTTGCTCTCCCTCCAAGGCCAAAATATCCTTCCTAAGGTGTGGTGCCCAGTACTCCAGGTGAGGTCTAAACAGGATTTTGTATGGCTGCAGAATAACTTCTATGTCTTTATACTCCAATCCATTAGCCTTTTAAAATTATTTTCTGCACTTGTTCGTGGCATTTTAAGGATCTATGCACCCAAGTCTCTTTGGACATTCACTGTACCTAACCTCTTTCCATTTAGAAAGTACTGTACTCTATCCTTTTTTGGTCCAAAATGGATAACCTCACACTTGCTAAACACTGCATTCCATCTGCCACAATTTTCCCCATTCATCTAGTCTGTCAATATCCCCTTGCAGTGTTATCATCTAAGCTGTCTACAATTACACCTAACTTTCCAATTTGATTAGCCCAACCTATATGAAAATTAAAGTTGCCCAGGATTAATGCTGTGCACTTTTTACATGCATTTGGTCTTTCTTGGTTTAACCTCTTTCCTACAGTATGGCTACTTTCGGGGGCTTTACAATATTCCTACCCTCTCTTCCTTTCTTTGGTATTTGTCACCTCCACCCAACTCAACTTCACATTCCTTGAGCCTAGATCGCCCCACCGAACTGTTATTAGCAGAGCTACCCCACCACCTTTTCCTTCCCACCTCTCCTTCCTAAAGGTCAAATAATTCTGAATGTTGATTTCCTAACTTTGAGCTCCTTGCAACCATGTCTCTATAATGGCTATCAGATCATACCCATTTAACTATTTGTGTTGCCAGTTCATTTACCTTGTCATTAAGATACAGAACTTTTAATTTTGCTTCTTTGTTACAATTTTTCCTTGCACTAAGCCCATCTCTAGGGGCAATAGAGCCATTTTATTTTTTGCCTTTTATTCCCATGTCTTCCTACATAGAACATAGAACCAGTACAGAACTGCTTTTGCTTTCACTTTTTCTGCCTTTTATTTCTAACCCAGTGTCCCCCTCTTCTAATTCCATATTCAGGTACCCATTCCCCCTGTCATATCCACTGGGAGAAGAAATTCTTGCTCATTTCTGTTTTAAATGGGCGACCCCTTGCTCTGAGATTATGCCCTCTGGTCCGAGACTCTTTCACAAGTGGAAACAACCTCTCTGCATCTACCATGTCAGTTCCCCTGAGAATCCTATATCCTCAATATGGTCACCTCTCATTCTTCTAAACTCTAATAAGTACAGGCCCAACCTATTTGGGGAACAAAACGGTTCAATGTTCCAGGTGTGGTTTAACTCGTGCCTTACATTGTTTTAGAAAGCCTTTCCTATTTTTACACTCCATTCCATTTTAAATAAAGGCCAACATTTCATTTGCCTTCCCTATTACCTGATGAACTTGTACGCTAGCTTTTTGTGATATGCATGAGGGCCTCTAATCCCTCTGTGCTGTAGCTTTCTGCAGTCTTTCTCCCATTTAAATAATATTCATAACTCCTTTACACTAAAAGAGGGCCTTCAGCTTATCCAGCCCATGGCAGTTCTCTGTAGAACAAACCAGTCAGTCCCATTCCCCTGCTCTCTCCCTGTAGTCCTGTAAGTTTATTTCCTTCAATCCAATTTCCTTTTGGGATGATTGATCCTCTTGGCTTCTAGTGCCCTCATCGACACCGAGTTCCAAGCCATTACAACTTGACCATTTGTTGATTGCAAGCAATTTTGCATTAGATTTGTTCATTGCTATCCAGTAATCCCCTGCTGAAATTGCAACAAAGAGAGGATGAGGCACTGTATTTCTTCCATTGTCAAATATCATGTTAACACCCATTTTCTGTGCTACTGACACATGACGAAAGGGCACCAGTTCGGGCACCAGAAATTGCCTGTAGAACCATTTTCCCAAAAGGTCATGGCCTTTGGTAGAGGAGGTAGTAAATAAGTGGATTTTTTATATTTGTAGGTACTCTCATTGGCAGAGCCTGCCTCACGCTTTCTAATGGCTGCCATCACTTCATTTTGCAAGAAATATGCACGTCCGTCCTGCAATGCTCTGATCGGACCGGTCCTTCAAACTCCAGACATAGGTATGGTCAGATTTGAACGACTACAGGAGATGTACCAATAAAGGGCTGTTATCACAGGTTTGACTGAGAATGACTAAAACAGTCCTGACTATAGTCAGACATGAACTTGTGATAAATTATGTTACTTTATTGTTTGCATCTTTTGAACTGAGCATCAAACTGATATTTGCCATCCAACTTTTCCATTAGGAAAACTAGCCAGTCTCATGATATAGCCATACAAATTGTTGAGTAATAGCAATCAATCTCTTATTGGTCTACAACAGACCTAGAAACAGGAGGCAAGTGTAAACCCACGGCGGTACAAAGCTTTGGGGACTGTAGGTCCAATATCACCTGTCCTTGCTATAGAAAGCACACTACACTTACTATACTGCTTGTCTCAAGTCACTCATGTACTGTATCCCAAAACATGATCTGGAAAAAAATTCAATTTGTGTCAATTGACTGCCATGCTTACCTTTGAATTTGCATCTAATACGATTGTGAAGTTACAATCTCCAAAATTATGTATGTCACTAATTATGAATGTGAAATCTGCTGAAGTGACACCCTCAATTATTCTGCTCTTAGATCAACAACTGAGTAATGCTGAATTGTACTCCGGGTTGACACATGGCGGTTGCATTGTTCAGACTTGTTGCTAAATTCCATCTAAAAAATGTGCTTACAGTGTCATTACAGTCCACAATCAGACCACAACTTTCCCCATTGTGGAATCTTTCTTCATCTCACTCTGAAACCTCCTTTCTGAAGCTCTGCTGTTGTCCAGCTGAGGTTAAAAGCCCAATTGTGCGCATGTATCTGTATCTTACCACACTGTGCACATGCGCATTATGACAAATTTCAGTAATATAAAAGCAAAATACTGCAGATGCTGGAAATCTGCAATAAAAACAGAAAATGCTGGATAAATTCAGAGGATCTGGCAGCATCAGTGGAGAGAAAAACACAGTTAGTGTTTCGAGTCCATGTGGACTCCCCTTCAGACCTGAGGCAGGGTAAAAATGTGATGGATTATATAGCTGGAGAGGTGGAACAGAATAGAAGGTTTGGGTTAGCTGGGAGCTAAGGAAAGATTGACAAAGATGCCATGGGAAAAGGAAGTGTTAATGTTAGCATTAAAGGCTAAAGAGGGTGTGGAAAGTGGTACAAAGGTAGACTAGCAGAATCTGTTAATGGGTCAGTGTTCAGTGAAAAGAACAGGAAAACAAGTGACAGATGACCATGTAAGGGGAGATGCAGTTTGTGTTGGGACAAATAGAAAAGGGTCAAGATGGAGGAGAAAGTTCACAGTCAGTGTTGAGTTCAAGGCTGTACAACTCAACATTGAATTCAACAATTTTAGACTGTGAACTTCCTCTCCACCATGAACCATTTTTGTTTGTTTGTCTTATTGCAACCACGCCTCCCTGCCCACTGGGCCATCTATATCTTTAGTTTTGCTTTCCATGGCCTATCCTGCTCAACCCCCTCTCCAACCATAAAATCCATCACATTTCTACCTCTCTTCAGCTCTGAAGAGGTCATATGGTCTCGAAATATCAACTCTGGGCGAAATTCTCCGACCCCCAGCAGGGGTCACCGCTGATGTCACCGCCGGCGCATGCGCCGACCGGCGAAAGCCTTTCGGCCAGCCCCGCTGCCGGGGGCGCCGGTTTTTTGCGCCAGTCTTCTGGTGCCAGCCGCTCCGGCGCGGGGCTGGCCCCCAAAGGTGGGGAGAATTCCCCACCTTTGGGGAGGCCCGACCCCTGAGTGGTTGGCGCCACTCCCCTACGCCGGGTCCCTCCGTCACGCCGGGTAGGGGAGAATCCAGCCCCCTGTTTGTCTGCACAGGTGCTGCCGGACCTGCTGAGTTTATCCAGCACTTTCTGTTATTATGGCAAATTTCAGCCTTGATCTTCTCATCAATAACCATAAAGTTTTGTTCTGCATCTCAGATTTTGCTGAAATAGACAGTATTTGTTAAATGCCTTTGCCTGCAGTTTCATGCTTCTGGTTTCTTTCCAGGGAATATTCAAGTGGAGTTGATTTGCAGACTTACAGAAGACTGTCTTGAGCCAGAGCATCTAACAGTGACTTTTGGGTTGAGTTACTCTATTGATAATTAAGGTTTACATTGCGTGTTATATCATGTATATCCCCCTCAAAGAGAACATATTTGAAAGTATCCATGCATATAGTTAAATGGAGGAACAAAATCTTTCACATTTTGTAAAAGCCAACATTCGCTTGAGCATTCCTAATTTTAATTACTGTGCCTCGGCCCTAAATTCTAGCATAACCATCCTACACTTCTCCATCTCACTGCCTCATTTCCCTTCAATAAGACATTCCTTAAAATCTATCTCTTTGACAAAGATTTCAGTTCATCGGACCCAATATCTCCTATGTGACTCAGTGTCATAAATTCCAGGTGTACATGACGTGGAAGGGGGGAGTATTTTTAATAAAACATGGTCTGAGATTTTATTTCTCCTTTAATCGGTTTTGAGTGAGGAAAGTAAATTCCGCTGCCAATTAGACCATACGATGTAGGAGCAGAAAGTCAGCCATTCGGCCAATTGAGTCTGCTCCGCCTTTCAATGAGATCCAAACTCTTCTGAAATGATAATCCTCAACTCTGCTTCCTCGCCTTATCCTCAGAAACATAGATTCCTTTACTGATTAAACCCATCCTCCACTGCCCTCTGCGGTAAATAATTCCAGATTCACTACCCTCTGGGAGAAGGAATTCCTCCTCATCTCTGTTTTAAATGGGCAACTCCTTACTCTGAGATTATGTCCTCTGGTCCTAGACTCCCAGAAGGGACAACCTCTCAGTATCTATGCTGTCAAGCCCCCTGAAAATATTATATGTCTCAATAAGATCACCTCTCATTATTCTAAACTCCAATAAGTGCTGTCCCAACCGACTCGACCTCTCCGCAAAATTCCCTCCATACCCGGGATCAACCTAGTGAACCCTCTGGACTGTCTCAAATGCTAGTATATTCATAGAACACAGAACAGGCCCTTCGGCCCTCGATGTTGTGCCGAGCAATGATCACCCTACTCAAACCCACGTATCCACCCTATACCCGTAACCCAACAACCCCACCCCCCCCCTTAACCTTACTTTTTAGGACACTACGGGCAATTTATCATGGCCAATCCACCTAACCCGCACATCTTTGGACTGTGGGAGGAAACTGGAGCACCCGGAGGAAACCCACGCACACACGGGGAGGATGTGCAGACTCCGCACAGACAGTGACCCAGCCGGGAACCGTACCTGGGACCCTGGAGCTGTGAAGCATTTATGCTAACCACCATGCTACCGTGCTGCCCTAATTCCTTAGATAAGAGGCCCAAAACTGTTCACAGTATACCATGTGTGGTCTAACTGGTGCCTTGTGATTTATGCACGATCATAGAATTTAGGAATTACAGTGCAGAAGTAGGCCATTCGGCCCATCGAATCTGCACCAGCCCTTGGAAAGAGCACCCTAACTAATCCCTCACCTCCACCCCATCCCTGTAACCCAGTAACCCCAGCTAAACCTTTTGGATTCTAAAGGCAATATAGCATGGCCAATCCACCTAACCTGCACATCTTTGGACTGTGGGAGGAAACCAGAGCACCCGGAGGAAACCCACGCAGACACGGGGAGAACGTGCAGACTCCGCACAGACAGTGACCCAAGCCAGGAATCGAACCTGGGATCCTGGAGCTGGGAAGCAACAGTGCTACCCACTGTGCTACCGTGCTGCCCAAATTCCAAAGGAAGGATCCACCATCCGTGCTTAACTAAAAACGTTAAAGATAGTAACAAAAGTAAAGAAAAAGCATATAATTGTGGAAAAAGTGGATGGCAGATCAGAAGATTGGATAGAATATAAAGAACATTAAAGAATGACAAAAAGATAATTATTAGAGTATGAATGAAAGATATCAAAAATATAAAAACAAGCTGAAGAGTTTCTATAAGTACTAGATTTCTATAGAAAGTGAATCTTGGGTCACTGTGTGGAGTCTGCACGTTTTCCCTGCGTGGGTTTCCCCCGGGTGCTCCGGTTTCCTCCCACAAGTCCCGAAAGACATGCTGTTAGGTAATTTGAACATTCTGAATTCTCCCTCTGCCTACCTGAACAGGCGCCGGAATATGATGACTAGGGGCTTTTCACAGTAACTTCATTGCAGTGTTAATGTAAGCCTACTTGTGACAATAAAGATTATTATTATTAAACTCCTCATCTATGCCACCTTTGCCCATCTGATGTTTCCAGTCTATATGTAGATTAAAATCCCCCATGAATATCACCGTATCTTTCTAACAATCTCCCATTATCCCTTCTTTTATACTGCCTGTCGTACTGTGTAATTACAATTAAGGGGTCTGTGCACCACTCCCGCAAGTGACTTTTATTGCCTTTATCGTTTCTCATCTCAATCCAAACCACTTCTACATTGTGCTTTCCTGAACTCAGGTCTTCTCCCTATATTGTGCTAATTAATTCCACCTTTTCCTAACTTCCTGATCTTCCTAAATGTCATTTACCCATCAATATTCAGGTCCCAGTCTCTGTCATCCTGTAGCCGTGACTCAAATTGTACTTAATCATTTATATTTGTTTTGAAGTCGCTACATGTATAGTTGCATAGGTAGAGAAATGTAGTCTGCAACATTCTACTGAGAGCTCAGATATGGAGAGAATTGAAAAGATTGAATGATGAGGATGAAATCCACTGGGATTCTTTTCAAAGTCTGTTGGCTCTTCCTGCTAATTATTGTGATATTCTTACAGACACATCTTGTCCATCACGTGGAGTGAAGAAATACTTTCGGTGACCTATACACTGCTTGAGAGAAAGGTGAGCTGACAATGACTGTGAGTTGGAGATACCACACTGTAATTTAATTGAGCAAACATTTCTAACCACAAAATAATCTGGTGACCTGAAATACCTGTCTAGTATGTGTCAACAAATAAAATACTAGTCATAATATTTGATTTGCATCAGATGTTAATTGTATATTAATTGACTGGTTAATTGTATTCATTTGGGATTTATTCATGCTGCTATACATAGGTCTCTGTAAATAAAAGCCAACAAGTGTGTATCGACTAAGCTTCACTTGTACCCTTCACGGTTTGGTTATCTGAATAGAACATTAAATTCCTAACTAGCTCAGTCCTGTTCTTGGTCAGGGTAGCGGGAAGCTGCTGACACAGTGGAACTGTGCCCCAGCAAGACATGACAAGGGCAGGAAATTGCTACCAACTGTAAAATTACTTCCCGTTCATTTCAGAATAACCAAACACTATGGGCGGAATTCTCCGCTCCCGGGAAAAATCGGGAGGGCCGTCATGAACTCGGCCGAGTTTCACGACGGCCTCGGAGGCCGCTCCGCGCCCCCTATTCTCCCCTCCCGGCGGGGCTAGGAGCGGCGCACCGTAACTCTCGGGCGGCGCGCCGAGAGTGACGCGACGGCAGCGCCTATGTGACGTCAGCCGCGCATGCGCAGGTTGGCTGGCTCCAACCCACGCATGCGCGGTTGACAGCTCGAACTCGCGCATGCGCGGTGGCTGTCTTCCCCTCAGCCGCCCCGCAAGACGTGGCGGCTTGGTCTTGCGGGGCGGCGGAGGGGAAGTAGTGCGTCCGATTGAGACGCCGGCCCGACGATCGATGGGCACTGATCGCGGGCCTGTCCCCTCCCGAGCATAGTCATGGTGCTCATTCCCCACCAGGCCCCCTACAAGCCCCAAAACGGGCATCACACGGCGATTTCACGACGGCAGCGACCAGGTGTGGTTGCCGCCGTCGTGAAACGGTCGCGAACGGCAGGCCGCTCAGCCCATCCAGGTCGGAGAATCGGCGGTCGCCGTGAAAAACGGCGAGCCGCAATTCTTCCGAGTGGGGGGGGTGGGAGAATTGCGGGGGGCGCCAGGGGGTCGTGAAATTAGTCAGGGGACCCTCCCACGATTCTCCCACCCGGCGTGGGGAGCGGAGAATCGCGCCCTGTGAGAATCGTCAGTTTTGCTTGACAATACTGACTGGAACTGATACTGTGGGCGCGATTCTCCGGACTCACGACGGTTCGGAGAATATCGGGCGTCGGAAATTTTTACGGCGACGCTGTTACGACGCCCTCCCGCTATTCTCCGAACCCCGCAAATTGTCGGAGTCACGTTTCCCGACAAACGCCTCCTTCCCGCCCCTGACACGACCAGAATCGCCACTGATAGCCCCCCCCGCTATTCACCGGCCCGGATGGGCCGAAGTCCCGACGTCATGGCGCCCTGTTTGGACGTCGTGAAACACACCTGCTTTTTAAATTTGTCAACCAGTCGGCCTGGCTGACGACTGCTTGGAGGAGGTCAGGGCACCACTCTGCGCACCGCTCAGCGCACCGCTCAGCGCACCGCTCGAGTCTGGCCACAACGGGGAAGGCATCCCTGGGAACGGGAGGGGGTCCAGAACGGGGGCAGTGGGGGGGACGGAGGGGGCAGTGGGGGAGACGGAGGGGGCAGTGGGGGAGACGGAGGGGGCAGTGGGGGAGACGGAGGGGGCAGTGGGGGGCGACGGAGGGGGGGGGGGGGGTTAGGTAGAGAGTGAGCCGTCCAACCCCGTAACAAAATGTCTGCCAGCATGCCATGGTGTGCAGGTGACGAGGACACGGCCGCTGGTTCCCCTGTGGCTTCCGGCCACAGGCCACTGACGCACCCGTTAGGAGGCCATAGTTTACTGGCCATTGGATGCAGAAAGTGACCAGGGGTTAGGCTGACCGCGTGTCAGCAGCGCGACCAGGCCACCGGGACACACTGGTATCCCATGGCTGGCGGCTGCCGAGGTGTCGACTAACGTCCGTCTAACATGTTCCGTTTCTCTGCCTCCCACCACCCTTCTGTAGGTTAGCACAATGTCTGTGAACAGAACGCCTATGTTCTGCGCAGTGGTTGGGGCCGCTCTACTGGATTTGGAGATGCAGCAGCATCCACACCCACAACCCGCAGTGGCTGCAGGGCCAGCTGCAGCAGCAGAGGGAAGGGCCGAGGAGTTGCCAGTCGTCGAGCAGCATGGGGGGGGGGGGGAGGAGGAGGAGGAGGAGGAGGAAGAGGAAGAGGAGAGAGTGAGGGTGCAGCCACGGCGTCAGAGGCGACGACCAAAGCCGAGGGTGTACCGTGTCCGGGTCTCTTTCCTAACAATGCCGGACATCACCTGCAGAAGACTCCGGCTGAGTAGGCAGACGGTGATACATATCTGCGAACTCCTGTCGCACCTCGCCCCACGTGGAACGGGGGGAGGACACGCGATCCCGGTAGCCATCATGGTGACGGTCGCTCTGAACTTCTATGCTACCGGCTCCTTCCAGTCTCCGAGCGGGGACGTCTCTGGGATCTCCCAGTCATCGGTGCACAGGTGCATCCGGGATGTGACCGACGCCCTCTATGCCATCGCGGACCGCTACATCACCTTTCCCGAGGACCAAGCAAGTCAAGACTCACGAGCCCGTGGATTTACCAGTGTGGCCGGGATACCGAGGGTTCAGGGGTCAATCGACTGTGTTCACGTCCCCATGCGCCCGCCTGCTGTGGACAAGGAAGTGTTCACAAACAGGAGGGGGACATACTCCATTAATGTCCAGGTGGTATGCGACCCCCACATGAGGTTCATGAACGTCTGTGCAAGGTTCCCAGGGAGTGTGCATGACTCCTACATACTAGTGCAGTCGTTCATCCCTGCGATGTTTGAGGGACGTCCCCCCCCGGCTGAGGGGCTGGTTGCTAGGTGACAGGGGTTATCCGCTGAGGTCTTGGCTGATGATGCCTATACGGAGGCCTCAGACCAATGCGGAAACACGATACAACGAGGCCCATGCAGCAACCAGGGGTGTGGTGGAGCGCTGCCTTGGCCTCCTGAAGATGAGATTCAGGTGCCTGGACCGCTCCGGAGGGGCCCTGCAGTACCAGGCCGACAGGGTCGCTCGCATTGTAGTGGTCTGCTGTGCGCTGCACAACATCGCGATGCAGAGGGGAGATGACCTGTTGCAGGAGGCGGAGGGAGAAGCTAGTGGCAGTGGTGCCAGCACAGAGGAGGAGGAGGAGGAGGAGGACGCTGGCGGAGTGGCGGGCGCAGCACGCAGACACGACCCAGGTGCTGGTGATGTCCAGGAGGCGGCACGACGGACCCGGCAAGGACGGCGGGCACGCGACGCCCTGGTGGCAGCACGGTTCACGCATCGCATGTGACGTCCCCGATGAACACCAAACCACCACCTGCATCGCTAGTCATGCAGAGGGTCACCACACAACTGCCACCACCACAACCCCCCCCCCCCCCCCCCCCCTCAGTGTACACTGCTCCACTTCGACATGACGCTTATCACTGGGTACAGACGGAATGGCACAACATTGATGGCTGTGTCAGCGGGTGTGATCAGTGCCATGTGGAATGATGACAGCCCGCTCTGCGAAGAGCTGTGAGCTCAGAATCGTTAGAGAGAGTCTGACCCATGGCAATAGCTGAACCATCCACCTTGGTGGCCGCTGAGTTCGTCACTGACACTCCATCACGTGCCCGCGTGGGCTAGCTGTGGGAGGGGGGTAGGGGCAGGGACTGCACACCCGGCACCGAGGTTTCACCACCCGTCACCCCCAGCGACACTCGGTCACCATCACGATTCCTGTGCCTGTGGAACAATCACACGGTATTACAAGTAAGGTGGAACAGTGCGTTTAATATTAACAATTATTTGCAGGTGCCCTAGCCCCTACAACTAAACTGTGCCCTTCACCCGTGCCAACTTACTCAGTGTCTATCTTAGTTGCCTTACGGGCCCTACTACTACGTCTAAGTGAATCCCCAGATGATACAGCAGGAGTGGAGGAGGATTGCTGCGAATCGCCCCCCTCGACTCGTTTCTCCTTGGCTATGCGTTTCCTGGGGCGACCCGGCCTGGATGGGCCAGGCTGCTCTGCGGGCGTCTCGGGTGACATTGTGCCACCCTGCTCTGCCTGCTGCCCACCCGATGCACCAGGGATGGGACGGGGGGAGGCCGAGAATTCCGGGACGTCCCGTGATGGAGTTAATGGGACGGGCCCCGAAACCTCCTCCTCCCTCGGGGAGCCCGGTGGCCCCCGGGCCTCACTTTAGGACAGAGGTGCGAGCGGGGAGGTTCCCCGTCGCACCACCGACACCTGGCGCCTGACTCCTGGAGGCCTGCAACGGTATCCACCAGGATCCGAAGGTTTGCAGAGACGGAGTCCAGGGAGTTAGACATTCCCGCCAGGGACTGTGCGATCTCAACCTGTGTGTGCACGACGCCATCCAGCACATGTGTCAGGCGGTTGATGGTCTCCGCGACCGACTGCTGGGACTGTGCTATCGACTGCTGGGACTGTGCCATGGCGTGCTGCGACTGGCCAATGACCTGCTGAGACTCGGCCATGGCCCGCAGGGCGCCGGCAATGTCGTTTTGGCTCTGGCACATTGCTGCCTGTGAGAGGGCCACCCTGTCCAGGGCCGAGGATGACGCGTGCACATTAACCCCAACGTCTTGCATAACCTGACCCATTGCCTCCACCGCGGATGCCACCCGTGCGGTGTCGGACTGGGTCTCTGCCATGAGCGGCACCACTCCCTGCTCTTGGACGCGGTTCGACTCCTCTAACAGCGTCTGCAGAGTCTGGAAGGAAGCCCTCATCCCGTCATTGTTTCCCTGGGTTTCCTGAGGCATCGGCTGTGCGGGTGGGTTGATAAACTCCAGGAACTCAGAAAACGTCTGGGAGCCAGCTGCATCCTGGGCCTGGTCTGGCCTCCGCGAGTCCGGGCCCTCTGTTGCTCCGACCTCCACCTGCTGTACCTGCTCAGCTGTGATGTGCCAACCAGACTGTGCCCCAGGAGACTCATCACTAAATAGGCCCGCCGGGGTGTGTATCTCTGGGATGATGGATGAGGTGGGAGAAAGCAGTGCCGCAAGCCCGACGCTCTCAATGCTTAGGGCCTCGTCCATGGTGTGGGGCTGCTCAGCGACAGGAGGGTTGTCCCTGGCCATTTCTGGTGGTGGTGGTGGACTTCGAACCCTCTGTGCGTCCTGGTCCGCAGATTGGGTTGGGGCGGATAGGGCTGCCCGCTGATCGGGCACCCTCTGTTGTGAGGCCCCGGGTGAGGTGGCGGCAGATTCCTGTCTCCGTCTGGAGGCAGACGGCCCTGGTCGTTCGGCATCACGTCCTAGGGAAGAGAATGAGACGGGTTATTTCGATTTGCTCGGCAGGCCGCTGGACGGTCCCAGTGGGCAGGGTTTGTGAAGGGACAGAGGATGGGGGAGGGGGGGGTGTTTGTCAGGGAGGGTTGTCTCACTTGCTGCAGTTCCGCCAACCTCGCATTGCGCGATATCGCGGGAGGCAGACCCCCCAACAAGGTCCAGTGCCCTCTGTTCAAAGGTGCTGAGGGGGTGCATGTTGGGCGAACCCCCTCCAGTCTTGTGCCGCTCACGGTGGTTATGACCGGCCTTGGCCTGTTGGGGGAGGGAACATAGGTAGATCATTACAAAACGGTAGGTATCAGCAGTCCGTTCAGATACTGGCACAGTTTGGGGGGGGCAAGTTGTCGTCAGACGATTGCATCTCTCCTCGGGGCCAGAGCGCTGGGTCTGTGACAACTTTGTGAACCACCCTCAAATAACTCTGCCCCAATCCCTCTCCCCCCCCCCCCCCCCCCGGGCAGTTAAGGGGGAGGGATGGTTGTGACTAGGGGGCACCCTCATGGCACTTACCTTGGCAGACCTGGTGAGGTCGTGTAGCTTCTTCCGACATTGCTCTGCTGAGCGAGGGGTCTGCCCCACAGCACTGACGGCAGCAGCCACGTCACGCCAGGCCTGGCGTACCGTGCTGGCAGGTTGGCGATGCCCTCTCCGCGGGCGGATGATGCCCCTCCTCTGCTCCACGGCATCGAGCAGCGCCTCGACGTCTGCATCTACAAAGCGAGGAGCAGCTCTCCTCGGCTCCGACATCCTGCCCGACAGATTCTGTGGTCGCCCGCGCCTTTTTACGGCGTCGGGCGGCGTCACATGGGCGGGTTCGTGTCGTCGTCGCGTTCCGTCGTCATCACGCACGTAATTGACGCGGCCGCGCTACTAGCCCATTTCCAGGAAGTGAATCCGTCGGGAAATGAAGCCTTCGCGACCGTCGTAAAACGGTCCCGATTTTTACGATGGTTTGCCGACTTTCCGCGGGTGCGGAGAATTTCGCCCTGTGTATATACCATCTGAGTGAATGGAGTTGCTTTTTCCCGTGGCTGGATAAATTATAAGGATAGGTGAAACATTCTGAATTACTATCGTGTAAATATGCGGGCCTTTTTGTGTCACATGTATACTTATAATATTGCTCTCCTTGTCAACTGTTTGCAAGATTACCTCCCAAGTCCTGCCAACATCTTGGTTCGATGCTCGGAGATCCTCGCCATTGATAATAGGCAACATTAACTTTGAATGTTACGGGCAGCAAGGTGGAACAGTGGTGAGCATTGTTCCCTACGGCGCTGAGGACCCGGGTTCGAATCCCGGCCCTGGGTCACTGTCCGTGTGGAGTTTGCACATTCTCCCCGTGTCTGGGTGGGTTTTGCCCCCACAAACCAAAAGATGTGCAGGGTAGGTGGATTGGCCACGCTAAATTGCCCCTTAATTGGAAAAAATAATTGGGTACTCTAAATTTATATTAAAAAAAACTTTGACTGTTACCTTTATAGTCGAGAAATAGAAAGACAGTCTGATGTTCAAATACTTTTCAAGACAAGGAAACAGCAATCTCAATAGAAATTTGTGTTCTATTCACGGTATGGATTTAACATCCAGTATTGGCCCTTCTGAAATAGCTCACCACTAACAGAAATGTAGTTTATGACGCCCCTTATATTTTCACGAGAGCATTCCAAGTTGCTTTATAAAGAAGAGGTTGCTTATTTTTTTTGAATTGGAGCCACTGTTGTGTAACTGGGTTGAGGATTGGCTGTCTGACAGAAGGCAGAGAGTTGGGATAAAAGGTTCTTTTTCGGAATGGCAGCCGGTGACCAGCGGTGTCCCACAGGGTTCAGTGTTGGGGCCGCAGCTGTTCACCATATATATTAATGATCTGGATGAAGGGACTGGGGGCATTCTAGCGAAGTTTGCCGATGATACGAAGTTAGGTGGTCAGGCAGGTAGTGCTGAGGAAGTGGGGAGGCTGCAGAAGGATCTAGACAGTTTGGGAGAGTGGTGCAGGAAATGGCTGATGCAATTCAACCTGAGAAAATGTGAGGTCTTGCACTTTGGAAAAAAGAATCCAAGCATAGACTACTTTCTAAACGGTGAGAAAATTCATAATGCCAAAGTACAAAGGGATCTGGGAGTGCTAGGCGAGGATTCCCTAAAGGTAAACATGCAGGTTGAATCTGTGATTAAGAAAGCAAATGCAATGTTGTCATTTATCTCAAGAGGGTTGGAATATAAAAGCAGCGATGTGCTACTGAGCCTTTATAAGGCTCTGGTTAGGCCCCATTTGGAGTACTGTGTCCAGTTTTGGGCCCCACATCTCAGGAAGGACATACTGGCACTGGAGCGTGTCCAGCGGAGATTCACACGGATGATCCCTGGAATGGCGGGTCTAACATATGATGAACGGCTGAGGATCCTGGGATTGTATTCATTGGAGTTTAGAAGGTTAAGGGGAGATCTAATAGAAACTTACAAGATAATACATGGCTTAGAAAGGGTGGACGCAAAGAAACTGTTTCCGTTAGGCGAGGAGACGAGGACCCGTGGGCACAGCCTTAGAATTAGAGGGGACAAATTCAGAACAGAAATGCGGAGACATTTCTTCAGCCAGAGAGTGGTGGGCCTGTGGAATTCATTGCCGCGGAGTGCAGTGGAGGCCGGGACGCTAAATGGCTTCAAGGCAGAGATAGATAAATTCTTGATGTCACGAGGAATTAAGGGCTACGGGGAGAATGCTGGTAGGTGGAGTTGAAATGCCCATCAGCCATGATTGAATGGCGGAGTGGACTCGATGGGCCGAATGGCCTTACTTCCACTCCTATGTCTTATGGTCTTAAATGCAGCAACCAACAGTTGCAAAATCTCCAAGTACAGCAGATGAATACCAGATAATTTGTTTTCACGGTGTTGGTTGAAGGAGTAATATCAGCCAGGAATTTGTTTGTTATTTGAACAATTATTGTTCTAATTTTTTTAATAGGTAGAGGTAACGTCTGAAATATTTGAGCAATTTATTCAAAAGCTGAGCCAGCATGCGGAAGATTTCAGCAAATCTGTGAAATATGCCAAAGTGGTCCTGGCTGTACTTACAAAGTACCAGATCTATGTGAGTATTACAACCGAGCTTTGAGGGAAAACTCTGGTTACAGTTTTATTTTTCGAGAGAGTTGTGGGGATTTGTTGAGGTGGGGGAACGCAACAGTCTGCCGACTCTACTCAACCCTCTTTCCCCTCAAAGCCTTCCTGCCGGGAGTGAAGCGGTGTGGTGGAGGAGGTGGCAACAATATGTCCATCCATCTAGACACGGACGTGATGGAATAAACTGCAAGAAATGGAAATGTGCTTCCAACATGTTGTGTTTGCACTGTAGTAATGCAGGAGACAGGGCTGCCCATTCATTACCAGCTGAGACGGGCAGCACAGGCCCCATTCAAAACTGAAATGTTTTTGAATATGGTGATTGATTGCATCAGCTTTTCTGCCGTTTACTTCTTAGTTTTGGGAATATACAACGGCAACACTTAGACCCCTGGATAAGGTAACTGATAACCAGAACCAGAAAATCAGCTGGGGTGGAGATGCATCTTTGTGACTGAACTAAACCTGCCACTCTGGACATGTGCCCCAACTCTGCAGCATCGACAAATTCAGGTTCCTGCATTTAATGTACTATATTAATTTAGTACTACAATCCAATGGTCGTATTGTTGTGGGATGAAACATTAACTTTGTAGTCACAGGAATTAAAGTATTCAAGATGAGATAATTGTGGAGCCTAAGTGCTTAAGTAATTCTTGCTGCCGTATAAATATTTTCGTTTAAAAAAAAAAAAAATATGCTCCTGGAATGCATTTTCTTTCTGTCAAATTCTAGACCTGACCAAACATCCCAAAGCTCCAATCCTATCCTGCCTGCAGTCATCCATACAGGACAACCATTTCAGCAACCCAAACACCCAAAGGACAATTCAATTCAGATTCTAGGATTGTTGCACATGGTGATTTAAATTTAAATAAACTTTTCAGAAAACTTCATCAGTTTTTCATGTAGACTTCACACTGACAAAACGTCAGGTGAGTAAGCAGAGCTAATTCTGGCAACTTTTCAAATGATGTGAATACAAATGGTTGACTAATTATTATGTCTGGCTAATGTACAATATGTTATAAATAATGACCTTTTAAATGGTGGGGACTGTTTCCAAGCAGATACCAACGGTATCTATAAAAAGAGGCTGGTCTGCTGAGCGATTAAGAAACACTAATGACACAGGTATAACATTTATAACATTAAGAAAATAAATCAAATTGGCAAATGTTGTCTGGAAGGTGAGCTTGTAGAATGCTTTGACAAAAATTTCCCAGAACAATGCCTGATGGAAACAACCAGGAAAAAAGCTGTTTTAGATCTAGTATTGTACAATGTGGCGGGGTTAATTATTATCCCATGGCAAAAGATACCCTAGGAAAAGTGATCATCATACAATTGAATTCCATATTAAGTTTGAGAGCAACGCACATTGGTCAAAGAAGAAATTTCAACTTGAGCAAAGCTAATGGATACAAAAGGAGAGCTGGGCAATGTCGATTGGGTAAATCAGCAAAAAGGTACGATGCCCAATAAACATTTAAAGAAATGATTCCAAACATTCTACACCAACAAAACTCCATAAAAATCACAGCAAAGGAGATACGTCTGTGACTTACTGGGGAAGTTAAGGTTGGTATTAGATTAAAAGAAAGAGGTTTATAAAGTGCAGAATCGTAGTCGACCTGATGATTGAGAGAGTTTTAGAAACCAGCAGAGGGCAGCAAAAGGTTCTACGGGGGGGGACAAATGGCCGTAAAGTAGTCAAAGACATAAAAACAGATAAAAAGCTTTTATAAGAATATATAAATTATAAGAGTGTATAAGAAAGGAGAGTAGCGAAATCAAAGTCTACAGAGGCAGAAGCATAAGAAATCACAGGGCATGGAACAAATATTTTGTTTGTCTTCACAGTAGACGACACAAATTATATAGCTGAAATAGAGGGCAACTAAATGACTTACTAATTACTTTAATTTCCTCATCCTTACATCAGTGGAGAACAAGTGTTAGAGAAACTTAAGGGACTCAAAGATGACAAACCCTCTGGAGCTGACGGCCAACATCCTAAGCTTCTAAATGAAGTGGGTGCAGAGATAGTGGGTGATTTTCCAAGATGTCTGATTCTAAAATGATCCCAGTGGAATGGTAGTTAGCAAACACCGCTATTCAGGAAAGGAGGGGGCAATAGGGCAGTTAGCCTGACATCCATCACCAGGAAAACGCTGGAATCAAGGAGGTCTCAACAATGCACTCGAGACATTCATAGTGGCCTAGTTCTTATGCTCACGCAATGCCTGGGGCATTGCTGCTCACTGCCCATGTCTTCCAGGATCTCCCCATCCCAACTAAAACAATCTGGCACGCAGCATCTCCTGGATAAGTCCAGCAAGTGTAATACAGCCAGGGGAAGGAGAGGGCAACGGCCACTTCTTATTGGCAGTGGCTGCCCTATTCAATTATATTTTTAAAGGTCAAAGTTTTTTTAATGAACAAGTGTGCATGAATGCATGAGTTAGTGAAAGGATGGATGACTGGATAGGTGGGTGAGTGAGATGGATAATTGGGTCGTGAGGTGGTCGAGTCAGGTCAGGGTGTGTGGGGTGTTGGAGATTGTAAAGTTGGGGGGGGGGGGGGCGCAGTGTGGCCGGGTTAGGAATGATTGGTCGGGTCGGGGGTCGGATGTGGAGTTACCCAGTTGTTAGAGTAGGCTTTAAAGTGTTCTAACGTTTCCAGGGCAATAATGCAGGTAAATCCTGCATATTCGGCCTGAGGCTGAGCTCAAGATCGGAGATATTCACAGAGGGTCCTGGGCCACCGGGAATTAGCCCATTGGAAGTTCAAACATCCAGGCAGTTCCCACGTATGTCCATGTATCAGGACTTCATTCTGCAGGGTCCTGGTGCACGTCTCCCTATGTCTGTCCCATCCTCCGTGTTCTAGAGTCAGGAAAACCTGATCCATAATTAAGACACACAGTCTGTGTGCTTTTATGAAAGGGTAATCTTGTTTGATAAGCTTATTGAGTATTTTTCAGGATGTAACTAGTCGGGTGGAATCAGTTAGTTTGTTTTGCTCGAGCGTGGTGCTTAAAGCCATCACTGACATGGGTTCAGTCCCCCGGAACCAGCTGAGGTAGTTCTTGGATCTTCCTCTGCTACTTGCCCTATTGTCGTACTATGGCATCGAGATGTGTGGACAGCCATGATTAGCAACCCTCAAACAACAAGGACACCTCATGAAGAGGGAAAAGTAGTTGAGTAGATAAATGAGAGCTAGTAACTGATATTGTATACTTGAATTTCCAAAAACCATTCAATAAGATGCCATGCGCAAGGACTGAGATGAGAAGAGACTTCTTCACTCGGGATTTTGAATCTTTAGTGGTAGAAACAGAAAATGCTGGAAAAACGCAACAGTTCTGGAAGCAGCTGTGTCGAGAGAAACGGCGTTCACATTTCGAGTCCGCTCTTCAGAGCTTGAAGCGTTTACTCTGTTTCTTTCTCCACAGATGCTGCCAGGCCTGCTGAGTTCGTCCAGCATTTCCTTGTTTTTATTTCTGATTTTCAGCATCTGCAGTATTTTAGTTTCATTTTAATCTGCATCTTTAGAATTGCATACCCCATAGGATTGTGGATGCTCTATCACGGAGTAGATTTACAGCTGAATTCGATTTTTGGTTTCTCAGGGCAGATAGGGAGGGCGTGGAGTGGGATTGGATTGTAAGGTGGAGCATGCACAGGGGCGGTTGGCCTACTCCTGACTATTTCAAGTTGAAGAGGAAAAATACTTCAGTGTTGATCTCACACTTTCAGCAGTTCTGGCCCGTGCTCTGTTTTTCTGTGAAGATTTTGGCTGATATTGGGCTCAATTTGGCTGACTGGTGTGGCTGGATTTGTTCTATTCACAGAATTGCTACAGGACATATTAGAATGTGGCTCATTACTCATTATGGTCCAGTGACCCCAGTTATAAGCACCCTTCTTAATCATTACCGCCAACATTTGCATTTCCTTTAGTCCACAACATCTTTGTCAATCTGCACCTGTCGCTGACCCTCTATCCAGCACACACCCCCCGCTCCTCCCCACAACAACAGTAAAAATCTCATCCTATTTCCAATTCTCTCCAGCTTTGACAAAGAGTCATCCAAATTGAAACGTTACCTCTGACCTCTCTCTCCACAGATGCTGTCAGACCTGCTGAGATTGTCCAGCGTTTTCTGTTTTTGTTTCAGATTCCAGCATCCGCAGTAATTTGCTTTTATTTCATTACAGAAAATGTACCTATCGGTGAGGACAGGCTGAGAAGGCCTCTCCGGCCCTATCATTATCAAGGCCGGACCATCAGACTTTCTCTTCTTTTCTAAAGTTAAGTGGAAACCAATTGGAAGAAATGATTCAGAAACATTGATTTATTTTTGTTCTTGCTTTTTCTAGATAACAGATGCGCACAAGAATATACTGTCCTGTGCCTTAGCATTACACAAGACATTTCTGAAGAAGTCAATGCAGGCGGCACTAAAGCACATCGTTACAACGTGAAGTGTCTTTTGAGGAAACAAATGTGTGACACAAAGGAGTTGTGACTATATTTATTATTCATCCAGTTTGATTGGCGCTTCTTCAGATCCACAGCAAGAATTGAAATGGGTGAAAACTATCAGGCCAAAGGAGGCTATAAATGTGAGGACTATGACACTATAACACTGCTTATGTATATACAAAATATACAGTATAATAAATTGTTGTGGATGTCACTTGACTACTCCATGACATCGCTGTAGTTGCACCTTTTCACCAGTTGATGGTGCTGCAGATTCCTTTATTTTTTTTATTTTCCACGATTTCATCAAATGTACAACGGATAACCAACAATAACGAATACAGTATCAATCGCCCAACCAGCATCCCCTTCAACATACAAACCCAAAACACACATACATTCCAAATACAACAAAACAAAAAGATAAAAGAGAATCCACGGTCGAATCCCATAAACAATGTGCTCAACCAACCCACCCAATAGCCCCCCCTGATGTTCAATGGCATCCAATTCTTGAAAGTGCATGATAAACAATGCCCACGAATAGTAGAATCCTCCCCCCTCAGCTCAAACTTCACCTTCTCGAGCGTCAAAAATTCCAGCAGGTCCCCCTGCCAAGCCAAGGCACAGGGTGGAGAAGCTGACCTCCACCCCAGCAGGACCCGAAGGCTAAAACATCCGCCCCTGCACCCGCCTGCAGCCCGACACCCTGAAAATGGCTTCCAGGGGCCCTGGCTCCAAACTCGCATGTACCACCCCTGAGGTGACTGTACAAATCTTTTTCCAATACCCCTCCAGCTTCGGGCAGGACCAAAACATGTGAACATGGTTTGCGGGGCTGCTCCCACAATGTTCACATACATCCTCCTCGTGAGGTGCGCCCTATACACGACCTTCAGCCGTATCAGTCCCAACATCGGAGCAATTGCACTAGACCGTCCTCCAAAACCGCCCCAGCTCTTCCACTTAATCGCCAAGGATACCTTATCCTCCCCCAAAAACCTCCCATAGATCACCGACACCAACCTCTTCTCCATTCCTACTGCCATGAATATTTCTTGTGCTGCAGATTCCTACGTCAATAAATTGAGCTGAAGTAATTTTCTGACATTGGCCAGGAAATGTTCATTCCAATGTTAGTTTATATGGTCAATGAGTAGTTTTGAGACCTCCGGTGGCAGCCATAGAATAGGAGGTCACATAGTTGGTAGCTCCCGCTCGCGACCAAACTTTTGGACCTTTTCTCCTGGGGTTTTTTTTCCCGGAATTTTACTGGATAAATCGGTGGATGTTGAGACAGAGGGGAGAAATCCCCCACCAGTGTATGGAGCATTGGACTGGAAGTGGCCGTGTAAGGAGACATAGTCAAGAAAGGAAGACGCGTGCAGAGCCAGCAGCACAGGAAAACACGGCGGAGGTGCAGGTCCCTGGAGTCGTGGCACAGTGGTCGACGGTACAGCTGGTGAAGTTCTTTGAGGAGAGCTTCGCCATGTTAAAGAAAGATACGCTGGACCCGATTAAGGCACCGATTGATCGGGTGGAACAGGGTCTAGAAGCCCAAGGACGGGCGATTCAGAAGGTGGAGGAAAAGGTGTCTGAGCAAGAGGACCATTTAACCGCTTTGGAGGCCGAGGTGGAGCTGATGAGGGACCACCAGAAAAGGTTGCAAGAGAAGTTGGAGAACAGCTCCAGGAGACAGAACCTGAGGGTCGTCGGCCTCCCTGAGGGCAGTGAGGGTTCAGACGCGAAGTCATATGTGGCAAGTACCACCAGTTGATGGGAGATGGGGCGTTTATGTGACCCTTGGAAGTGGACAGAGCGCATACAGCTCTTGCAAGGAAGCCGCGAGCGATTGAAACTCCAAGGGCGATGGTGCACCGGTTCCGGGACATGGAACAGATTTTATGATGGGCCAAGCAGGTACGGAGCTGCGAGTGGGAGAACTGAGTTGTGCATCTACCAGGACCTGGGCATGGAACTGGCCAAAAGACGAGCCGGATTTAATAGGGCAAAATATGCCCTCTTCAAGAAGGAGGTGAAGTTCGGGATGTTGTAGCCAGCGTGTCTTTGGGTCATGTTTGAGGGCCAGGAAATTTATTTTCAATCACCGGACAAAGTTATGAACTTTATCAAGGACAAAAGGCTAGCAGGAGAATAAGGTCACTGAACCTTGGGGGAGGGCATTGCAGTGGTGATTTGGTCAAAATCACTTCTGTGTTGTTTTGAATATGCATTGCTCTCTGTAACAAGGGTTTTTTGTTGCTTCTTGTTGCCTTTGTCGTTTCCTTTTTTCTTTGGTTTTCATTGTGATAAGATCGATTTTGTTTTTTAAATTTAGAGTACCCAATTAATTTTTTCCAATTAAGGGGCAATTTAGTGTGGCCAATCCACCTAGCCTGCACATCTTTGGGTTGTGGGGGCAAAACCCACGCAAACATGGGGCGAATGTGCAAACTCCACACGGACAGTGACCCAGAGCCGGGATCGAACCTGGGACCTCGGCGCCGTTGTTGCCTGTTTTCGATCCCAACAGCGTCGCCAATACTGTTGCTAATATTAATAATGTTGGTGAACCACAAGCCTTCCCTTATATCGATCAAATGACCACACAACCAGTTAGTTAGTTCAATAGATGGCTTATTTACATACACAACAGTTACCTCAACATGCAAACACAATATCTACTTCGAGTTAAACTACACCTATCAGCTACAATAACCTATGCTTAACTTCAGGGCGACTGGCACTGTGCAAATGGATAAGGCCTTTATCTGGATTTCACTTGGCTGGTTCGAAGAAAGTGGCTCTGTCTCTGCTGGGCTCATCCGTCAGGTAGCGATTGTTGGTCTTGAATTTGGCTGGCTGTTCCTGCTACGATTGGGTTGGTACAGGCCAGATCCAAAGAGACAGAATACATGGCTGCACTCTCTTTTATCCCTCTGGGATTTCGTGCTCTTTGGGACGGTCCTTAACCTTCGACCCAATAGTTTGATGAGCTCTGATCACTCTCTTCGATTTTGGGCAATAAAGGGGCGGGTGCCTTGGTAGCTGGGCGGGTCCTTAGTGGACATTGACCTTGGCAGTTGGGATTTCTGAGTAAAGGGAGTGGCGCCTGTCATAATATACACACAAGTATATGATGGTGCACAGACAGACATTGATTAACACACAGGATGACCAATGAACACACACAACACAGCAGCCAATCACCAGACAGGACACAACCACTATAAAGCCAGAGGGCACTAGATTTCCCGCTCTCTTGGGATGCAGCCTCTGAGACAGTCAGAGCCTGTGAGCAACAACTCAAACATCCACCATGTGGTCGTAAGATAGTCTGGTCAGGTTAGCCTCAGGTCTCCAGTCAACTCAGCATAGTGTCAACCCACAGTTAAAGCATGTTTAATAGTTGAGAGTTAATAAAATAGAGTTGCATTTCTCCAAGTGTTGGAAGCCTGTCTCTCTCACTGCTCTGGTAAACACAGTCCTCGCAGACCCAGCATATCCAACACATCATGGTACCAGTGCGTGATGTTAAGAGTTTGACGGACCTACCTTGAAATAGTCTGCCTTTGACCAGCCCTCCCCCGCCGCTCCTCATCGCCGGCAACCTCAGTGCCAACTGTAAGATTTTTTAAAATAATTTTTATTGAAAATGTTTACAAAATATATAACAACGAACAGTAACAAACAACAATAAAACAACATAATAAGCATAACACCCCCAAGACCATAGCAACGCATATATCAAGCCCCCCCCCCCCCCCCCCCACCCCCGGTAAACAAGAGAACTTGAAAATAAATTAAATAAACATAGTCAACACTCTTTCCCCCCCTCTCCCCTCCCCCCCCCCTCTCTCTCGCCTCCTGCACTCCCGGCTCCACCGCAACCCCAAAAATCGTGGGTCCCCAGCCTGGCTTGACCCTGGATCCTACCACCCTCGACACCGTCCTCGCCACCCCCTTCCAGAACTCCTCCAGTGCCGGGCATGCCCAGAACATATGGGCATGCTTCACTGGACTCCCCGAACACCTGACACACCTGTCTTCGCCCCCAAAGAACCTACTCGTCCCGGACATATGGGCCCGGTGCAGCACCTTGAATTGGACGAGGCTAAGCCGTGCACATGAGGAGGAAGAGTTAACCCTCTCCAGGGCATCCGCCCATGTCCCATCCTCGATCTGCTCCCCCAGCTCCCCCTCCCACTTAGCCTTTAGCTCCTCTACTGACACCTCCTCCACCTCCTGCATTACCTTGTAGATATCAGATACCTTCCCATCCCCGACCCAGACCCCCGAAAGCACCCTGTCCCTCACCCCCCTCGCGGGCAGCAAAGGGAATCCCTCCACCTGCCACCTAGCAAACGCCTTTACCTGCAGGTACCTGAACATGTTCCCCGAGGGGAGCTCAAGTTTCTCCTCCAACTCTCCCAGGCTCGCAAACCTTCCGTCAATGAACAGGTCCCTCAGCTTTCTGATGCCCGCTCTGTGCCACCCCAGGAACCCCCCATCGAAGTTCCCCGGGACGAACCGATGGTTGCCCCTTAGCGGAGCCTCCATCAAGCCCTCCACTTCACCCCTATGTCGCCTCCACGGTCCCCAAATCTTGAGTGTAGCCACCACCACCAGACTCGTGGTATACCTCGTAGGAGGGAGCGGCAACGGCGCCGTTACCAGGGCCCCAACTGGAAGATTTTTAAGCAGAAGTTTCAGCTGTATCTTGAAGCCACCGACCTCGAAGCTGCATCGAATGCCAGAAAGATTACTCTCTTCCTCTCTGCAGCCGGGGACCACGCTATCCACATTTTCAACTCCCTCACCTTTGCTGAAGGTGAGGACAGATCCAAGTTCAAAACAGTCCTGCTGAAGTTCGACAGCCACTGTGACATCGAAGTCAACGAGAACTTTGAACGCTACGTGTTCCAGCAGAGGCTTAAGGGTAAGGATGAACCTTTTCAGTTCTTAACCCATCTCCGTATCCTCGCGCAATCCTGTAACTACGGGTCCACTTCCGACTCCATGATCCACGGCCAGATCATTTTCAGGGTCCACTCTGACCCCCTTCGCCAGCAGCTCCTTAAAGTGAAGCAGCTCACCCTCACCATCGCCATCGAGACTTGCGTCCTACATGAGCATGCTACTAACCGGTACTCCCATATCAAGGCGGCAGAGATGGCATCCACGATGCAGAGCTGGTGCAGGCCGTAAAACAGCTCCAGGGCCTGAGTCTGGATGAGGGCAGACATTTTGCGCGCTTTTCCCGGGCTCCTATACATGTGCGCAATGACCGAGGGGACGGCGAGGCTGAGGACCAAACTGCGCAGGTGCGCACATCGTTCGACCGCACATGCGCAGTGGCGCACGGAGCATCCTGACGTCGGCTCCATGACATGCAACAACTGTGGCTCCTCCCACTTAAAGCGGCAATGTCCCGCGAAATCTTGACGCTGTCTCCAGTGTGGCAAGCTTGGACACTACGCAGCCCTGTGCAGATCATCTCAGCTGTCCACCACACATCGATCCCAGCAGCAGCGCAGGAATGTCCGGTCAGTGCAGCAACCCGTTGCAGACTCCGACTCCCACATGGTTCCAGATCCCAACACCGAGAATCTCACATCCCCATTCCGGGTGGGCATGATCACCAAGCATACGATGCTTTCCTCAAAAAAGGCCAAGCCCCTCCCAGTGATGAGCATTGATCCGGACGACGAGTGGTGTGCCACCCTTACCGTGAACAAATCTCGTATACGCTTCAGGCTGGACACCGGTGCTTCAGCTAACCTCATTTCACAGTCTGACCTGGATAACATCCACGTCAAGCCGAACATCCTTCCATCGGCCTGCCAGCTTCTCGACTACAATGGCAATGCCATTGCTGCCAGTGGCTCATGCCAGCTTGTGGTATCGCATCGTTCTTTAAGAACCACGCTGCGTTTCAAAATTATAGGGTCCAACAAAGCTTCCCTGCTTGGTGCCTCAGGCCTGCAAGATCCTGAATTTCGTACAGCAGGTTCACTCCATGTCGCCCGCTGAGGCATCATCCTCGCCAGATGCCAACTTCCAAATCCAATTAAATGACATCATTGCACGATACCACAGCGTCTTCGAGGGTATGGGCACACTCCCCTACACGTACAAGGTTCTTTTGAAACCAAATGCCACACCTGTGGTTCATGCACTCTATCGGGTGCCGGCGCCCCTTAAGGACCGGCTCAAGCAGCAGCTGCAAAACCTCCAGGACCACGGCATAATTCCCAAGATCACGGAACCCACGGACTGGGTTAGCTCCATGGTCTGTGTCAAAACACCATCAGGGGAACTGCACATTTGTATCGACCCCAAAGATTTGAACCGTAACATCATGAGGGAACACTACCCTATCCCAAAGCGCAAAGAGCTCACCTGTTTTTCACGAATCTGGATGCCTCCAAGGGGTTTTGGCAGATACAACTCGCGCATCCAGTCGAAAGCTCTGCACTATTAACACCCCGTTTGGCCGGTATTGTTACAACCGGATGCACTTTGGTATCATCTCCGCCTCGGAGCAGTTCCACTGAATAATGGAGCAAATGATGGAGGGCATCGAGGGAGTGCGAGTGTACGTCGATGACATCATTGTTTGATCCATGACTCCGCAGGAACACATCGATCGCCTCAAGCGAGTGTTCCAGAGAATCCACAAGCATGGCCTCTGACTCAACAGAGCCAAATGCTCGTTCTGTCAAGCAGAAATAAAGTTCCTCGGCGACCATATTTTGCAGTTCGGTGTGCAGCCTGATGCAGATAAGGTGTCGGCGATCAACGCTATGAAGACACCGGAGGACAAGAAGGTGGTCCTCCGCTTCCTGGGGATGGTCAACTTCCTTGGGAAGTTTATCCCCAACCTTGCATCTCACACCACTGCTCTCCGCAATCTTGTAAAGAAAACCACCGACTTCCAATGCCTCCCCGCTCACGAGCGAGAGTGACGTGAGCTCAGGGCGAAACTCACCAAGGCCCCGGTACTGGCATTCTTCGACCCTGCCAAGCAAACAAAGATCTCCACTGATGCAAGCCAGTCTGGCATTGGGGCAGTACTCCTCCAGCGCGACGAACCCTCCTCCTGGGCCCCAGTTGCATATGCATCGAGAGCCATACCTACTGAGCAGCGCTATGCTCAAATCGAGGAGTGCCTGGGCCTCCTCACAGGGATTGACAAATTCCACGACTACGTGTATGGACTCTCCAAATTTACGGTCGAAACAGACCACAGGCCACTGGTTCACATTATACAGAAGGACCTCAACGATCTGATGCCACGCCTACAATGCACCCTCCTCAAACACAGATGCTATGATTTCGACCTGGTCTACACCCCGGGCAAGGAGCGCATTGTGGCCGATGCACTCTCTCGCTCTATCACCACGCCATGCGAGCAGTCGGACTTCGTCTGCCAGATCGATGCCAATGTGGAGTTCTGCGCATCCAACTTTCCGGCCACTGACGAAAGGGTCGTGCAGATTCGTCGTGAAATGGCCAGGTATCCTCTACTCCAACGGGTCGTGCACCATCTCACAGACAGGTGGCAAAAGGGCCAGTGCCCACATTTCTACAATATAAAAGACGATCTGGCAGTGGTCGATGGCATACTGATTAATTTGGACAGGATAGTAATACCACAGAGTATGCGAGGGCTCGTCCTTGACCAGCTCCACGAGGGTCACCTGGGAGTGGAAAGGTGTTGCCGGCGAGCCTGAGAGGCAGTATATTGGCCTAGCATCAATCAGGACATTGCCAACACTGTCCTAAATTGCCCAACCTGCCAACTGTTCCAGCCAGCTCAGCCGAAAGAGACTTTGCAGCCACATGAACTGGTGTCATCCCCATGGACCAAGGTTGGCATTGATCTCTTCCACGCAAAAAGTCAGGATTACGTCCTCATTGTTGATTATTTTTCTAACTACGCCGTGGTGGTCAGACTGCATGACCTCACATCAGCAACAGTCATCAGGGCATGCAGAGACCTTTGCCCACCTTTCCACCCACGGTCATGACTGATAATGACCCCTGCTTCTTCAGTCAGGAGTGGACTGATTTTGCCCGATGGTACAATTTCACGCACGTCATCTCGAGCCACCATTACCCCAGTCAAATAGGAAAGCTGAAAAGGGGGTACACATTGTCAAATGACTACTGTGTAACGGGGCTGATTCAGGTTCAGATTTTAACCTGGCACTGCTGGCCTACAGGGCGACTCCCTTGTCCGCTGGCCTGCACCCAACAACTGCTAATGAACCGCACACTACAGACAACGGTGCCTGCAATCCACATCCCGGACCTTGACAATTTTCAGCGCCGATCAGTCGGTGGCTGTACCGGTTGCTTGATTGGAGTTCATTGTCCTGGGAAAATGGGCCATTGAAATGTAAACGAGCAGGGGTTTTGATCAGGCCTGGTTCCCTGTGTTTAAGATACACATAGGCTCTGTATCTGTCAGAGTTCTGGGTTGGCCATAATTCCCATGGTCCTTTGCAGGTGGCCATCTTAGATGGCTACACTGAGGCAGCAGGGCTAACCCACTGCGCCACCGTGCTGCCATATGATAAGATGTTTGAGCAGCTGCTCAGAAATGTAAAGTTAACTGTTGCATCGGAAGTTGGGTGGAGGCATTTTCTTCTATTTGTTTACTGGGGAATGTGGTGCTTTGAACATGTATGTGCGGGGGGGGGGGGGGGGGGAAAGAGGAGAACAATGGGGAGATAGGGGCCGGGATTCTCCTGCAATTAGCAGGACGACCCGGCGCCAAGAGCAGTGTAAACCACTCCGGCGTCGTGCCGTCTGGAAGTTGCGGAATCCTCCGCATTTCCGTGGGCTAGGCCGGCACCGCACCAAATGGCTGTGACGGGCCAGCACGGGTTGGTGCAGGCGCAGAACTGCTGCCGTGTTCCTGCGCATGTGCAGGGGGTTTCTTCTCTGCGCCAGCCATGGTGGAGCCTTAGAGGCCTCCACAGCACAGGCCCGCCTGCAGATCGGTGGGCCCTGATCACAGCCCAGGCCACTGGCAAAGAAGTTTCTACTTTTTGTTCTGATCAGGGCTCTGATAGCAGGGGTGGTGGATACTGAATATTCAGCTATCGCAGTGTCGGATCATGTCCCACATTGGGTGGATCTACAGGCCAGTATGGAGAGAGAGCAGTGCACGTTACGGAGGTTGGATGTGGGATTATTAAAATGAGTGGGTGTGTGGACAGATGAGCAAGTCCATCCAGAACTATTTGGAAATAAATGATGCAGGGAAGTCTTGGCAGCAACAGTGCGAGAAGCCCTGAAGGCAGTGGTTAGAGGAGAGTTAATTTTGATATGGGCCCATAGGGAAAAGGTGGAACGAGCAGAGAGGGATAGGTTGGTTGGGGAGATACTCCAGGTGGATAGGAGATATTCGGAAGCCCCAGATACGGGGACACTGAAGGAGTAGCGGAGGTTGCAGATGGAGTTTGGGCTGTTATCTACAGGGAAGGTGGTAGAACTGAGGAAGGCAAGTGGAGCAGTATACCAGTCTGGGGAAAAGGCCAGTAAAATGCTAGCACACCAGCTGAGGAAAGTAAAGAGGTGGGAATGCAGTCCAGGACCCAGTGCGGGTGAATGAGGACTTTTTTTTTTTTTTAAAACAGCAAGTTACACAAGTCAGAACCCCCAGCTGGGTTGGAGGGGATGAGGCAGTTCTTGGGTCAGCTGAGGTTCCTGAGGGTGGAGGAAGAACTGGTGGAAGGGCTAGGAGCACCAATTGAAATTGAGGAAATAACGGAGGGCCTGGAGGTCATGCAGTCGGGCAAGGCCCAAGGGCCGGACGGCTGTTTGTCTTCCAGTGTCTCCCCATCTTTAGCCAGAGAGCCTTAGAGAAAAAAGTCTGAGCCCCGATGTACAATCATCGGTTTGAGCCGGGAAGACTGGATGGAGGGTTTCGGAGATGGCAGAGTGTAGGAATTGCGAGGATGGGAGATCTATTTATAGACGGGAGCTTCCCTAGCTCGAGGGATTTGGAGGAGAAATTTGAACTGCCAACAGAGAGATGGGTTTAGATATCTGCAGGTACAGGATTTTCTGAGAAGTCAGGTTCCAACCTTCCTGCTCCTGCCACTACAGGGGATACAGAACATGGGTGGGAGAGGGGAAGGTATCAGATGTCTACAAAGAACATGGAGTCAGAGGAAGCTCCGGAACTAAAGGGCAAGTGGGAAGATGAGCTAGGGGAAGAGATAGAGGCGGCTCTGTGGGCAGATGCCTTAAGCAGGGTTAACACATCCTCATATGCTGGGCTTAGCCCGACACAATTTAAGGTAGTCCACCAGGCACATATGATGGTGGCCCAGATGAACAAGTTCTTTGGGGTAGAGGACAGGTGTGCGGGAAGTCCAACAAATCATGTCTATATGTTTTGGGCATGCCCGAAGCTTAGAGGGTTTTGCTAAGGCTATGTGCACGGTACACAAAACACAGGAGGTAATGAGTACAGAGGTGGCGATCTTTGGAGTGTCAGAAGAGCTGAGAGTCCAGGGGGCGAGAGAGGCTGACGTTTTGGCCTTTGCCTCCCTGATAGCCTGGAGCCTAATACTGTTAATGTGGGGGCTAAGAACATGATAGGGATGGAAATGTTTTATGTACCATGATTATTTTGCTGTTATTATAATAATAAAAACTACAAATACCCTAATAAAATGTTTTTTTAAAAAGTAATTTTGAAGACCATTGAAGTAATATCAGAAACAGGCCCCAAGTTTCAGTGGGGGAGCGTTTTGGTGACAGCGACCATAGCTCGGTAGGATTTAAGCTGGAACATAAATAAAAGTTGTGTGAATTGGGAAGCCAATTTTAGTTGGATAAGACAGGATTTGGCCAAAGTCAACTGGGGGCAACTACTTGTAGGAAAATCATCAGAACAGTGGGATTCTTTCAAAAAAGACAATAAAAAGAGTACAGGGTCAACATGTTCCTGTAAAAGGTGAAGGATGAGAGCAACAAGTCCAGAGAACCCTGTATGTTAAGGGATGTCCTGGATTGGATAAGGAAAAAAGGGAGGTTTATGGCAGATACAAAGGGTTCAAAGCAGTGGAAACCCTAGAGTATAATAGAAAGTGCAGGGGGTTAGTTTAAAAAAAGGTAATTAGGAGAGCGAAGAGGGGGCATGGAAAAAACACTGGTGGGTAAAATAAAGGAAAATCCAAAGGTCTTTTATATTAAGGACAAGAGAATGACCATGGAAATGTCAAGTAGGCTTACATTAACACCGCAATGAAGTTGATGGTGAAAACCCCCTAGTCACCACACTCTGGCATCTGTTCGGGTACACGTAGAATTCAGAATGTCCAATTCACCAAACAGCATATCTTTTTGGGACTTGTGGGAGGAAACATGGAGAACATGCAGACTTCACATAGACCGTGACCCAAGTGGGAATCGACCCTGGTGCTGTGAAGCAAGTGCTACCCACTGTGCAAAGAGTAGGGTCCATTAGGGACCAATGTGGCAATGTATGTGTGGACCTGAAGACATAGGTGAGGCTTTAAATGAGTACTTTGTGTCCTTGCTCACTACAGAGGATGATGCAAGTATAGAAATCAGGAAGGGGGCCTGATATACTTGAACAAATTAACATAGAGGGGAGATATTTGCGGTTTTAACAGACTTCCCTTGCTGCTGTGGGAGGTAAATGAGAATATTGCAGAGGTGCTGATAATTTTAAATCCTCTCTGGCCACAAGAGAGCTGAGGACAGGAGGGCAGCTAATATGGTTCCATTATTCAAGGATTGTAGGGATGAATCAGGAAATTACAGGCCTGCGAGTCCAACTCCAGTGGTAGGGAAATGTGGGGAAAAATTCTGAGGGGCAGAATTAATCCCAAACTTGAGGCAAGGATTAATCAAGGATAGTCAATGTGGAGATCATATCTTACAAATTTATTTGAATTTTTCAAGGTGACTGGGTGTAGATGAGGGCACTGTAGTTGATGTAGTCGACATGGACTGGAATAAGGCTTTTTGACAAGGCCTCGTCCCATGGGATACAGGGCAATTTGGATCCAAAATTTGCTTAAAGGCAGAGAGTGATGGTCAATGGTTGTTTGTGACTGGAAGCCTGTGTCCAGTGGTGCTCCGCATGGATCGATGTTGGGTCCATCGCTGTTTGTAGTGTATATTAATGATCGGGGTGTGAATGGAGAAGGTATGGTCAGCAGGTTCACAGATGACAAAAATTGGTAGTGTGGTAAAGGGCGAGGAGGAAAGTCTTGTATTACAGGACGATATAGATGGACAGAACAACGGCAAAAGGAATTTAAGCCTGAAAAGTAAGGGGTTATGTATTTTGGAAGGACTAGCAAGCAAGGGAATATACAATGGATGGTCACTGGAAACAAGGTATCTGGGAACTTCCAACCATTATCTATTTGCAACTATGTACAGGGACAGATATGCACAAGGCTCTTTTTAGAGACAGCTCCTGAGTTCTAGAGATTGGCCAATCCACCTAATTGGGAAAAAAATAATAATTGGATACTTAAATTTATTAAAGAAAAAAATCCCACCGTGGCACCTCACCAAGTATCAGATAGTTGGCAGAGAAGAATGCAAACAGTAGTCAGAGGCCAGTTTCTCTGGTGACAATTGTGTAAAAGAATAGCTAAAGAAATGCTTCTTCATAGCTCTTTTGAAGTTGTCATTTTCATCACAGCTTTCCACAAAGTTCAGGTTTTAGGACCCCACTCAAAAGATGTGCTTATGGCTTTACAAAGCACATCCCAGACAGGCATGCCTGGAAGAGAAATGAAAGAACTGAACACAAAAACTATTTAGAAAAGGATTTATTTGGACATTTGTTAGCACAAACATTATAAAAAACATTCCCACCAATTAAGCAATAACAGCTTGTTGATCAAGTTACAAAATATCAAACTGCCACTGATCCCCATGTTAAATACATTCACCCCAATTAGTGGATGGAAGGAAGGAAAAAACTTCTATTCCAGTTCTACTGAACCTACACTATTCCACTTTGTTTAGTAACTCAGCATAATTTTAGCATAATTTTAGTACATAATCAGTTCACCTACAGCAAAATGTCTACAGAGTCAGTAAAATAGCCAATTCCCAAGTGAATGTTAAGTCACAATGATCATTGAATTTGGCACAATCAATTCCCGAAGTTCAATATCCTCATTCAGATGCATTTAATTTGTCACTCACTATTTACATCTCTAGCCTAAAGTGTTTGAATTCTTGAGCAGCTGCAACTACAGGATTTAGCAAATAAAAGTGTTTTTTCTAGACTGTCACAGTACAACTAGTGCAAGGAAAAAAAATTCAACTTGCCTTGCAATATATATATATATCAGTGTAAAACAGACTTTAGTTACAAATGCCTAACTGTATGGTTTAGCCTACTTTCTGCAACAGCACTGCCAAAATATAGGATAAACAATTGCTATCGATATTCTACCTGCTGTGTGCAGGAACACTGCTTCCTACAGAGGACTAAATAGCACAAAGCTATCTTAATAATCATCGGAATCATCAGAATCATCATAATTAAAATCAGACAGATCTGAATCAAAAAGTTCATACGGAAAATGTGCCAAATTCTCTAAAAAGGAATCATCAAGGGAAAGAATACCAAGGAGGTGAAGGGCGTGGTCGTAGTCATCATCGCAGTCATCTTCCCACATAATTCCCAACGGAGACTGTGGAATATATGAAAAGGTGTTAAAGCCAAGATTTTGAAATGCCAGTTGTTAAACTCTGATTTTAAAAAAAGGTTCAACCTAAAGTCAAACAGAAGCGGATATAAACAATTTCCTTTACTTGTTAGCTACCCTGGAGGATCCCATCTTCTACCCTCAGTGGAGGAGTCGTTTCTTGTAGAGGAAATAGCAGACCTTGTTGTTTATCATTTTTTAAAAAAATTATAAATTTAGCATACCCAATTATTTTTTCCAATTAAGGGGCAATTTAGTGTGGCCAATCCACCCGTCCTGCACATCTTTTGGGTTGTGGGGGGCGAAACCCACACAGACACAGGGAGAATGTGCAAACTCCACACGGACAGTGACCCAGGGCTGGAATTCGTACCCGGGTCCTCAGCGCCATAGGCAACAATGCTAACCACTGTGCTGCCCTTGTTGTTTATCATTGAAGTGTAAACCACATTCAAATCATTTACAGCACTGTCAATGCGGAATTACAAAGTAGCATAAAACCTTGCTGGCCATAGCAAGGACAGTAAAAATGAACTGAGATGCACAGACTTGACCATTGTTTGTGCTTGCTTTAAAACAGCCATCCACTCCCCAAACTGCTCTCGTCACCACTGACCCAGTCCACGTCGCGCAAGTTTTAAAAAAGTCTTCTCTCTGGTCATTTTCCAACTACCTCAATTTTAAGTCACTTATCTTCATTGCTTTCCTCCCAAGACTTCTCATCCTCCTGATTTCAGCCTTCACCTCAATGCATTATATTCTTATCTGAAATGGACTTAAGAATCCTTCCCAAACCTATCCATGCAAAACTCCCATTTTAATTCATGGCTACACTCCCTGGCCATCTCATACGGAGTCAACATAATTACAGAAAAAGGCAGCCAATTCTACCCATTCTGGAGAGGGGGAATAAAAAAAAAAATGACTTCCAATTTCATAATCCCAATTATCTTGCATTTGGGCACCTCCCACACACTGTCACATTTCTGCATTTTGCAAAGTGCGATTTGCTCGACCTTCACACGTTGACTGTTCCCACGGATATAGCCACCAACTTTCCTCACGGACATAACCGCTAACTTCACTCCCTCTCACTAGTCCAAGGGGCACAGACCTGAAAGGTCTGCTAGATGTGGCTGGACCAATTTAAAACAGCATCAGGTCCTGCTCGTTCACTATCCTGAAATGTAAAGATAACCTTCAAAATAAAATTGGGAATTAAAAATGTAATGACTATTATGAAGCCACTATAGATGGTCATAAAAGCCTACCTGGTTCACTAATGTCCTTTGGGGAAAGCAATCTGCCATCCTTACCTGGTCTGGCCTACATGAAACTCCAGACATGGAACATAACAGTGCAGTACAGGCCCTTCGGCCCTCGATGTTGCGCTGACCTGTGAAACCACTCTACACTATTCCCTTATCATCCATACGTCTATCCAATGACCATTTGAATGCCCTTAGTGTTGGCGAGTCCACTACTGTTGCAGGCAGGGCATTCCACTTCCTTACTACTCTCGGAGTAAAGAACCTACCTATGACATCTGTCCTCTATCTATCTCCCCTCAATTTAAAGCTATGTCCCCTCGTGCTAGACATCACCATCAGAGGAAAAAGGCTCCGACTGTCCACCCTAGTGGACCCTCGGCAATGTGGCCTATTCTTAAAATGCCCTAGCAGGCGCATGGAGTTCAAGGGCAATAAATGCTGGCCCACATTCCGACTTAAAAATGCCTGCAAACGGTAGACTTTCCTTCATCTTCTCAACCTGTCTGCAACATATAACATAGTTGACCACTCAATCCTCTTCCATTGCCTCCCCACTGTCTCAATCCTCCTCCATTGCCTCCCAACTGCCATCTAGTTGTTACAACCTTATTCCAATCTTGTTTAACTGTATCAGGAGAATCACTTGCATCACTTCCTCCTTCATCATTGTTACTTTTGGGGGTCCGCCAAGATCTGTCCTTGGTCTCCCCCCAACCCTGATTGCTCATGTGCATGTTGCCCCTTGGCAACATCAGAAAGCACAGTTCATTTATAAGTTTACATTGACTGTACTCAGCTCTACTTCACTTCTCTCGACTCCTCCGCTGTTACTAAATTATCAGACATCCAGTACTGAATAAGCAAAAATGTCCCAATTAAAATATTGGAAAGACTGAAACAGTAGTGATCAAACCTCACTCCAATCTCCTATTACCTAGCTACCAAACTCCTCCGTCTCCATGCAACAGTCGAAATTAGGCTAGTTTGTTTGCAATCTTGGTGTCACGTTTGACTCTATGACCAGCTTCCTCACTGATTCATGGCATCGCAAAGATTACTGGACGGTTTCCTCCGGGTGCTTCAGTTTCTTTCCAGTCCAAAAGATATGCAGGTTAGGTGGATTGGCTGTGCTAAATTGCCCCTTAAGTGTCCAAAAGGTTAAGTGGGGTAACTGGGTTAGGGTAGAAGTGTGGGCTTGTAGCCATGCTGGCCACGCAAAATGGACACTGAGCCAAACTAAAATGGAGGACAGCAGGGAAAGCCTGTTTAGTGAGAACAGACAGCCTGCTCTCAACTAATTAGCATTTTGCAAGCAGCAAACCAGTTTTCTGGCCAGGTGCAGATCTCCAAGCCAAAGGTGTTAATGGCAAAGCGCTTAACATTCCGATGGGGCGGCCCAGATCCAGGCACACACAATGGCAACATTTCCATCTCAATATAGCACTTAATTGGTGGAGTAGACAGGATGGCACCAGAGTAACGAATATCGAAACCACCTCCCCAACATCGAGGAAAGCCCCGCATTGGAGGATTTCGAAGGTAGCCGTTTGGAAACGTTCCAATCGGTACCGAAAGGTAGAGCCCGCCTAGAAGGGGGCAAGGACATTAGAGAGGGGTATAAAAGCAAATCCCCCACAGAGCCCCGGTCTGTTAAACCCGTGCTCCGGCTCTGACTGACATCTTGCATCCTGACTCCAGCCGTTGAGCACCAGCCGCCGAAACCGTAAGTTCAACGCTCGCTACGCGATCCAAGCCCACTAGACTCCCAAGTACCAGAACGCTTGCTGAAGGCTGCAGACAAAACCAGGACGAAGGCCTCGTTCTCTGACCTTGCCTGTTCCTGTTAGATAAGTATTCTGTTCACTTAAGTTTAGTTATAGCTTAGTCTCTTAGTGTGTGCATGAGTATTTATTATAACTGTATAATAAATATTGATCGTTTGAACTTTACTAATCGGTGTATCGTCTTTATTACTTTGAACTTGACCTTGAGATACTTGTGACGTTGCCTATACGGCAACTGGCGACTCCAGAGCTAAATAATTACATAGAACAGAGCCTAGTAGTGTTAAGCACACGTCGAACTCGGAGGCGTGTTAATACACTCCAATAAACGCGTTTTACGCCCATAGTAAAACGTGCAACATTTAGTGGCGACTCCGCCGGAACCCTGTTGTAAGTGGAAACACCACAGTGTCCAGGACCCTGAAATTTGAATTAGAACTCCAAATTGCAGAGAAAGAAAGAGATCACAAGTATTCAAGGTGTTCAAAATAATAAGCGAAATTTGGAAGTGTGTTTAGTGCATGCGTACTAACAGGGCTGTAAGGTAAAACTGAAAGCTTTTTGTTGCGACAAACTTTCGGTAGTTTTGTGATCGGAAAATAGCGTAAGCCGTACCCTTTTCTCGAAACACCACCCCAGCAACCCCCTGTTCCAAATTATAAAAAGAGAGTCAGAGGAAATGGCCATGCAGGCAATGGAACGTCTGATGGATCCAGCAAAGTTTGTGGTCGCAGCGACCAGCAGCAGTAGCAGAGTAGGCCAGTGTCCCACGTGGGAGCTGGAACTCCGCAAATATCTGCAGGGAAAGCGATGGCCCCTTTGGAAAGAGTTTTGTGCAAATGAGGAGACAGGTCCCGGGAGTATAGGTCATACTTGGTGGGAGAACCTCTCTCAGATACACAAAAAGAATTTAGGTAAAGCACGCAAGCCGATGGCGATTGTGTCCTGTTTGGCACAGTTGCGAGGCGCAGAGGAGGTCATCAGGACGCTCCGGACAGATTTAGAGGAGAGGAATAGGATGAGTAAGGTCGATGTCAGGGACATCGAGAAAGAAAACCTGGAATTAAAAGGGAAGTTGGCAGAGAAGGATAGAGAGGTGCATGATGCCAAGAGGGCTCACCAGTCTTGTCTAGCTCATCTGAACAGTTCCCAGACCCAGTATGAGAAAGCCTATCAGGACGTGCAACGTGCCGTTCTGATAAGACAGGAATCGGAAAAGCAGGTGGAGGCATTGCAGAGGCAATGTTCTGATCTCAAAGCAGCTTTGAGAGCACTCCATGCTGCAACGACCGAACAAAGACAAAGCACAGTTGACCACGCGAAATGCAGGAAACAGATTGCGGAACTGCAATCTCTGCTTTCGGTGCAGAATGGCTTCCAAAGCACCTTTGGAGCACAGTTAGATGGAGAAAACGCCCCAGATTGGCAGGAATTAAGTGAGACAGCGCAGCGTTATGTTCAGGGAACATGTGCGCCCGCAGCTCAGCAGAAAAGACAGGCACCCCAACCCCCCACAGCTCAGACCATAACCGCACCCATGAATCCCGTAACCACGCAGAGAAAAGCCGAATCCGAAGGCGCCCCAGACATAACTTACACCACCCCTTTAACAGTAACCCAGCTAAGGGATGCTTGTGAAAAGATCACTCCGTTCCTCCCCACCGCAGACCCCCACCAGTTTTTCGCTAAAGTAAAACAGCAGGCTACCATGTACGGCCTGGATGAGAGAGAGCAGGTTAAGCTCACCGTGCTGAGTTTAGACCAGAGTGTAGTAGCAGCCCTCCCCGACCCACAGAACGTGGCAGGAGGCAGCCTAGAGGAGATGCACACCGCCATTTTAGATGCCATCGGGTACAATAGAGGTGACCCCGTAGAAGGATTGAATAAGTGCAGGCAGAAGAGATCCGAACACCCCACAGCATTCGCAGGAAGGCTGTGGATTCATTTCAGCGCAGTTTTCGGACAGCTAGATAGAGCGCATTTAACCCGTGAAAACATGGTTAAGTGGACGCGCACAATTATCTCACACGCAACAGAAGCAGGACAGAGCGCTTGCAATAGCTATGACCCCTCAGAAGAGGCCCATAACGAAAAATGGGTCCTGAAAAGATTGTCCCGCGCTTGGGAGCAATCGCTTCAGGGAAAAGGAAAAGTGAGATCCCCAGAAGAGGCTCAGGCTGCTGCAGATATCCAAGCAGTCAGAGAGCACCAGAAGCCCGCATGGGTAAATGAAGGCAAGAGCAGCCCACAACAGAAAGGACAGGAATGCTATAACTGTGGACAGTTAGGGCATTGGGCAAAAGAGTGTAATGCACCTCAGCGATCTCAGAGAGGCCAGCAGACAGGCACTCTGAACCGCAACAAAGCAAAACCCATCCACAATGTAGTAGTACAGTCAGGACCCACCAATGTGGACGAGACGAACTGACGGTGTTCGGGCTCCCCCACTTGGGTCTGTGACACACTATGGGACTCATCAGGGAGGCCCGTAGTCACAGCGAAAGTCAAAGGGAAGCCCATAGAGTTACTGTGGGACACAGGAGGATCCCGCACCACCATTAACTCCACAACCACGGCACACGCAGACACGTGGCCGACCACCTCCACCATTACACTTAGCGGGTTCACCGGACACTCGCAGCAGGGGCACATTACAGCACCCATAGCAATTCAGCTAGGGAACATTAGCACAAGGCACCCCGTAGTTTTAGTAAATCTTCCCAGGACAGCAGAACACATCCTGGGGATAGATTTTATGAACGCTCACAGCTTGTCGTTCGACCCAGTGAACCAGTGTGTCTGGCGAATGGCTAGATCAGACAGAGCCCCAGCCACCCTCACAGTAGGAGACTACGCTAATCGGATTAGCGCAGTGGGAGAGTACTCATTCGACCTGACTACACTCCACACCGACAGACAAATTAAGGCCCTACTAAACAAACACAGGACAGCATTTGCAAGTCACCGTCATGACTGTGGCAGAATGACTGGACAAGTTCATGTTACCGGACAGGACCCCCGACCGCAAAAGCAATATAGATTTCCCCTCGAGGCAGAGGTGGAAATAGAAAAGGTTATAGGTAGCTTGTTGGACCAAGGTGTACTGAGAACGGTAGCCTCCACCAACAATGCCCCTATTTGGCCAGTGAGGAAGCCCGATGGATCATGGCGTCTGACCATCGATTATCGGGAACTCAACAAAGTAACCCCTGCAGTAGCCCCAACGGTAGCTACTAGTCCCGAGACCATGCTCAAGCAGGGTCTCAACGCCAAGTACTTCACGGTATTGGATATCAGTAACGGATTCTGGTCCATACCATTGGCAAAAGCGTGCCAATACAAATTCGCATTCACTTTCAAAACTCAGCAGTACACGTGGACATGCCTCCCACAAGGATTCCACAATTCCCCCTCCATTTTCCACCGACAGCTGGCAAGTGGATTAGAGAAATTTTCCCGACCCGAATGTCTGGTACAGTATGTAGACGACCTACTACTGCAGACAGACACAAAGGCAGAGCACATTTCGCTTCTGGCCCAACTCCTGGAACTCTTAACTGAAATTGGCTGTAAAGTTAACCCAAAAAAGGCCCAAATATTGGAAAGTAAAGTGATGTATTTGGGATCAGTCATCACGCACGGCAAACGCGAGATCGAATTCAAAAGAATTGATTCGATTGTCAAATTGCCCCTTCCCCAGAATGTTTCAGCCCTCCGGTCGTTTTTAGGACTGGTTGGCTATTGTCGGAACCACATCGACGGATTCGCGACAAAAGCCGCCCCACTTTCAGACCTCCTTAAGAAAGGAGCCCCCTGGGAATGGCTTCCGCAGCATACAGGCGCTGTGGAAGAGTTAAAACGAGCCCTTAGTGCAGCACCCGCGCTGCTAGTCCCCGACCAACTTTCCCCGTACGCAATCGAGGTAGCTAGCACAGATCTGACCCTCTCGGCCGTGTTGCTTCAGGAACGGCACGAGCAGCTAAGACCAGTGGCTTATGCCTCCCGACTGCTAGACCCAGTAGAACAAGGATTTTCAGCCTGTGAGAGGCACCTCCTTGCTGTCTTCTGGGCAGTACAGTATTTTTCATACATAACCGGACTAAACCCCATCACCATTCTAACCGAACACACACCCACACAGCTACTACTAGACGGTCGACTGAAGGACGGTTCAGTTAGCCAGATTAGGGCAGCTAGGTGGACCCTACTTTTACAAGGACGGGACATTACAGTAAAACGGACACGCACACACACATACTTAGCAGACAACCTCCAATATCCCGGACAGCCCCATGACTGTGAAATTGTAGCTCCCCTGCATAACACAGGACCCTTTTTAGCAAAAACACACCCCAGGAAGATAGGGAACCCGAAACAAAGCCCCCAGCCCACAGACACGTGTGGACCCTTGAGGATTTATGTAGACGGTTCCTCCACAGTTTTAAATGGTGAGCGTATCACAGGATGCGGCATCTATGTAGAGGACGCGCAGGGGCGCGCTCTCGAAGAGATAGCTCTTAAGTTACCAGGTCACTTAGGCGCGCAGGCAGCAGAGCTAGCAGCCATAGCGTACATAGTGGACCACCCCGATTCTTTCCCCAGCCCAGCAGACATATATTCAGACAGCTTATATGTATGCAATAGCCTAACAGATTTTCTGCCCGTGGAGGACACGAGGTTTTGTCTCCGCAGACGGAAAACCCCTTCCATCAGCCCCCTTACTCCAGCACATCCTAGACAAAGCGAAGGACAGGACCTTCGGCATTATAAAAGTTCGCAGCCACCATAGGTCATCACCCCCTGGGAATGTAAAAGCCGACGCACTGGCTAAGGCAGGTTCCAGGAGAGGACACTTATGGAACCCCCCAGCTAGCGCACCAGCTAGCGCCCCTGTGAGCGCAGTACACATCTCACAAACAGAGGTTAAAGATCTCGTGGCAGCACAGAGACAGGACGGAGACCTCAGGGAGGTTTTCAAGGGAAACTTTGTGCCTGCGTACGAGCACTTTAAACACACACTGACCACACATGAGGGTGTGATCATTAAGGACCAACTTTATGTGGTCCCACAGCAGGACAGGAATCAGATGATTGCCTTGTTCCATGACGGACACGGGCATCAGGGAATTGATGCAACAACGAGGCACCTCAGGCAACTCTGTTGGTGGCCTAATCTCAGGACTGATGTAACGCACTACATTGAGAATTGCCTGATTTGTGCTCAGAATAACCCGGAGCGGTATTCTAAGAAAGCACAACTTCGGCATACTCGCCCAGTTAACGGCCCTTGGACAAACCTCCAGATCGATTTTATAGGTCCATTGCCCCCTTGTAGGAATGGCTATAAATACGTTCTGGTGGTGATAGATACCTTTACCAAATGGGTAGAGGCATTTCCCTCACGAACAAACACAGCTAAGACAGCTGCAAAGATCCTGACCCACCACATCTTCACGAGATGGGGTTTACCCCGAAGTATCGATTCGGACCAGGGATCTCACTTTACAGGACGGGTCATGAGGAACGTCCTGACAATATTCGGAATCAAACAGAACTTCCATATTGCGTATCATCCACAGTCCAGCGGGATTGTGGAGCGCATGAATCGGACCCTAAAAACTACCCTTAGGAAAATGGTTCAACAGAACAATTCCACATGGGATTCAGTGCTCCCATTTGCACTTATGTTCATAAGGAACACTGTCTCCACATCTACAGGATACACACCACACACACTCATGACCGGACGCCCTATGAAAGGTACAGAATTCCTTTTAGGACTGGACATGACAAGCCCCGAAGTGACGGCCCTCACACATGAAAAGGCAGTTAAAGATCTAGTTGAGACTGTGAGGTCTGCACAGCTCGCAGCCGCAGTCCAGCTAGGGAAATGCCGACAGCAACGTACTGCCTGTTTCAATACGACCGTACACACCACAGAATTCCAGGTTGGGCAACAGGTAATGTTATCTGTTTATAACCCCAGCAGTTTTTTGGCTCCAAAATATTCCGGTCCCTACTCAATTTCGGACAAAATTAGCCCCTCCGTTTACAGGATCAAATATCCTAATGGGAAGACCGCGTGGTTCCATATAAACCAGTTAAAGGCATATGGAGCACAGGCCAACCATGCTCACCATGTCCTACTGGATGCAGCAGAACACTTCACCCCACCCACCAGAAACACTTTTCCACCATCCCCCTCACAGACCAGTTCATCCACGGACTCGCCCACGACTCCGCCCACAGACCACTACAGACCACGCCCCGACACGCCCACAAGCTGCCACAGCAGAGACAGTAGGACAGACACTGACTCTGAAGACAGCGACAGCACACAGCCATACAGCCCATACTGCACCAACTACGACCCCGACTCCAGTGACCCCATGGAAGTCACTTACCTCAAATATCCAGAACCACCACCCGACCCCGACTACCCCGACAACACACTCGACACTACACAATGGCACAGGGACAATTCCTACAGACTTGTCCGCAATGACGAGAGTGACCCCCGGTCACACAACTCCAAAGTTTCATGCCTGATCCACACAAGGGTGTGGGATCCGGGAGAGCAGGACGACACGGTGTCTGACTCCCGACACGGCAACCCCTTTGTGACCCTGTTCACAGAGGCAGAATCAAAGTGAGGTGTCCAGATGATGTAAGATAGGAATCGTTTGAGGGAAACGATGTCCTTTCTGATGGAACCTGCACGTATGTTTGTCTTCGTTTTATGTTTGTTTGTTTTCAGGAATGTAAATGTTTCAGTTGGAGGATGGACATCTTCTTTTCAGCTGAAAAGATTGTGACCACCTCACATACACGTTAGCTTGTCTGCCGAAACTTTTGAGATTCGGTTTGATTGGAGATCTTTTCCAAAGTTGTAAGGCTACACGCCAAATAGCTTGTCCGCAGATATCTCTGAGAACTTCAGTGATGTCCTCAGTTGGAGCATCTTGGCTCCCTTGGTTTTTTTTTTAGGTGCCCCTCTATTCGGCGAAATAGAGGCTGCAAGTCATGGTCAATACATTCATACCCGTTTTTCTTTCCAGGTTACTCAGGCAGTGGACAAACGGCACTGAGGACCCGCCCTGTCTGAGAACCAACCCTTGGTCAGCCAAGCTCGGGTATGGCACAGCACGCCCTACCCGGGGATTCCATCCAACTCGTACCCGTAGCGGCCCATACGCAACTCATTCGGATGTTTATTTCAAAGTTTGTTTTCATTTTACGTTAGGTAGCCCTTCGGCCACCATCCCACATGCTATTTACATCCGGGAACATTCGGATGGTAAATCAGCAAAGCCTGCGAGACGGCTCGCAGAAGGAAGGATTGTTAGGTGTATGCTGGTCTTTAAATTCGCTTTTTGAAAAAAAAATGAGGGGAGTCACAGGGTGTGACTTAGCCAGTCATTTTAAAGGGTCAATTGGGTTTTGAAAGACAGATGCACTAACAAGTAAAGGTCTTAAACTGTGTATTGACAGATACTGTGCTTGATCCCAAAGGTTTCAAAGGACGAGACAGAGGTCGAAGCCAGGATTGTCAATACCGGAGGAAGAAGGAAGAGAAAGAAGAAGAACAACAAAAGATGATGGAAGCCCACTTATTACTGTTTAATGTCATATGTATATGTGTGGAAAGAAGTCACGTTTCCCCCACAACCCCCACCGTAAATGCTTCAATTACAGCAAACCCCCAGTGCTCAGCTCTGATCAGCGAGGTTCAGACCTGGTGTACTAAATTCATGACGTGGTACTCCATGTCCTACATAATCGAATCACTGTTGGTGATCGCGATCCTCATCATCCTAGTGCAGACCCTCAGGTTGAGGAAATGGAAGAGGAGAGCCTCTCGTTCCAGCACCTCACCCATCTATAGAGTTCAATCCCCCATCTTCGGATTCCACCAAACCCCTCACTGATTACAACACTCTGTAAATAAAAATTCAGCCATGTATTATATTGTTCCATACTCGACTGCCGAGTTGGGAAGTGTGATGTTGTGGTATGAATGGTTAAGGTTTTAGAGTGATTAAATGTTTAAGTTAAGGTTAAGGTTAATAGTGATAGGTAGAGGTTCCCAGTTGTAGTAATGCATGTCCCTTTGACATAGGGCCAAGTAGAAATGTTAGTTAAAAATTTTTTTCTCTTCTTCCCATAGTTTAGAACAGAGTAGAACAGGAACTGGCAAGAGGTCAGAACACAAGGAAGGCAAAGTACATAGGTGATCCTTCACAATAGTATGATTGTGAGGATCACAAGGAGGGAATGTAGCCATGCTGGCCACGCAAAATGGACACTGAGCCAAACTAAAATGGAGGACAGCAGGGAAAGCCTGTTTAGTGAGAACAGACAGCCTGCTCTCAACTAATTAGCATTTTGCAAGCAGCAAACCAGTTTTCTGGCCAGGTGCAGATCTCCAAGCCAAAGGTGTTAATGGCAAAGCGCTTAACATTCCGATGGGGCGGCCCAGATCCAGGCACACACAATGGCAACATTTCCATCTCAATATAGCACTTAATTGGTGGAGTAGACAGGATGGCACCAGAGTAACGAATATCGAAACCACCTCCCCAACATCGAGGAAAGCCCCGCATTGGAGGATTTCGAAGGTAGCCGTTTGGAAACGTTCCAATCGGTACCGAAAGATAGAGCCCGCCTAGAAGGGGGCAAGGACATTAGAGAGGGGTATAAAAGCAAATCCCCCACAGAGCCCCGGTCTGTTAAACCCGTGCTCCGGCTCTGACTGACATCTTGCATCCTGACTCCAGCCGTTGAGCACCAGCCGCCGAAACCGTAAGTTCAACGCTCGCTACGCGATCCAAGCCCACTAGACTCCCAAGTACCAGAACGCTTGCTGAAGGCTGCAGACAAAACCAGGACGAAGGCCTCGTTCTCTGACCTTGCCTGTTCCTGTTAGATAAGTATTCTGTTCACTTAAGTTTAGTTATAGCTTAGTCTCTTAGTGTGTGCATGAGTATTTATTATAACTGTATAATAAATATTGATCGTTTGAACTTTACTAATCGGTGTATCGTCTTTATTACTTTGAACTTGACCTTGAGATACTTGTGACGTTGCCTATACGGCAACTGGCGACTCCAGAGCTAAATAATTACATAGAACAGAGCCTAGTAGTGTTAAGCACACGTCGAACTCGGAGGCGTGTTAATACACTCCAATAAACGCGTTTTACGCCCATAGTAAAACGTGCAACAGGCTTAAGTAGGGTGCTCTTTCCAAGGACTGGTGCAGACTCAATGGCCTCCTTCTGCACCGTATATTCTATGATTCCTGATTGCCACCTGCAATATTGCCGTACTTCACCCCCACCTCAACTCATCTGCTGCCAAAACGTTTCTTTCCATGGTTTTTTACCCATGTTCTACCCTCTCGAAACTAGAGGTCATCCCAAGCTCTGCTGCCCTGGCCTTAATCACACCAAGTCTCATTTCCCAACCATCCCTATGCAGTATGACCTACTTTGGCACCAGGCTAAGCAGCATCTCAATTTAAATTCTGATCCTTGTTCTCAAATCCTTCCATGGCCTCAACCCTCCCCATCTCTAATTCCTCCAGCCCTATAACCCTCTTACCTGCACTCCTCTAATTTTTGCCCCTTGTGCATCCCAGAATTTAACCACTGGGTGGCTGTGGCTGCCCAACTCTGGCATTTCCTCCCTGCATCTCTGCACCTCATATTTCCTCCTTTGAGGCACTCTGTAAAAAGAGCTTTTGGTCATTTGACTGTCTCCTTGTAAGTCTTGGTGAGGCTTTTGTGAAATATCTTGGGAAATTTTATGGAGTAAATTACCATCAACATAGCTATTAATTTGGTGTTCTTGGTTTACTGACCCTCTCTTGGTTTACTGACCCTCCTGCCAGTGCAACAGGTTTCCCTTGATTGTTAAAACTGCTGCTTTTTCACTCCCCAGTCCCATGATATATGCATTGAGGATTCTTGGACAATAAGCTCATGAGAGAACGTGATACATTGAGGTGGAGACAACAGTGAGAAGTCATCAATGCTGAAGGAGGAAAGCAAGGCAGACAAGCGCATCCCAATGCAATGGTTTTGCATGACTTGCTTGCTTTTCTACTCTTATGCCGGAATTCTGTATGGTGCAACAGCTTTAGAAAATTGATATATTACTGCTTTCAGTCTTTGCAAATCATTGTCTAACTAGGAAAATTCATGTCTAACTAGGCAAATTCATTGGTCAAAATGACAGCAGTCAGCAACTTCAACCTTGGCACAAACAAAAAAAAAATACTCCATTCCTTTAAATGTTTTACTTTTGGAAACTAAAATTGCTCATTCGTGGTGTCCCTATTATATTCCAACGGGAAGAATAATTAAACTTACTGCAGGCTCTCAGTTTAGTTGCATTTGCCTGCGAGAGTTTGATAATGTCACCCTGTCATTTAACACATCAGTACTCATATTGCAAAATCTAGTATTCTTACATTATCCCTTTGCCTTCTTTGTCGATACTGGGTGGGTCGATATCCCTCTGGAAACTCATGTAAGTAAATGCATTCAGATTTAAAAGGACACTTGCCATTACTCCGCAGAAAAAACTTGCAGTGTATTTTTCTGTGAAAAAGAATCAGTTGTTACATGTGATGAAACTGTTCCCAACAAAGAACCAAAAGTACCGCCAGTCAACTCTCCTTCACATTTTGCCTGAATAACCATTCATATGCCACCTGGATCGCATGTTTCAGCAGGCTATATCCTCAGCACATGCAAATTCCCAAATGTACCTCCATCCAGGGTTGGTGCAGAGATTAGATATGAGCACAAGCAATGAGTTGGGTGGCATATAGAACCTGGCTCCCAAGTTTTCAGTCATCTCAATGAGGGAAGGGGCCTCAATTATTCAGTTCATGCCACAGGTAGTCATTATTCACCAGAAAAGCCAGACACAATCTTGGCTTAATATCCCAAAAGATACCACTTCTGACAATTCAGCACTCAAGTCAATATTCCAAACTACCAGCGTAGTTGCTTTGTTGAAACCAACGAGTATAACTTAAGTCAAGTTGGCATTGGATAGGTGCCATTAAAATGGTCCTGGAACTTTTACCAAAGCAAGTTCATCTTAGGGTCTCCTGTTGTTCTCCCAAGTAAGAGCTAAACATTTATATCGAAGTCAGAGCCTGTTAGGGTGGAGATAAACCTCTCCACCCTGTGCCCTGGCGTGGCAGGGGGACCTGCTGGAATTTTTAAACGTTTGAAAAAGGTCAAATTTAAACGGAGGGGAAGGATGGAGGGGTTCTACAATTCATAGGCGTTACATTCATTACTGATTATTGTTGGGTGTAAATTTGGGAGAAAATGAAAAAAAGGAGAATAAAAATTTAAAAGCAGAAGTGCATCCATCCAGTTTCCCATACTTTGATCACCCCTGTCCCTCCCAGAATCAAAGGCTCCCCTTGTGTTCACCTTCCACCCCCAGCCCAAATTCAATGGATCACCCCCTGCCACATTCTTCTCTCGCCTTCTAGCACCTGTAGGACTCTGCGACTCCCATGGCTCATTCCTCAGTCTCCCCCAGTTCTTCATGCAACACCTTTCCATGCAAGCACAGGAGATGCAACACCCTCCTTCCAATCTCCTCCTTTACGGTGCAAGGTATCAAACACTTCAAAGTGAAAGCTTTGCAGAACATATACGTCCAGTCTGTAAGCATGACACAGAATTCAGGTTGGGCATTATGTTAATGCTCCAGCTTGTTCCTGCTCTGATCCAAATAAAACTCAAACCAAGAACCACATCACATCTGGTGATCCAGCTTTCAACAATTTCAGATGATTACTCCTTCCCCCATTTTGCTTCCTCTTTCTCGGCTAACTTTGGTTTTACTCTTCGCTTTTGAACAGCAGTTATTCATCGTTCTGTCATTCACACCTAGTTGTTCCTCTGTACCACCAGCTTTAGTCATTTACCTGCCACAGTCACAAACCTTTCCACATGTTCTTCTTTCACCTTTCACTTACTCATATCTGATCATCATCCGTAACTAGTTCTGACGAAATGTTAATGCACTCCTCAGATGCTGCCTGGCCTGCTAGAGTATTTTCAGCATTTACTATCACTGCTTTAGAATTCCGTTACACATTTATACCCATTTTGATCACAAACCACAAGTGAAATGAAAGGCACACAAACCAAGTCCACATATCTGCCAGACCCTTTAGAAATAAATTCTGCATGAAAATCTAATTGGTTTGAGCTCATAATTAAAATTCTGAAATACAAAGGGGAATTAAAAATGCAGAAATGTTAGATGTTTTTTTAAATAATTTGTGCAGTTATGTAGCATATTCAGAACTAGAAAAGTTAAAAATACCGTATTGTTTAGAGAGACTGGTTCCAGAGCAAACCTACCTCTTTTCAGCTCTGAATTTTTCAACAAGTTTCCGTTTCTGTTCATCGACTACCCAGAACTTGCATGGTATGAAGTAAGTGGCCACTAATCTACATTCAGGACATGCCCTGTAAACAAAAAGGATACTTCTTTTATTTTCCCTTCCTCAGTGCAAAGATGAAAATATTTAACCAGATGCCCCCTTCCATTGCATCGTCGCAGCTATACCATAGAAACACTATTTTATTTGCTTTTTCTGATATTTAGATGCAAACACCAGAATAAATAGCTTGCAGATACCAAACATTTACCTCCACTTGACTACAAAGCTACTAAAAAAGGCATTCAACAGTATTCTTCAAAAAAGTGTTTTTGAGGCCAGTCCTGAAACTGGTGATCAAGTCATTGTAACATTGCTGTACTCGCCCTATTGTAACTGAGGAACTTCCTAGTCAGGAAATTGGCAAGTGTGACCAGTGTCTGAAGTGGGCAACCATGGGACACTTGACAATATGGGGAACCAAGGCTGGGCACTGATAATTCTGTAAATAGCTATTAATTGAAATTTGTTATTGAGAAATAAGAGAAATTACATGGGGAAGAGTGTAAAACATAGAAGTAGCCACATGGAAACTGATAATCAGAACAAAAAGGGAGGCTGGATACAGGCAGATGGCTGAACAAATACCACAATAAATTTATGCTTTTGAACAAATGAAAACTGAGTCACCACCCTGCATAGCAGAAATTATCTCCCCTGTATGCATGCTGGTAATAAAACATTTTGCCTTGTGCACCATTACTTTGATACTCCAACACCAACTGACATAGTTGGCTGGGTGGCCGAGGAGCAGGGCAACCAGACACAAATGGGTGAATATGTTATTCATACCACCCAGTAGGTAGGGTGAGAGTCCTGGTGTCTGGCAATACAGTACACAGTAAAAAAGAACCATAATAAAGCAGTGAGTAAACAGAACAGCTGTGCAGCAAGAACTGCACTCTAATAAGCAGTCAGAATGTCCCGAGAGATCAGGCTAAGCCACTCCTTCAGGAATGTGGGTCCAAACTACAATGGCACAGGCCCGAGGTAAATACGGGACATGGACATGTCAAAAAAAAAAGCAGCTCACTGGATTCTCCTGTGAATCAGAAGGCAAGACGACAGTCGAAGGATAGAGAGGAGAAGGCAATAGTAATATTGTGTGCCTATCAGTTAAGACAGGCAGGGGTTAAAAGCTTTAAGAAAAGCAATACCGAGAGGGGGAGTGAGGTTTTGTTCTAGCAAGAGGAGAAAAAAAAAAAAGAGGGGTCCCCTTTGGGGGAGGTACAGTAATGAGCAAATGGCACTCCGCTCAGGTTTCTTATGCACATTCGGCGATTTTCACTGTCCATGTAGGTAGAAACCTCCAATGATCCCTTTACTTCCCCTCATTGCTGCTTGAAATTTCATTTGCAGTATGAAAGTTTGAAAACTTGCCAGAAGATCAGGACAGCATGTGCTCATTTTTTTTTATTGTTCTGATAAATGGAGAATGGAAAGCGAGAGATAAAGTAGTGGGGATGTGTGTGCGTGTTAGCTAACAAGTTAAAACCCTCACGAGTATTACAGTTGAATTAAAAGGAAAGTAAAATTAAACAAACCAATGTTTAAATTAAAAGATTAGAGTGGAGATATCAGGTCAAAAATGGCTACTCAATATACTTATGCTTTCTTTATAGGTAATCACAAATCTAACAAGATTTCTAGCAGCTTCAAGAGTCTGAGACTTTACCTGTAGATTTTCAATGTTGCAGCATAGCCATAGTTGAGGATTTAACCTTCTAAGAAAATAGGACTGAACCCATTCAGGCCAGTTCTCATAAGAATCAACATTGCATGAGGCCATTCAGCCTAACAAGTCTGCACTGGCCCTTAGAAAGAGCACCCTACTTAAGCCCACACCTCCACCATATTCCCATAAACTAGCAACTCCACCTACCCTTTTTGGGGCACCAAGGGCAATTTAGCATGGCCAATCCACCCAACTTGCACATCTTTGGACTGTGGGAGGAAACTGGAGCACCCGGAGGAAACCCACAGACACGGAGAAAAGTGCAAACCCCACAAGTCACCAGAGGCCGGAATTGAACTCTGGTCCCTAGGTCGCAGTGTTCACCACTGTGCCACCCCTAATTGCTATCTTTGGCTCAAGAACAGGCGATCTGATATAAACACATTGATCAATCAGACATTTTAGCAAGTTACTTTTGAAAAATATAATGCCATCTAAGATAAAGAATGTGTTAAACAGGTGGTATTTTTCATCTGGATACAAGAACAGGGTAGTTTAATTTTGTAACAACGGATCCAGAATTGGATTGGCATGGGGATGGAAATTTCTTGCCATGTTGGTTCCCAATAATTCTCAAAAGGGCAGGTGACAGCACCCAGAATTTGGGCCTCAACCTCCAGATGGACAGGGATGACCCAATAGTTACTACTAGACCCACCTGCTGGTGGCTCAGGTAGGGAACTGAAATTACTACAGGATCACACCTATCAGGGGGAGATCTGGGTCCAAGAAGGACGGTATGGTATACTAGGTGGGGTCAAGGGCATATCTAGTATGGGATCACAATAACCCATGCTGATAACAACCAGAGAATGTTGTACAGTCACGGTAGCAGTGGTTAGCACATTTGCTTCACAGCGCCAGGGACCCAGGTTCAATTCCTAGCTCTTTCATTCTCACTCCACCAGTATAAAATATTTCCCACTTTCTCAAGAGTCATTGGACTCAAAATGTCAGCTCTTTTCTCTCCCTGCTGCCAGACCTGCTGAGATTTTCCAGCATTTTCTCTTTCGTTTCAGATTCCAGCATCCGCAGTAATTTGCTTTTATCAATTCCCAGCTTGGGCCACTGTGTGGGGAATCTGCACGTTCTCCCAGTTTCTGCGTGGGTTTCCTCCCACAAATCCCAAAAAACATGCTTGGTAGGTGAATTGGACATTCCGAATTCTCCCAGTGTAGCCGAACAGGTGATGGATTGTGGCACTAGAGGAGTTTCACAGTAACTTCATTGCAGTTAATGTAAGCCTACTTGCAACACTAATAAAGACTATAATAAAAGATTATTATAGTGTCTGCTCCTGCAACATCCCACTATCCATCAGTAATGACTCTGCCATTAGGGTATCAGTAAACCCTCTGGTGGAAAAAAATATAGTAGACTTTCCCCCACCCAGTGGTGTGCAAGAACAGATTCCTGTATGGAAGATTGGACTGTAATAATAACCACACATTCCATCTGCAGATTATGGACATGTTTCTGATCAGAGACGTCCATTTGGCAGGAAAGGTCCTCACTGATGAGTTTAGTCCTTGGTGAGACAGTACACAGGACAGGGAACTCTGAAAACAGAGGCCTCAGAAACACCACAAAGTAGTTGGAGCAGAGCCAGCAAGCCACCATTCACTGGAGGATACAAGTCAACATAGCAACCAAAACAGCTGGAAATTCAGAGGACTCCATTACATGGCAGAAGAAAGGCTGGGAGAATGGAGAATGCATTGCAACAGGTGGGAAATGAAGAACACGACAGCAGCCACCAGCACGGATATTTAATAATCAGTGTGTATTTGTTGTTGCCAATGATTGGTAATCTCCAAACAGTAAAACAATGGCCACCTTGGCCAACAATTGGTATGCCCAGATACCCAACCATCACACCAATTGTCCAGAGAGGCAGGGACAGTACAAGAGGAAATGTTTGTGATATAAATACACCCAGGCTCAGCATGGCTACAAGGACAGTATAGGGAAGAACTTGAAGCTGATGAAGACCTGGTGGATCCCTGGATTGGTCAGTAGGCCAAGTATCTATGGGTGTCCACCTGGGTCAGAACACCGACCTGTTCCAAAAAGCAGGGTGGGGGATACAATATAGGGGAGAATTTATAATACAAATAGCTGATAATTGACAAATAGGAGGCGCGACCAGGGGAAGGGGAGAAACATAGAAGGGAACTAATGAGGAGCCACAGCTGGAAAGCCTAGGCAACTGACATAGGAGGAGAGATGTTAAAACAGGTAGCCAGCTGAATGAGTGTCCACAATAAATTTAGGCTTTGAATGAGAAAGGAGGTGAGCCACCTCCCTGCATAGCAGAGATGATTGCCTAACTTAGTTAAGCGGAGTGCCGTTACTTTGATATTCCACAACAGTTCTATGGAGGCTTAACTCAGTATTTGCTAACACCAACTCCTGGCACCAACAGCAGTTGCACAGGCTACTTGTTATCCACTCCATCTACCAACTGGTGTAATTTCTCCCACTGCTGACATCATTTGTTGCGCGCCAGTTGTTTGCCTTTTGTCCGTCATCCTTCTTTCAAATCCTCAGTAGTGACAGTGAGCTGGGCGAGTTTGGTTTGTCTCGTCAATGATGCAGACAGCTGCATGAGCCATCAACAAAAGTGCTTAAATAGGCACTGCAACAGCAGGTATGCAGAGAGTGTGTCCTCCACAAACAGTCATTTATTAATGACCATGTTAAAATTAGCAAATCGGGGGCCTCATGGTGGCATGGTGGTTAGCATCAATGCTTCACAGCTCCAGGGTCCCAGGTTCGATTCCCGGCTGGGTCACCGTCTGTGTGGAGTCTGCACGTCCTCCCAGTGTGTGCGTGGGTTTCCTCCGGGTGCTCCGGTTTCCTCCCACAGTCCAAAGATGTGCGGGTTAGGTGGATTGGCCATGCTAAATTGCCCGTAGTGTAAGGTTAATGGGGGGGATTGTTGGGTTATGGGTATACGGGTTACGTGGGTTTAAGTAGGGTGATCATTGCTCGGCACAACATCGAGGGCCGAAGGGCCTGTTCTGTGCTGTTCTATGTTCTATGTAAGCAAATATGAAGTCATCCAATTAGACTCTCGAAATCAGTGCTGTCCAACATACAGCTTGTGGGCTACATTCCAGCCAGCCATGTCTCTACATCAGGTTCACATGGACTCACTGTTCAAAGCACAGGAGAGTTCAAAATGGAAGATTGGCGGGGAGCTGCTCTTCTAAACACAGACCTCTTCTCGCCCACATTTGCTGCTGATAGGAGCCATGGTGCATCCTCTCCCCAACTTTGGCTACATGCTCTCTCTCACCATGAAGTGGGTCAGGGAGGTCATGAGGAATAGTAGTTTCAGAAACAGCATCTTAGTTTCCCCCCACCCCACTTGCTCAGGCAGGGCAAGGTTTCCCCACAGAACAGAGGGAGGAAACCCTAAGGCTTTCTATAGGTATATCAGGAACAAAAGAATGACTCGAGTAAGATTAGGGCCAATCAAGGATAGTAGTGGAAAGTTGTGTGTGGAATCAGAGGAGATAGGGGAAGCGTTAAATGGATATTTTTCGTCAGTGTTTACACTGGAGAAAGACAATGTTGTCGAGGAGAACACTCAGGTTCAGTCGACCAGGCTAGGTGGAATTGAGGTTCAAATGGAGGAGGTGTTAGCAATTTTGGAAAATGTCAAAATAGATAAGTCCCCTGGGCCAGATGGGATTTATCCTAGGATTCTCTGGGAAGCCAGGGAGGAGATTGCAGAGCCTTTGTCCTTGATCTTTATGTCGTCTTTGTCGACAGGGATAGTGCCGGAAGACTGGAGGATAGCATATGTTGTCCCCTTGTTCAAGAAGGGGAGTAGAGACAACCCTGGTAATTATAGACCTGTGAGCCTTACTTCGGTTGTGGGTAAAATGTTGGAAAAGGTTACAAGAGATAGGGTTTATAATCATCTTGAAAAGAACAAGTTGATTAGCGATAGTCAACTCGGTTTTGTGAAGGGTAGGTCATGCCTCACAAACCTTATTGAGTTTTTTGAGAAGGTGACCAAACAGGTGGATCAGGGTAAAGCTGTTGATGTAGTGTATATGGATTTCAGTAAGGCGTTTGATAAGGTTCCCCACGGTAGGCTATTGCAGAAAATAAGGAAGTATGGAATTGAAGGTGATTTAGCGGTTTGGATCAGTAATTGGCTAGCTGAAAGAAGACAGAGGGTGGTGGTTGATGGCAAATATTCATCCTGGAGTTCAGTTACTAGTGGTGTACCGCAAGGATCTGTTTTGGGGCCACTGCTGTTTGTCATTTTTATAAATGACCTGGAAGAGGGTGTAGAAGGATGGGTTAGTAAATTTGCAGATGACACGAAGGTCAGTGGAGTTGTGGATAGTGCTGAAGGATGTTATAGGATACAGAGGGACATAGATAAGCTGCAGAGCTGGGCTGAGAGGTGGCAGATGGAGTTTAATGCGGAAAAGTGTGAGGTGGTTCACTTTGGAAGGAGTAACAGGAATGCAGAGTACTGGGCTAATGGCAAGATCCTTGGTAGTGCAGATGAACAGAGAGATCTCGGCATCCAGGTACATAAATCCCTGAAAGTTGCCACCCAGGTTAACAGGGCTGTTAAGAAGGCATATGGTGTGCTAGCCTTTATAAGCAGGGGGATTGAGTTTCGGAACCACATGGTCATGCTGCAGCTGTACATAACTCTGGTGCGGCCGCACCTGGAGTACTGCGTGCAGTTCTGGTCACCACATTATAGGAAGGATGTGGAAGCTTTGGAAAGGGTTCAGAGGAGATTTACTAGGATGTTGCCTGGTATGGAGGGAAGGTCTTACGAGGAAAGGCTCAGGGAATTGAGGTTGTTTTCGTTAGAGAGGAGAAGGTTGAGAGGTGACTTAATAGAGACATAAGATAGTCAGAGGGTTAGATAGGGTGGACAGTGAGAGTCTTTTTCCTCGGATGGTGATGACCAACACGAGGGGACATAGCTTTAAATTGAGGGGTGATAGATATAGGACAGATATCAGAGGCAGTTTCTTTACTCAGAGAGTAGTAGGGGTGTGGAACGCCCTGCCTGCAACAGTAGTAGACTCGCCAACTTTAAGGGCATTTAAGTGGTCACTGGATAGACATATGGATGAAAATGGAATAGTGTAGGTCAGATAGGTTTCACAGGTCGGCGCAACATCGAGGGCCGAAGGGCCCGTACTGCGCTGTAGTGTTCTATGTTCTATGTCTTGCCATCATGAATTCCTCCTCAGCAGTAAAAAGTGTCTAAACACAGACCCATGCAACACGAGCAAAAAACGCAAGTGTGGGAGTGAGTCTCCGAAGCAAAAAAAAGTGTCAGTTATCTCTGCTGCTTATTATCAATTTATTGCTCAAGATATGCTAAAAACATGTTTAATGTCATCTTTCTGAAATTTGTTCATCAGTCCCAGGAGTATGGGGGGAAAAAATTGAAGTGTGGCCCCGCATGTGAAAAATTTGTACAACCTGGTTCTAAAATGGTGAAAAGCCACAAAACAGTTGAAGTCCAAATACACAGATCATTAAATCAAGATAAGTGGTAATAGAATAAGGGGGCGGATTCTCCGAACCCCCCCCCCCCCCCGGCCTGGTAGGAGAATCGCCAGGGGGTGGTGTGAATCCCACCCCCACCGGCTGCCGATTTCTCAAACCCGGAGATTCGGCAGGAGCAGGAATCGCGCCGCAACTGTTGGCGGCCGCTCGTTGCGCCCCCCCCCCCCCCCCCCCCCCGCCGAGTCTTCGACCCGCGATGGGCCGAAGTCCTGCTCGTTCTATGCAAGTCCCGCCGGCGTAAATTGGATTAGGTCCCTTACCAGCGGGACCTGGCGGCGCGGGCAGGCTCTGGGGTCGATTTGGCCCCGGGGTTGACCGCATGGTGGCCTGGTCCACGATCGGAACCCACCGATCCGCAGGCAGGCCTGTATCTTGGGGGCACTCTTTTCCTACGTGCCTGCCGTGTCAGCCTCCGCGATGGCTGGCACAAAAGGTGGAACCCCCCCCCGCCCCGCACATGCACAGGGATGACGTCGGCAGCCGCTGACACTCCCGCACATGCGCGGACCCGTGCCGGCTGGCGGAGTCCCTTCAGCCCTGGTTAGCACGGCGCCAAAGGCTTTCCACGCCGTCCGGTGGGGCTCAAACCACTGGTGCCAGCCTAGCCCCTGAAGGTACAGTTTTTGGGGCAGCCTGATGCCGGAGTGGTTCATGCCACTCCATCCCGCCAGGTATGGAAGAATCCCACCCATGGTCTTTACATCGCGGGAGGATTAAACAAAGGGGGTAGGTAAAAATTATACATGGAAATGGTTCCATGGCACAGGGAGCTTTGAGCGCCTTAAAAAGGACAGAGAGAGAAGTTTTATGGGTTAAATTAAAAGATGATTACATAAACCCCCAAGTTGCATTCCCTGTAATTTAGAGGTGATGAGATTTGAAATTTAGGAAATCAAATGGGAACAGACAGGTACACCAACTATTTCAGCTGGCTGAGGAGTCCAGGACTGCAGATGCAGTCTAAAAATTACAGCCAGATTAAAGGGAGTAAAATCAAGACATAATGAACATATGAAATAGGAGAAGCAGCCATTTACACCCCCCCCCCCCCCCCCCCCCCCCCCCCCCAAGAGTCTGCTCTGCCATCTCATATGATCAAGGCTGATCGGTTTGTGTTTTGAATTCCAGATTCTCATCAAACTCAGATTGCCCAACAAAATCCATTTTACCGCCACCTTAAAAATATTCAGTGATCTAATCTACTGCCTACTGAGGCAGAGAGTTCCAAATGGATGGTAAAAGTTTGGAATGCTGTTCATGAACAACAATTGGCACTAGATCAATTGTTAATTAAAATTCAGACCAGTGACCAATTTTAACCAATAGGTCCAAGGGATACAGCAAAAGATAGGCATCTGGTTAGATGACCAAAAAAAAGCCATGATCTCATTAAATGGCAGAAGTGTCAAGGTGCTAAATGTCCTCCTCCTACTGTTCCCAAGCTAATTCAAAGCTAGCATGGCACCAAGTCCATTTCTGCCCAACCAGAAGTTAATTATATAAAAAATTGAGACCACGGCAGCAGACCAGTGATTTTATCAGCTCAGCTACTCAGTAGACAAATTTGATGAGCGACTCAAGATTATACATTCTTGGGGCGACACTGTGGCAGTGGTTAGCACTGCATCACAGCGCTGAGGACCCGAATTTGATCCCGGCTCCAGATCACTGTCCGCATGGATTTTGCACATTCTCCCAGTGCCTGTGCAGGTCTCACCCCCACAAACTAAAAATGTGCAGAGTAGGTGGATTGGCCACACTAAATTGCCCCTTAATTGGAAAAAAATTGGGTAATCTAGATTTTTTTTAAAAAATTATACATTTAGGCATTACAACAGTTAACAGTCAGTCATACAAGACAATTGGAATACTGAGATTACGAATGGCTCAAATACTGGAATTGTTTCATTCAACATGTACTTACTTGATTACATTATTGGTAAACCCCTTGCTTTCTCGCCATTTCTTGATGCAGGTCACGCAGAAAGCATGGTTGCAGTCAGGAAGAATTGCAAAGCAACGGTCTCTTGCTGGTGTTTTTTCATAGACCTTCTCCATGCAAATTCCACAAACTATATCTTTACTCATTTCAAAGGCAGAGTCTTTAGACAACTTCCCCAAAAACGTTAAAAAAAAAAAGAGGAAAATTTAGTACATCAGTGTTTTCTCATATCGGATTAGAACTCCTTTGCATCACAGCTCTAGGGTGTCAAAGTTGATCAGCAATGAATCAATAGCATCTACCCAATTATCATCATCAGAGCATTTACTTGTACTTGGCAGAGAAACCACCCCACAGAGCACAAAAAAAAAAGTAATTGTCCAAAAACCCAGGAAAGATTTAAGTTTCCCTCTCTTTTCTGAAAGAAAGAAATTATTGCAAGATGTGCTGCAATGAGGTAAGTTTGTTAGGAAATAAGGCAGTGAATCAAGTTTCTTTTTTAAATAAGGGGAATGTCCCTACGGGGAACTGGTTAACTCAGTTGGGTAGATGGCCAATATGAAATTTAGAATACCACGGACAGCGAAAGATTTGATCCCCATTCCAATCGAGGAGCTAGGGCTTGCCTCCTTACCCTGCCCGGTAACAAAATCAAAAGCACAGGTCATAGTTCAACGACCTTTCAATAATTGAGGATGCTACCTGGAAGAAACAATAAATAATAATTCTTCGATCTCCATCGATGCACTGCCTTTATATTAAAATCAAGAATCCAACTAGATTTGTACTTTGCAATGCTCCAAAATCTCCTTTTTAAAAAAAACAGATGATTTTACTTGGATGGTGGTGGGGAAGGAGTCAGACATTACACTGCAGTGACAAGCAAGTGGAGTCATCTATACCTGATCAACAGATTGACTTGAAGGCAGATTCTTTGGTTTCTCAGTTTGAGGTTTGCTGTTGACACAACCAGGCATACAATGGAGAGGACCTGCTGCCTGAGATGTTGATGCACAACCTGAAATATGCAAATAGACAACACCCTGATTAATTTTAGAGTATGTGCAACAGTAGGACACCTTGAGATTAAATAATGCACATGCAAACTCTAGACAAATGGAAGAGGTTCATAGTTCCTGACAAATTATTGTAAACAAATCAAGGAATGCACGAGATTTAGATTTCAAAAATTAATATTAAATTCTGTAACAGTAATTCTGACAAATAACTGAATACAGGTAGTTTTGTTAATGTTGAACCTTTTGTACACATCTCTTTTGGAAGTGATCGTTCTCCAAAGAGGCTCTTCCTCCAATATGATACAAGTGTTGTTTTTAGGGCCACATCCACAGGTTAGATTTTCTGCACATCTTGCCATGAGGCAGAGACCAACAGTACTACCCTTGTCTATCCAGCCTAATTTTGTCCAATTAACAGTAAATTTACCAGTATTATCCTTAGCTAGAGGAATGCACGAGGCCCTTACTCAAAATAATTTGAATTAAAACTAGTGCATGTATAACCATGGTCATCCAGTTTTCATTCATGGACCCTTATGGGTGTACGGTTCAGTCCTGTGCTGCAATTCTAAATCACTGTTGAGCAAGAGCTAGAGACACAACCAAGAGAAGTGTTTTATCCAACACAAAAAACTTCCTGCTAATCACCATTGCCACAGATTGATATGGTTGTAAATTTTTCTGGTCATTACTTCAGACTCCAACGATCCTTAATTTAGTACCATCTATAAAAACAAAATGATACACCTTTTCTAGAAATTAGTCACTTGAGAAGATAGATGCTACTGGAATTCTGGTACAACAGGTTAATATTTGAACAGCGAGACAAAGGAGATAAAGTCTAACATTAGTTTCATTCTAACTTTAATTGGGAACTTATACCTGGTGAAGCTCCAAGGTTGCAGGTCAGCCTAATTAAATAGGCAGCCTGGTAAATACTAGTATTGCAAGCAACCAAAGACCTCCTATCCCAGGTAAAGGAATCCTAGTTTTGGTTTAGGCACTACAAAAAGCCTACAGAACTTAAACTCCAAATTGTGTTTTGGGGCTATGCACTATTTATTTCCCATCTCCACGTGGCCAGAGCGCATACACAACCAACCAAGGCAGAACTGAAGTCAGACGCAGACCTAACTGGGTGGCAGTAGATTCCCTTCTGTAGCAGGCATCAGTGAACTAGTTGGGTTTTTGAACAATCCAGCAATCTTTAATTTTGGATGGTGAATAACCTTAATGGAAATTCACCCCCATTTTGATTGAATAGAGTTAAAACCTTAGCCTGCAACTGTGCCCACTAAAAAGCTACAGTTGTAGGTTTAGATTTGATATCGTAATTTTACCAATAGTCAATGCAAACCTTGGCAATCAATGTTGTAATCCTGGAAAACGAATACAACCAAGATTAGCTGAACAGAGAGTACTGTTTTATACTTAAATACCGTTTGCACCTAAGGTGATCCTAACTGTTGATTCCTACACATCGATACTCAAATCCCCTCACCCCCCAGTCTCATTTCTTTTAGATTTTGAATAAATATTGGTGTTTGAATTTTAAATATATCTAGTGAGTGTTAGCAAAAATGTGGGTAAATGCAATATCATCCAGTACACTAGAATTACATCACTGTGCCATGTATTGCAAATTAATATCAAATTTAGACCGATTAAATGATTCACTTCATGCAACTGTCTCTCCAGTACCTTGATGTATAGACACTTCCCCAATTTTTATCTCCCCACACCTTGGTTTTTAAACGTTTTGCCGAAACGATTTCACTAATTATATAGCGTTGTTTTTAATCTTGTTTGTATTTTTTTTCCCCTCTTCTTGGTGTATAACTGTAAATATACTATGTTTGAAAAGCCCAATAAAAAACATTTATAAAAAATGATTCACTTTAGACACCTTGAATAGTAAACCTCACTTTTCTAAAATAGAAGAGGGAAACGAAGAAAGGGAAATCAGCTGTTTATACCAATTATTTACTGGGAAGTAGAGTACCAATATACAAAAAAGCTTGTACAAAATAGATACCAATAAAAGCCACTTCCCGAGAGATCCAAATAACTTCTATGGACAGCCTTTAACACATTCAGCTATTGTGTAGCTTACTACAGCCTGTTGCATGGCTGCTGTATCTGGGACTCCGGATCACTCCCATATTTGCCAATCCATGCAAGGCACAACATGCATTTTGTCAAAAAGAACAAATTTGGAATGGCCTCTACCCAGTAGGCAGAGAAATTGCAGTGTCCAGGATTGAACACTTCTATACGGGGAGCGCCAGTTTACTGCTGATGCTGGGCAAGAGCTCTCCACATCACAGGAGTATTGTAAAAATGGTCTGTATATATTGTGAAGATACCGGCAAGAGATATCAGTCACCATGGTGTCATGCAGTTTTTTGGTTTCAGTGTAAAGCTATGTGTTAGTACAGTGCTCTCTTGGTGCTGCAGGAGGTGCAGTCTTTTAGTGAGATGTTAAACTGTGGCCCCATCTGTTTTGCTAGGGGGAACATCAAAAGCAGGTAATCCCCATTCTGTTCTTCGGAGATCATTCTGATCTCTATCACATTGCTGGTTGTAGGAACCTGTGATATTGAGATGTCCGGTAATTGTGAAAGCATTACATAATGACAGCCTCGTTCAATTCAACATGCTCGTACAAAAGGAGGCTTCCTATGCAGAGGAAGCTCCCAATGCAGATTCCAGCACAGCATTCCGTGCAGTGGTGCAGACAGACACCGCTCCCCGGCAAACGTAATGTTCTCTTGTAAACCAAACTTGAACCCACGATATCCACTGCTTTAAATTTATGCAATATTTGGAGACTTGACTTTCTGTAGGCCATGTACACTACAACACCCTGATTTTGAAATCTCACCACTATTCTTAGAATTCCCCCTATACCAAAAAGGGCCGACATTCTAAATGGTGAACAGGGATTCTCACTCCCCGACTCTGATGCAGGCTTCGGTGGGTGCTATTCAGGTCAAACTATATTTTCACGTTATCCCCCGGTATAACTCATACCTTCACCGAAGATTTTATCAACTTACCACTTAGTAGCATCGATATCCTGGGTCCTGCATTGCTAAGTAAGTAAAGTAGACTTTCAGGGATAACCACTTTTTCAGGTTAAATTAAGTTATTTTATTATTATATTTTTTCTTTTAAAAGCTGAAAACACTTTCTTTACAGAAAGGGTACAAAGATCTTGCTTCTGGATCCTGCTGGTTGGTTGAAGGGACCTTCAGGCCCACCTTGATAATCAATCTTCTTTAAAGTCTGGTCTTCTTGAGATGTGTTCGCTGGTTAGCTCTGTTGCTGTGTCTTGTCGATCCATGTACTGAGCTATAAAAGCTGGCTCTGCTAGCTGACTCGGACTCCTGTTTAAATTCTAGTCTTCCTTAGATGTATAGCTGTTTAAGCTCGGTTGCTCGTCTTGTCTTTCCCATGACCGAGCTGTGAAAACTGAATATGCTTCTCTCCTCCCTTGGAGTTCTCCTCCCCTTCTGGTTCTGCTCCCTTGGTTTATATTCTCTTTCTAACAATTACTAAGTTTTTATTATCTTATTGTCAATTAACTTATTTCACTTTGATTGTTAAAAAGTATCTTTGATCTAAACATTTTAATACAACTAAGTATTCATTTTGGGCATAACCTCACCTCTCAGATCTGATTTACATTGTCTTTTGTGATGTTCAAAGTTCCTTTGTGATATTCAAAAAATGCTTTGGTTTGAAGAGGTGTTATCGGTCATTTGAATAGTTGAATTTTCCAATTGTCCCCATCTCGTAACTTTGCCTTTGATTTGACTTTAAATTATGTTTCTCAGACAGGTTGTCTCCAATTTACTTGATGTTAGTAGAATTTCACACTTAGAATTGACACCAAATTCAACGGAACATCATCCATCCTTTCCAGCTATTTACTAAGAGTTAATTTCAATGAAGGTGTGAAACCTTTGCTTTTAACTGTATGCTAAAATTTCACTTGGTTATGACTTGAAAGACCTGTCTGTTTTAAACATTTGTCACTTAATTCAATTGAAACTCTCATCCATACTTTTCCAGATGCTTCCCAAGATAGTTACATTCAATGAAGGTGTGAGCCCTTGTTTTAGCTTAATACATGAATCCTGTGTGTGTTTGCTAAACCTGCTTGAGAAATAATCTGCATTTTATAATCCTGCTCTTTGCAGCTGCTATTAACCTTTTGTGGGATCTTTCCCTGTATCCTCATATTTCTCAGACCAGATATTGCCAGACTTCCATGTTTCAAATGACACATTTTTCTGTATTTTAAGAACAACCCTCTTAGAATGACATGCTCAAAAGTCAAGCTCGTCGCTTTTTTGATGAAGTTTGGCTGGTTTCCAATTTATTGGGATCTCTCCAGTGTCCCCTTATCGACAGTTAGCACCTTCCAAACTTAATTCTTGCAAAGATTCTCTGCAGCATGCTTAAAAGCAGAAATCACAAAAAAGACAGCAAAATAATGTGGGAAGATAATTTGAAGAGATCTTGCCTTCCAACTGAAGAAAAATCTCTCATCCACCTTCTCCCCACTACTGCAGCACTGAGCACCAGCTATTTCCTATACTTAATCACATCATTCAAACTGTAGGGTAACATACAAGAAATTCATAACCCTCCTTTTTGTGCGAGGCCAATGTTACCTACCATGCTCTCGAAATCGTTGAGGTTTAAATTCTGCAGCAAGGGCCCATCGATCTGAGCTTTCGGGTGTTTCATTCTCTTTATCCTCTTCGACATCCTCCTCCAGCCGCATGCCAAAACGTTCAGTATTCCTACCCAACTGAGTGAAACTTGCAGTTTCAGAACCATGCCAGCCCCAAGTGTTCTCTGCAGCCATTGAACGAACAGTACATCTTGCAGCATGGGAATGCTGGGTAAATCTTCCTGGAACTTGATGAATAGCAGGGGCAGAGCTACGCCTATTTCGAGCGCTGTCTCTAGGGTCACTATACTCCACATCATGGTAACTCTGGGATGATCCTCCAGCCCTCAGCTGAAGGGCAGGTTCAGAACCACGTCTGTTTCCATCAAACCATCCTGCAGTGGGTCGGATATGTTGATATCTAGGATGAGATTTTTTATTAATGTATTTTAATACTACCTCATACAAAAGCAACATTTAGGTATGCAGTCCAAGATCTCTACGTAAATGACAAAGAACCAGTCTAACCAACTAGCATTACTAAACCCCAGCAGCCTATTCCAATACACGGGATATCAACTATAAAAAGGGAAATCATATCCATGATGGCGAATGGAATTCCCAAGTTTCAGGCTTTCCTCAAATTCATGCTGTGATGTGGTCCTAAACACCCAATCAAATCCAGCCTCTGGAAAATGTACCTCTTCCCATGAACAGCTACTTCAACGCTCCCCGGCAAACAATGTTCTCTTGCAAAGGTTAAAAACCAAACTTCAACCCACAATACCCACTGCTTTAAATTTATGCAACATTTGGTGACTTGACTTTCTGTAGGCCATGTACACTACAACACCCTCTTAGAATGACATGCTCAAAAGTCAAGTTCGTCACTTTTTTGATGAATTTTGGCTGGTTTCCAATTTATTGGGATCTTGCCCATGTCCCCTTATCGACAGTTAGCACCTTCCAAACTTAATTCCTGTCAACAGACTTGCAACGGTTCTCTGCAGCATGTTTAAAAGCAGAAATCACAAAAAGACAGCAAAATAACAATAAGAGGGACATCCTGGGCAGTTATATGTGACCATCACAGTAATGGACCAATTGGAGACCAGTTGGTCAAATTTCAACTTCATTCACAGGACATCTCTATAGCACCAAGAAAGATTACTGAAGTTGGATTTATAAACACTACAATATTTTCTTCAAAGACAAGAGGGATATCCTAATGTTGAATAGGAATTCTGGTATAGGAAGGGGGCTCTGGAGTAGCTATTGGGTCGACTGGTTCTTTGTCATTTACTTTCAAAAAACTGTCAAATGTTTCCGCAACGTGGGTAAACAAGCCAAAAAAGTCAGTCCATTTGGGACTGTCCCCTTGTAATACTTTCTCTCCCTTACCCTTTGCTGGCACAATGCCCATCACATTTATCTATAAAACAGTCATAGCACTTGGATAAAATCAAAATACTGCAGATGCTAGAAATCTGAAATGTAATCTGGCAACATCTCCAGAGAAAAACAAAGTTAATATTTCAAGCTTATATTATCACCAGTCAAGAAGAGAGGAAGGGATAAACCAGGAAACTACAGTCCAGTCTAATCAATGGTGGAGAAACTATTAGAAGCAATTCTGAGAAACAAAATTAATCTGCATTTGGATTGGCAGGGATTAATCAAGAACAGTCACCATGTTTTTTTGTTAAGGGGAGGCTATGTCTCACCAGGTGACCAGGTGTGCAGATGAGGGAATGTATTTGATGTAGTCTAATTGGGACTTCAAGGCTTTTCTGATCAGATCCAACATGGCAGACTGTTAGAAAAGAAAGAGCCCATGGGATTTTGGGGGGGGGGGGGGGGGATCTGAGACAGGACATGATTGAGTTGTACAAAATTATGCAGGGCACAGACAAGAGTAGACAGAATAACTTTGCCCCTTCTGAAGGAATCAATGACCAGGGGCATACGTGTAAGGTAAGGGGCAGGAGGTTTAGGCAAGTGAAAGTTTTTTTTCCCCACTTAAAAAAGGGTGGTGGGAGTCTGAAACGCACTGCCTGAAATGGTGGCGGAAGCAGAGACCCTCATAACATTTAAGAAATATTTAAATCTAGGCTATAGGCCAAGTGTTGGAAAATGGGAGTAGAATAGTTAAGTGGCTGGTTTTGACCAGTGCAGACGCTATAGGCTGAAGGCCCTTTTCTGTGCTGTAGACCATGGGGAGGGACAAATGTAATGGACTTTATACAGTGAGAGTCAGGGTGGAGCAGATGGGGCAAAGTAGAAACTCTGGGATAACAGAGCTTTGAGAGATTGGAAAAAGATGTTTAAGGCACAAGACAAAGTGTTCGTGGCAGTGTTGAGGACGAAAGAAGGTGCTGATAGTGGCATAAAAAGGTAAGATAGCAGAACATGTTAATAGCAGGACAGAGCTTAGCACTCTGTGAAAGCAAAAGATGAAGTGACAAGTGGCCGGCCCTACGGTGATAGGGGTGGCTTTGGGACAAAAAAAAAATATTGGTTTAAAACAAAGGGTCAAGATGAAGGAGAAAGTGCACAGTCTGAAGTTGTTGAACTATAAAGGATAGAAAGTGAAGCCCAATCTGAAACTAGGATCCTACAAAAGTAAACCACAACGGTGTAGGGAGTTGCTGAATTTAAATTGGGGAACCTCATAAAGAGGTATGACGGTTAGGCAATGGCTAATTTGAAGGAGCAAATGCAATATTTATAAATCTTTTGTATTGTGCACAAAAACACAATAAGAAAATCAGCTCAACCATGGCCAATGAAAGAAATTAAGGATAGTTTTGGATCCAAAGAGGAGTCATATAAAAATTGCTCTCAATTTTTTTTATTTTTTTTTAAATAAATTGCAAGGCTGAACATTGGAAGCTGTTCAAAGGAATTCAAAGGAGGACCAAGCGATGGGAAAATTGAGAATAAACTTGCAAGTAACACAGAAGCTGTTACAGTTTGCTTTTAGAAGTAAAAAAGACTAACGTGGGTCCCTTAACGTTTTAAAATCAGGAGAATTTATAGCAGAGCAATTAAGCAACCACTTTAGCTCTATCTACATAGAAAAAAGCACAAATAACTTCCCAGAAATGCTAGGGAACCAAGGATCTAGTGACAAGGGAAGGAGGAATAGAAGGAAATTAGTATTACTTAAAAATAAAGTGCTGGAGAAATGAACTGCAACTGAAAACTGATAACCCCAGGACCTGACAATCTAATCTAAATCAATATACTAATTAGGCAGCCAAGGAAGTGATGGTTGTAAACTCCCAAATTCTGTAGATTCTGGAACAATCTCAGCAGACTGGAGGGTGGCAAATTTAAAAAAGGGAATTTGCAGGCTATTTAGCCTAACGCAAGTAGTAGGGAAAATGCTAGAGTCCATTAAAAAGGATGTGATTGCCGAACACAAATATCACTGGGATTAGACAGTCAACACGGATTTATGAAAGGGAAATGTCTCACAAACCTACTGGAGTTTTCTTTGAGGTATAACTAGTAAAATAGGAGGAGGGTGAACCAGTAGATGTGGTGTATTTTGATTTTCAGAAACTCTTTGATAAAGTCCCACACAAGAGGTTAGTGCACAAAATTAAAGCAGCTAGGGTTGGGGGCAATATATTGGCACGAATAAAGACTTGTTAGCAGACAAATAAACAGATATTTTCTGAAGTGGCAGGCAGTGATTAGTGGAATCCTGCAGGATCATCCTTGGACCCCAGCTATTCATAATATACAAGGATTTAAATGAGGGAGCCAAAAGTAATATTTCCAAGTTTGCTGGCAACACAAAACTTGGTGGAAATGAGTGTGCCTGAGGATGTCAAGATGCTTTAGACAAGTTGAGTGGGCAAATAACGGCAGATGCAGTATAACAGAATGGCAGAGTATTATTTAAATAGTTAAGTTTGGAAAATGTTGACATAGAAAGGGACCAGCCTCTGAAAGTAAGTATGCAGGCACAGTTAGGAAGGTAAACGGTATGTTGGCCTTCATTGCAAGAGGACAGAGCAAGAGGACAGAGTACAGGAACAAGGATGTCTTGCTGTAGCTATACAGAGCCTTAGTGAAGCCACACCTGGAGTATCATGTGCCATTTTAGTCTCCTTATTTAAGGATATATTTGCCAGGGAATCAGCTAAGATTGCTGGGATGGCAGTATCGCTGTACAAGATGGGATTGGGTCAACTGGACCTGTATGGGCAGCACAGTGGTTAGCACTGTTGCTTCGCAGCACCAGGGACCCGGGTTTGATTCCCGGCTTGGGTCACTGTGTGGAGAGTCTGCACGTTCTCAACGTATCGGCATGGTTTCCTCCAGTGCTCCGATCTCTTCCCACAAGTCCCAAAAGACATGCTGTTAGGTGAATTCGACATCTGAATTCTCCCTCTGTGTACCCGAACAGGCGCCAGAGTGTGGCGACTAGAGACTTTTCACAGTAACTTCATTGTAGTGTTAATGCAAGCCTACTTGTGACACTAATAAAGATCATTATTCACTGGAATTCAGAAGGATGAGAAGGGATCTCATTGAAACGTGTAAAAGTTTGACAGGGCTGGAAAGACTGGGTGTAGAGATGTTGGTTCCTCTGGCTGGGTGTTTTGACCATTTAGGACTAAGATGAGGAGAACCGTCTTGACTCAAGAGGGTGGTGAACATGTGGAATTCTCTACCACTGAAGGTTGTGGAGGCCAAGTCACTAAATACATTTAAGAAAGAAATAGATTGATTTCTAGACTGCAAAGACATCAAGGGTATGGGGAGAGCTCCAGAGTATGGCATTGAGGATCAGCCATGTTCATGCTGGAATGGCAGATCAGGCTTGAAGGGCCGAATGGTCTACTCCTGCCCCAATTTTTTATGTTTTTACAAAAAAAATCAAGTGACTAAATCGGAAGGAGGTGCTGACCCTCCAATATTGAAGTATTTCAATTATACAATAAGCATTATAGAAATTCAAATTCTAACATGTACAAACCATTTGTAATATTACAAATTCCTACAACTGCCCAAATACAAACCTGCAACCACTTCCATAGAAACAAAATCCATTTAAATAGTGTTTGCAGATCTGGGACGACTTCAGCAGAGAAAGATCGTGTGAGTAATAGCAGCTATGTCCCCATTTGCAAACTCCACAGACAAAGTTCCTGTAAAACAAACAAATCAATATTGAGATTATCAGCTACAAACCCAAGATCCCAGCAAGATAGTACACAAACAGCAGGAAGAGGGAGTGGATGTATGTGGGTTCTAAATTGAGGGTTGGACAGGCTGAATGGCCTTTACGTGCTATGGATTTTGTTGAAGATGATACTTTAGAGATCAGATAACAGAATGCATTCCTATGTACGCCAAGGTTATCAAAGCCACATATCCCCATTATGCTAAATTTCACACGTTAAATACATATCTTAAGGTTATATCCAAAATTAGCACTGGTTGTAGAAAAAGGCTCAGCTAACGTGGCAGCTATAAAAACATTGGTATCAAAGCTCCCAAAAGTCTGAAACCTTCGCCATGACACTGCACAATACACATTTAAAACTTTTACTGCAAAAAAAACTAAAAGCACTTCTCACTACACACCCACGGCAAAACTACAGAAGGTAATGTTCCCCTTTTATACCCACCCATTGCTCTCACCACAAAATTCCAGTCCTTATAGTAAACCATTTGAAGTTGCTTCCTGCAGGCTCCCATATTCCTGTTTAACAGAATAGCAACTTTTGAGTGACCATCTCCTGATGCTTCTGTAGATTTAAGGGCTTGTTTAAAAAAAGGAAAAAGTCAACCAGTAGTAATAACGCCTGTTCCAATGCTTCTTAAAGCCCCTGGCCACACTAGGATAAATCTCCTGCAACTTTTATTTGGCTGAAGATGCGTCGCTTCAACTGGAGACCACCTCACTCCAGTATTGAGCAGTGATCGCTCACAAGGCCAAAACAGCCTCTTCTGTTGACCAGACAGAACTGCTGTCTGTGATACTCATTGATTTGCAGTGAAAACTCTAACCTGGATCTCAAATGGCTTAATCTGCTCTCTTCCCCATGGCATGACAAAAATCTCAACCATACATCCAGGTAGAAATACAGATTAGCTATTCTTAACCCCAAATCCCTTCCATCAGAGAAGTAAATGGACAGTTTACACCACAGACTTCTGGTCTACCATTACCCTGCAAAGCTTTGCAAGGTATCTCAAATTCTGAGCAACGGGTGAAACTAACAAACAGCCACAGGACTGGCATTTTCCACTAACAGGATACTGCCATTAAGCTAAAGAACATGTTAATACCACATTAATAGTTTTGTGTGGTAGACAAATCACAAGCTATACATTCCAACAAGTGAATTTTATCAAACAGCAATCTTGGGTTGTGGCTTCGTCTGTGTGTGGGCAGGAGACATCTACTCTTCCAATTACTTTTTCTAGGGCGACTGAACAGAATTTTTCTTAACTTCTGCCAGGTTAAATGGGCATTGCTAAGTACATTCAAATGTCAGCTATTTGGAAACAATATTTACAATTGCAAAAATCACCCTCCTTGACTAACCATTTAACACTTCAAACAACCATTGCATGGGCCTTACTCTAGCCGCTTTGTCCACAAAAAGTGCAGTGTACATCAACTTCATTCACAATTTTCCAAGCAATACAAAAATTAAGTCTCGAAAATAATTTCTGATAACAAGGATGCATGGGGAAACCTAATCTAGAGTGCTCAACCAGAACAATTATAGCTACTGCACGACATTTACAAAAAAAAAAGCAGAAAAAGTAAATCACCAAACAAGAGGCAGGTTAAATTAGTTACATCTACACATGCAATTTTTACTGCATCTGCACATATTACCTTCGGTAAGAAAATTTCAGGGACCATGGCAGAGGGCGCTTTCCTGCGAACCTGATCCTCTGAAGTGTTATGCCCGAGTTTGTTTGTTAGCACTGCGCGAGTTAGCAAACTACTTTAGTACAAAACGAAATAAATCCCCCAGCAAGTGTGCATCTTTGCCTCGGCAACGCAAATCACCCGGCACCAAAAAAAATCATTTTTAAAAACAGAGTCTGCCCTCCGACTAAAGATCGTGTGAAGCTGTATGGTAAACTCATCCCTCCCCCACATGGAGAAACACAAAAGAGCCGGGGAAAGTCTTCCAACGTGAGAAACAACTTTCTGCGGCGTCAGACGATCAAATGTTGTGTGTGGACCTCATGTGGAATTCACAGCACCGACACGGGACAGAGAGAGACACCCTGCAGCAGCACCACCTCCCCCACTCGTGCACGCGAACCCCCCTCCCCCTCGTGCACGCGAACCCCCCCCCCCCTCGTGCACGCGAACCCTCCCCCCCCCTCGTGCACGCGAACCCTCCCCCCCCCCTCGTCCAAGCGAACCCTCCCCCCCCCTCGTCCAAGCGAACCCTCCCCCCCCTCGTCCAAGCGAACCCTCCCCCCCCCTCGTCCAAGCGAACCCTCCCCCCCCTCGTCCAAGCGAACCCTCCCCCCCCTCGTCCAAGCGAACCCTCCCCCCCCCTCGTCCAAGCGAACCCTCCCCCCCCCCTCGTCCAAGCGAACCCTCCCCCCCCCCTCGTCCAAGCGAACCCTCCCCCCCCCTCGTCCAAGCGAACCCTCCCCCCCTCGTCCAAGCGAACCCTCCCCCCCCCTCGTCCAAGCGAACCCTCCCCCCCCCCTCGTCCAAGCGAACCCTCCCCCCCCCTCGTCCAAGCGAACCCTCCCACCCCCCTCGTCCAAGCGAACCCTCCCACCCCCCTCGTCCAAGCGAACCCTCCCCCCCCTCGTCCAAGCGAACCCTCCCCCCCCCTCGTCCAAGCGAACCCTCCCCCCCCCCTCGTCCAAGCGAACCCTCCCCCCCCCCTCGTCCAAGCGAACCCTCCCCCCCCCTCGTCCAAGCGAACCCTCCCCCCCCTCGTCCAAGCGAACCCTCCCCCCCCTCGTCCAAGCGAACCCTCCCCCCCCTCGTCCAAGCGAACCCTCCCCCCCTCGTCCAAGCGAACCCTCCCCCCCTCGTGCACGCGAACCCTCCCCCTCCTCGTGCACGCGAACCCTCCCCCTCCTCGTGCACGCGAACCCTCCCCCTCCTCGTGCACGCGAACCCTCCCCCTCCTCGTGCACGCGAACCCTCCCCCTCCTCGTGCACGCGAACCCTTCCCCCTCCTCGTGCACGCGAACCCTTCCCCCTCCTCGTGCACGCGAACCCTCCCCCCTCCTCGTGCACGCGAACCCTCCCCCCCTCCTCGTGCACGCGAACCCTCCCCCCCTCCTCGTGCACGCGAACCCTCCCCCCCTCCTCGTGCACGCGAACCCTCCCCCCCCCTCGTCCAAGCGAACCCTCCCCCCCCTCGTCCAAGCGAACCCTCCCCCCCCTCGTCCAAGCGAACCCTCCCCCCCCCCCTCGTCCAAGCGAACCCTCCCCCCCCCCCTCGTCCAAGCGAACCCTCCCCCCCCCCTCGTCCAAGCGAACCCTCCCCCCCCCCTCGTCCAAGCGAACCCTCCCCCCCCCTCGTCCAAGCGAACCCTCCCCCCCCCTCGTCCAAGCGAACCCTCCCCCCCTCGTCCAAGCGAACCCTCCCCCCCCCTCGTCCAAGCGAACCCTCCCCCCCCCCTCGTCCAAGCGAACCCTCCCCCCCCCTCGTCCAAGCGAACCCTCCCACCCCCCTCGTCCAAGCGAACCCTCCCACCCCCCTCGTCCAAGCGAACCCTCCCCCCCCTCGTCCAAGCGAACCCTCCCCCCCCCCTCGTCCAAGCGAACCCTCCCCCCCCCCTCGTCCAAGCGAACCCTCCCCCCCCCCCCTCGTCCAAGCGAACCCTCCCCCCCCCCCTCGTCCAAGCGAACCCTCCCCCCCCTCGTCCAAGCGAACCCTCCCCCCCTCGTCCAAGCGAACCCTCCCCCCCTCGTCCAAGCGAACCCTCCCCCCCTCGTCCAAGCGAACCCTCCCCCCCTCGTGCACGCGAACCCTCCCCCCCCTCGTGCACGCGAACCCTCCCCCTCCTCGTGCACGCGAACCCTCCCCCTCCTCGTGCACGCGAACCCTCCCCCTCCTCGTGCACGCGAACCCTCCCCCTCCTCGTGCACGCGAACCCTCCCCCTCCTCGTGCACGCGAACCCTTCCCCCTCCTCGTGCACGCGAACCCTTCCCCCTCCTCGTGCACGCGAACCCTCCCCCCTCCTCGTGCACGCGCACCCTCCCCCCCTCCTCGTGCACGCGAACCCTCCCCCCCTCCTCGTGCACGCGAACCCTCCCCCCCTCCTCGTGCACGCGAACCCTCCCCCCCTCCTCGTGCACGCGAACCCTCCCCCCCTCCTCGTGCACGCGAACCCTCCCCCCCTCCTCGTGCACGCGAACCCTCCTCGTGCACGCTTCCCTGAGCCCAGCCTGGCGCGCGTTTTAACGGTCACTTAAGCGCCGACAGGTCTTTGTAAGTTTTGTATTAATTTCTCTTTCTGGCTGGAAGGAAAGTCTTGGAACTTCCTCACCTACAGAGGATACGCTTCCGACGCGGAACACTTCCTGACCATGCCTCCGCCATCGGGGCACCCCCGGCTTCTCTCCCCCGGCGACACGCAGCCCCTTTACCCGAAACCCCCTCTTTATCCCCGAGCGGAGGGCCAGGCTCGCGGCTCCGGCCGGCCAATCACTACAGAGTAAACTCCCACGGACCCGACCAATCATTGGAGGGTATCCTCCAACCTCGACCAATCACTTCAGAGTAAACGCCCACGGACCCGACCAATCATTCGAGGGTATCCTCCAATCTCGACCAATCACTGCAGAACCCCCAAAATTGACCAATCAATGTAGAGCAATGTCTTCACAATCCACCAATCAGATGGTGATATCACCAAATTAACTCTACCTGCGATTGTAATAGGTCTACAAACCTGCCAATCACATTGGATTGTTATGAGAATGTCAAGAATTGCCAGATTGTGGATGAAGAATTGATCTGAATCTCAGAACCACGTTTCACTGCCTCACCAATGGAAGGGCTTGTTGTTCATAACAAAGAAGTCAATGATTTTATCATTCAGGTGCTGATCATAATTGTTGTATACGTTGTTACTCTTTGCTTACTCCCAGAATGGTCTGATGGTTGGAGTTCAATGAAACTATCAGTCTTCAATTTAAAGCAAATGACATTTAATGAATATAAATACTAATGAATTTGGTCACTCTCCAGAACTATGACTGATGATAAAGTAAATCAGGAGAAGTATTACTTATGTTTAACTGTACAGTGTTGTGCACCATGTTGAGAAATGGTATCTCCTAAAAGTTTGAGCGATGAATGTCCAAAAGTGCATTTCGATTGAGGATCTCGGCAACATACCAGGTGATGCAGGAGGTAGACGAGGCCTCGGTGGAGGAGCTGAAGGGTAAATGGGAGGAGGAGCTGGGTGAGGAGATTGAGGCGGGGACGTGGGCGGACACCCCAGGAAGGGCAAACTCCTCTTCTTGTGCGAGGCTTAGCCTCATACAGTTTAAGGTGCTGCATAGGGCTCATGTGACCAGGACAAGGATGAGCCGGTTCTTTGGGAACGAGGACAAGTGTATTAGGTGCTCAGGGAGCCCAGCAAACCATGCCCATATGTTCTGGGCATGCCCAGCGCTGGGGGAATTTTGGAAGGGCGTAGCAAGGACGGTGTCGAGGGTGGTAGGATCCAGGGCCAAACCGGGCTGGGGGTTCGCAATATTTGGAGTTGCAGAGGAGCCGGGAGTGCAGGAGGCGAAAGAGGCCGGCATTCTGGCCTTTGCGTCCCTAGTAGCCCGGCGGAGGATTCTTCTTCAGTGGAAGGATGCGAGACCCCCAAGCGTGGAGGCCTGGATCAACGATATTAAATTGGAGAGGTTGAAATTTGCCCTAAGGGGGTCAGTGCAGGGGTTCTTCAAGAGGTGGCAACCATTCCTAGATTTCCTGGCAGAACGGTAGAAAAAGGCCAGCAGCAGCAGCAACCCGGGGGGGGAGTAGAGGGGGGGGGGGGGGGGACGACATTTTCTTTGTTTTGGGCTGAAGGGACGTGTATATTTGTTCATTGCTAATGACGGGCATTAATTTATTTTTCTTTTTTGTATACATGGGGGGGGGGGGGGGGTTTCTTTCTTTTCTTGATATTTTTTGTTATTGATATTTTGTGAAAATTTGATTTAAATTATTTTTTTTTTAAAAAGTGCATTTCGATTGATTGAGTTTGAGGCCATATTTGTTGATGCGCTTAAACACTTGCTTTAGACACGCAGTATGTTCTTCTCTGGTTGTAGACCAAATAATGATGCCATCAATCACCTTCAATTCCTTCCATCATTTGTTCCATGATCCTATGGAATATCTCAGATGCAGATATGATACCGAACGACATATGAAATGAAAATTGCTTATTGTCACGAGTAGGCTTCAATGAAGTTACTGTGAAAATCCCCTAGTCGCCACATTCCGGCACCTGTCCGGGGAGGCTGATACGGGAATCGAACCGAGCTGCTGGCCTGCTTGGTCTGCTTTAAAAGCCAGCGATTTAACCCAATGAGCTAAGTCAGCCCGGTGACATATGATTGAAACAAAATCTTCCAAAGGGCGTGATAAATGTGCAGAGTTGTCTGCTCGAGTCATCAAGTTGCATTTGCCAAGGTCCCTGTGACGTGTCTGACTTCGTAAAGGTGCGTGCATTTGCCATCTCACTGGAGATCTCGCGTTTTGATATAGTATAGTGTTCCCTTCTTATTTTCTTATTGAGATCCTTGGGATCAATGCAGATGCGAAGATCACCGGACTTCTTTTTATGCAAACCAATGAACTGACCCAGTCAGTCGGTTTAGTGACTCGTGAGAATTTATCCCTTGGTTTTGAAGTCGGTCTAGTTCTTGCTTTAATCTCTCTCGCAAAGGAGCAGTAATTATCCTAGGCGGACGTACCACTGGCTTGGCATCTTTCCTTAGTAGAATTTTATATTGGAATGGCAGTGTACTTATGCCTCTGAAAACATCAGGGTATTGATTCAAGATGCACTGAACGTCATCATCCAATATTGATGTATATTGAGTCTCTGTATAAATACGCTGTACTAGCTGCAATTCTTTACATGCTTTTGCATCTAGAAGTGAAGATATGCCATTGTTGAAAATCCCAAATCTTAAGATTCTGTTAATTTGTTTATTGGAGACTTTTAAATGACATGACCCCATTAAAGAGATCAAGTTGCCGTTATAGTACTTCAGCCCACCGGCTGCTGGAAGTATCCCAGGTTCATCTTAAATCTTGCTGAGATCCAGTCTTGAAAGCAGATTTGCTGAAGCGCCAGTGTCAAGTTTAAACAAAATTGGGCAGTTATTAACTTGAACGACTGTGTTCCATTCATTATTAGTATTGACTGAATTAATTTGCTGAGGATTGATTGTTGATTCATTTGATTCCTCACACTTTTCTATGATGCCAACAAAAACAATGTTCTCCAGTGAGTAATTGTCAGTGTCTGCTGAAAAGTTCTCTTCGTCTTCTTTTTCTGTTGATTCGACACTCTGAACATTAATCTGCATGTAGTTTTGTTTAGCAGGTTTAAATGGGAGCGAAGATCTGCACTGTGCACATCAAAATGATTAAGTTTGCCACATTTAGAGCATTGTTGTCCATATGCTGGACATTTCTTATTTAAGTGGGTGGTTCCCATCTATAATACGTCATGACATTGATGTCGTGCGACATGCACACCTTCACGCATGCGCAGATCGGCTTTCATCCGTCTCGCATTTTTTCACAAAATGCATATGTGCAGGGTTCGCGTGCACGGGCGCAAGATGGCTGCCGTCTGAAACGTGCTTATTCATCGATTGCGACACCATTTTTACACACTCAATTCGTGGTGAATTTTTGCGTCTTTGTCACGGGTATAATTCTCTTGATATTGATTCTTGTTTCGCTGATGTGCTAGCCATTTTTCAGTCGCTATTTCTAATGTTAAGTCTTGCTGTCTCAAAAGCCTTTCTCTGAGGTGCCCACCACTTATCCCAAATAGAATCTGGTCACGAATTAATGAATCATGCAGTGCTGCAAAGTTACAGGATTGAGCCAGAAGTTTTAAGTCACAAAGCTAGCCCACAATTCCCCTGTTTTTGCAATCTCTTGTGGAAAATGAAATATTCAAATGTCGCATTTGTTTGGATCTTGCAGTGGTCGTCGAATTTACTTAAAGTACATCAAATGTAGCTTTGACAAAGAGTCATCGGACTCGAAATGTTAGCTCTTTTCTCTCCCTACAGATGCTGCCAGATCTGCTGAGATTTTCCAGCATTTTCTTTCTTTTCAGATTCCAGCATCTGCAGTAATTTTCTTTTATCAAATTTAGTGTTGTCCTGACCAACAGAGTACTGAAAGAACTTATATATTTAAATTGCATACTGTTTTCCTAGCATCAGTCGCTTAAGTTAAATCTGTAGCTTCCAAATATATTTGAAATTGTTGTTTAAACAGTTTCCAATTAGAGTAGGCAGCACGGTAGCATAAGTGGCGAGAACTGTGGCTTCACAGCGCCAGAGTCCCAGGTTCGATTCCCCGCTGGGTCACTGCCTATGCGGAGTCTACACATTCTCCCCGTGTCTGCGTGGGTTTCCTCTGGGTGCTCCGATTTCCTCCCATAGTCCAAAGATGTACAGGTTAGGTGGATTGGCCATGCTAAATTGCCCTTAGTGTCCAAAAAGGTCAGGAGGTGTAATTGGGTTACGGGGATAGAGTGGAAGTGTGGGCTTAAGTGGGTCGGTGCAGACTCGAAGGGACGAATGGTTTCCTTCTGCACTGTATGTTCTATGTACCAGTAATCTTGAGGTGACGTGGAGCTTTTGCGTGGTCCATCAAGGTGGTTGTCTATGAAGGATTCGTTTGCTGCAAAGCTTCTCCAGTTGAATAGCTGTTGCGGATTTCTGCTGTTTCTGATCTAACTAAATCACTGTAGCTATTTTTTTCAAAGCCTGGTACCATGTTATATTACATGATCGTAATATGGTGTTACTCTTTGCTTACACCCAGAATGGTCTGATGGCTGTAGTTTAATGAAACTATCAGTCTTCAATTTTAAGCAAATAACATTTAATGAATATAAATACTATTGATTTTGTTCACTCTCCACAACTCTGATGATAAAGTAAATCAGAAGTATTAACTATGTTTAACGCAGGGCAGCATGGTGGCCTAGTGGTTAGCACAACCGCCTCACGGCGCTGAGGTCCCAGGTTCGATCCCGGCTCTGGGTCACTGTCCGTGTGGAGTTTGCACATTCTCCCCGTGTCTGTGTGGGTTTCGCCCCCACAACCCAAAAATGTGCAGAGTAGGTGGATTGGCCACGCTAAATTGCCCCTTAATTGGAAAAGATAATTGGGTAATCTAAATTTATTTAAAAAAACTATGTTTAACGACACGTGCGAACTAAGCTATACTGTATCTCTCAAACACTCTGCTGTCTCATCACTCCTGGTTTGAAGAGGTGGAAGATCCACTGAGTTCAGTTTATATACATGAATCTAGTGCTGCCAACTAATGGTTGTCTAACACTATGATCCAGTTGTTAACTCTTTACATTCCAGCAGATATACAGATCACTACAATAACTACTAAGTAAAATTTCATAACCAGCAGAAACTAAAAGAAAACACCCAATCTGAACCAAAAACAAAAAATACTGCATCACAGAACAATAGGATCCCTACTGTGCAGAAGGAGGCCATTTGGTCCATCAAGTCTGCACTGACCCTCTGAAAGAGCACCCTACCTAGGCCCATTCCCCCCGCCCTATCACTGGAACCCCATAACCCCACCACACAAAGGGGTAATTTAGCATGGTGAATCCACCTAACCTACACGGCCTTGGACTCTGGAAGGAAACCGGAGGACTCAAAGGAAACCCACGCAGATACAGGGAGAAAGGATTTCCGGTGGTGGCATGTAGGGGGATGTCACATGTTGGGTGGCTCCTGCCCGAGGCTTGTTTTTTGGAGTTTAATGACCGGTCCCAGGGGCAATTTTGGGATGATCGAGTGTTGGACGGCATAAGGAAGGTGGTTAATGTCAAAAAATCGGAAGAAAGCCACCGTGAGGAAGGAAGGGAGTGAGGGTTCACCGTCGAGTGAAATGGCCAGCCCATGAGCTGGCAAGATGGCGGAGGCTGGATCACTGGGTGGGCCTGCACGGCTTACGTCAGAAATGATGACCGAGGTGATGGCCTTGGAGTTGGTAAAGCAGTTTGCAAAGCACATGGAGGTGTTGAGGAAGGAGATGACGGTGGCATTGAAGGTGTTGGTGGAGGGGGCAATTGCCCCGGTGAAGGTGGCTGTGTCGAAGGCTTCGGCCGAGGTGCAGGAGCAGGGTGAGAAAATGAAGGGAGTGAGGAGGCCATGTCGCAACACAGCGATCAGCTCACCTTGATGGGGGAGTATCTGGTCGAGGCCAACAAGGGGCTGTGAGCAACATTGGAGGACTTGGAAAATTGTTCAAGGTGGCAAAATTTTAGGATTGAGGACCTGCCCAAGGTGGTGGAGGGTCCGAGGTCAACGGAATACTTGCCAAGATGTGAGCGAAATTGATGGAGGAGCAGGATGATTCCTCTCGGTATGAACTGGATCCGGCTCATCGGTCTTTGAGATCTAAACCGAAGGCCGAGAGCAGTGTTTATTTGTTTTCACAGGTACCACATGAAGGAGAAGGTCCTGAATTGGGCGAGGCAGAAGGTGGAGGTGCAATGGGCTGGAGCTGGTGTATGCATTTACCAGAACTTAACGGTGGAACTGGCGAGGAGGCGGGCGGCTTTCAGCCTAGTCAAGACGGCACTGTATAACAATGGGGTGAGATTTGGCCTGGTGTATCCAGCAAAGTTGAGGGTGACCTAGATATTATTTCTTATGTCCAAATAAAGCTCGTAGTCTTCCAGTTGAAGCAAATGCTTTATTGAGTAAGTTTGTTCTCTCTCCAGAGCTTATACTAGATGTTACATGAGAGCTGTTTGTCTGTGTCCTGCCACTAGCTGCCGTTCCTGTGAATAGTGAGATCCTGGATCCCGTCTGTCTATTTTATACATCCCTCGTGCTCCCTCTAGTGATTATTTAGTTGTAATGTATTTACATTAACCCCTTGTATACATGCAGATGTGCAGATCACTACATTCCCCCCTTTTTTCTCTTTACATATTTTCTGTACGGTGTTAAGGAAAATTGTACAAAACAGGTAGATAAATGATGATATATAGAAGTTGTGCTGATATTGATAATTATACAAAGCCAATTAATAATTTGGGCCTCATGGTAGCATGTGGTTAGCATCAATGCTTCACAGCTCCAGGGTCCCAGGTTCGATTCCCGGCTGGGTCACTGTCTGTGTGGAGTCTGCACGTCCTCCCCATGTGTGCGTGGGTTTCCTCCGGGTGCTCCGGTTTCCTCCCACAGTCCAAAGATGTGCGGGTTAGGTGGATTGGCCATGCTAAATTGCCCGTAGTGTAAGGTTAATGGGGGGATTGTTGGGTTACGGGTATACGGGTTACGTGGGTTTAAGTAGGGTGATCATTGCTCGGCACAACATCAAGGGCCGAAGGGCCTGTTCTGTGCTGTACTGTTCTATGTTCTATGTTCTAATATTTATGAGTCCAATCATTTTTTAAAAATTTATGAATCCAAAATGTATACATTCGGTTGAGTTTCTTTCTTCTTCTGTAGTTGAGGTGATGGTGTTGATATTGTAATTTATTTGCGAACATCGCCAGTATTCTTGTGTTTAAGTATCCAACAAGTCATCATGAGGTGTTCGAATGGTTGAATCACTTTTTCCTGTGCTTGCGGTATTGATTCTGTATGGCATCTGCCTTGAAATCTGGTTTGTTTGTTTGTTGTGGAGCAGATATGAATTTGTGAAATTCGTTGTCATGCCATGTTATGTTTGTGCTCTTGCCATTGTTTTGGAGTATGCTGTTACATTGACCTTCATGTGCAGAGTTGTACCATGTTGTACAGCACACTTTCATTGTTGGTTATGTAATTTCTGTCGTTTCTGTCTTAGTTGTTTTTGTTGTTTTGTTTTTGTCATGCTTGTTGTTTCTGTTGTTGTCTTTGTTGTTGTTCTTGTAGTTTTTGTTGTTGTTCTTGTTACGCTCAATGATTGTTCCGTGCGTATAATTTGAGTCATTCTCAAAGTTATTGGTATCAGTGTCCTTTGTGGTATCTGATGTTTCATTGACTTGAGGATTGTGAGAATGATCTGATGTTGCATTGATCCTGGTGACATCAGTCATTTGTGATTCCTCTTTGATTCCTTGGTGCTCCTTTTCTGGAGTCATTTCGGGTTGATTTGCTTTATCGTTGATGTCTTGGTGCTCCTCTTCTGGAGTCATTTCAGGTTGATTTGCTTCCTCGTTGATCTCTTGGTGCTCCTCTTCTGGAGTCAATATCATCAAGATTTGGGAGCTGGCTGTTCCCCTTGTGAATGGCAATGACCACATCTGCAGCAAGTGTTGGTTGCTGGAAGAACTCCGGCTCAGAGTTGATGATCTGGAATCTGAGCTTCAAACACTGCGGCACATCCGGGAGGGGGAGAGTTACCTGGACACTTTGTTTCAGGAGGCAGTCACACCTGGGAGATTAAGTAATTCACATTCAGTAAGTGATCAGGGACTTCAGAGTGTGACTGTTAGTGAGGCAGGCAGGGGGAACCTGAGTTCAGGAGTGCAGGAGCCTCAGCCCTTGACCTTGTCCAACAGGTATGAGACTCTTGCTCCCTGTATGGATGAGGAAAAGGGCTCTGGACAGGATGAGCCAGTTGACCACGGTACCATGGTGCAGAAGGCCATTCAAGAGGGGGGAGTAAAAAGACAAGTAGTTGTTATAGGGGATTCTATTATTAGGGGGACAGATAGTATCCTATGCAAGCCGGATCGGGAGTCTCGCATGGTGTGTTGCCTGCCCGGTGCCAGGGTGCGGGACATCTCTGACCGGCTTGAAAGGATATTGGAGCGGGAGGGGGAGGATCCAGTTGTTGTGGTCCACGTTGGGACTAACAACATAGGTAAAGCTAGGGTGGAGGACCTGTTCGGGGACTATCAAGCACTAGGAAGAAAATTGAAATACAGGTCCTCAAGGGTCATAATCTCCGGATTACTGCCCGAGCCACGTGACAATTGGCATAGGGACAAGAAAATTAGGGAAGTAAACATTTGGCTAAGGGATTGGTGTGGGAAAGAGGGATTCCACTTCATGGGACATTGGCATCAGTTTTGGAACCGGGGGGATCTGTACCGTTGGGACGGTCTCCACCTGAACCGATCTGGAACCAGTGTTCTAGCGAAGAGGATAAATAGGGTGGTCAGTAGGACTTTAAACTTCTGAGTTGGGGGGAAGGGAAAGTGAAAGCGACAGGGAGCATAGAGTTAAATGGCAAGATACGCAGAAGGATAACATGTAGGCAGGTGGATTTAAGCTTGAGGCAGACTAGGAATTCAACAAAAAGGAAGTATAACTTTGGACATCTTAGGACTTCCAATATCTGTAATGTTAAGAAAGTTAGCATTAAGGCACTTTACCTGAATGCTCGTAGCATTTGTAACAAAGTAGACGAATTAATGGCACAGATCATCGTGAATGATTATGATGTGGTAGGCATCACAGAGACATGGCTGCAGGGGGTTCAGGACTGGCAGTTAAACAGCCAAGGATATACAACCTATCGAAAAGACAGGGAGGTGGGCCGAGGGGGTGGGGTTGCCTTGTTAGTTAAGAACAAAATTAAATCTATGGCACTAAACGACATAGGGTCGGATGATGTGGAGTCTGTGTGGGTAGAATTAAGGAACCACAAAGGCAAAAAAACCATAATGGGAGTTATGTACAGACCTCCTAACAGTGGTCAGGACCAGGGGCGCAACATGTACCGGGAAATAGAAAAGGCATGTCAGAAAGGCAAGGTCACGGTGATCATGGGGGACTTCAATATGCAGGTGGATTGGGTAAATAACGTAGCCAGTGGATCCAAAGAAAAGGAATTCATGGAATGCTTACAAGATGGCTTTTTGGAACAGCTTGTCATGGAGCCCACAAGGGAGCAGGCTATTCTGGACCTAGTGCTATGTAATGAACCAGACTTTATAAAAAAATCTTAAAGTAAGGGAACACTTAGGAAGCAGCGATCATAATATGGTTGAGTTCAGTCTGCAGTTTGAAAGAGAGAAGGCAAAATCGGATGTAATGGTGTTACAGTTAAATAAAGGTAATTACGAGGGCATGAGAGAGGAACTGGCGAAAATCGACTGGAAGCAGACCCTAGTGGGGAAGACAGCCGAGCAAAAATGGCAGGAGTTTGTATGCATAATTGAGGACACTGTACAGAGGTTCATCCCCAAGAAAAGAAAGATTATCCGGGGAGGGATTAGACAGCCATGGCTGACAAAGGAAGTCAGGAAATGTATCAAAGAAAAAGAGAGATCCTATAAAGTGGCCAAAAGCACTGGGAAATCAGAAGATTGGGAAGGCTACAAAAACAAACAGAGGTTAACAAAGAGACAAATAAGGAAGGAGAGGATCAAATATGAAGGCAGGCTAGCCAGTAATATAAGAAATGATAGTAAAAGTTTCTTTCAATACATAAGAAACAAACGACAGGCCAAAGTAGACATTGGGCCAATTCAAACTGATTCCGGAAGGCTAGTGATGGGAGACGAGGAAATGGCTGGAGAACTTAATAAGTACTTTGCGTCTGTCTTCACAGTGGAAGACATGAGTAATATCCCAAAAATTATAGAGGGTCAGGGGGCTGAGTTGAGTATGGTTGCCATTACAAAAGAGATGGTGCTAAAAAAGCTAAAAGGTCTTAAAATTGACAAATCTCCTGGCCCCGATGGGCTACACCCTAGAGTTCTGAGGGAGGTGGCTGAAGAAATAGCGGAAGCGTTGGTTGAGATCTTTCAAAAATCACTGGAGTCAGGGAAAGTCCCGGACGATTGGAAGATCGCTGTTGTAACCCCCTTGTTCAAGAAAGGATCAAGACAAAAGATGGAAAATTACAGGCCAATTAGCCTAACCTCGGTTGTTGGTAAAATTCTAGAATCGATCGTTAAGGATGAGATTTCTAAATTCTTGGAAGAGCAGGGTCGGATTAGAACAAGTCAACATGGATTTAGTAAGGGGAGGTCGTGCCTGACGAACCTGTTAGAATTCTTTGAGGAGGTGACAAGTAGGTTAGACCAGGGAAACCCAGTGGATGTGGTCTATCTGGATTTCCAAAAGGCCTTTGATAAGGTGCCACACAGGAGGCTGCTGAGTAAGGTGAGGGCCCATGGTGTTCGAGGTGAGCTACTGGCATGGGTTGAGGATTGGCTGTCTGACAGAAGGCAGAGAGTTGGGATAAAAGGTTCTTTTTCGGAATGGCAGCCGGTGACCAGCGGTGTCCCACAGAGTTCAGTGTTGGGGCCGCAGCTGTTCACCATATATATTAATGATCTGGATGAAGGGACTGGGCGCATTCTAGCGAAGTTTGCCGATGATACGAAGTTAGGTGGTCAGGCAGGTAGTGCTGAGGAAGTGGGGAGGCTGCAGAAGGATCTAGACAGTTTGGGAGAGTGGTGCAGGAAATGGCTGATGCAATTCAACGTGAGAAAATGTGAGGTCTTGCACTTTGGAAAAAAGAATCCAAGCATAGACTACTTTCTAAACGGTGAGAAAATTCATAATGCCAAAGTACAAAGGGATCTGGGAGTGCTAGTCGAGGATTCCCTAAAGGTAAACATGCAGGTTGAATCTGTGATTAAGAAAGCAAATGCAATGTTTTCATTTATCTCAAGAGGGTTGGAATATAAAAGCAGCGATGTGCTACTGAGCCTTTATAAGGCTCTGGTTAGGCCCCATTTGGAGTACTGTGTCCAGTTTTGGGCCCCACATCTCAGGAAGGACATACTGGCACTGGAGCGTGTCCAGCGGAGATTCACACGGATGATCCCTGGAATGGCGGGTCTAACATATGATGAACGGCTGAGGATCCTGGGATTGTATTCATTGGAGTTTAGAAGGTTAAGGGGAGATCTAATAGAAACTTACAAGATAATACATGGCTTAGAAAGGGTGGACGCAAAGAAACTGTTTCCGTTAGGCGAGGAGACGAGGACCCGTGGGCACAGCCTTAGAATTAGAGGGGGTAAATTCAGAACAGAAATGCGGAGACATTTCTTCAGCCAGAGAGTGGTGGGCCTGTGGAATTCATTGCCGCGGAGTGCAGTGGAGGCCGGGACGCTAAATGGCTTCAAGGCAGAGATAGATAAATTCTTGATATCGCGAGGAATTAAGGACTACGGGGAGAATGCTGGTAGGTGGAGTTGAAATGCCCATCAGCCATGATTGAATGGCGGAGTGGACTCGATGGGCCGAATGGCCTTACTTCCACTCCTATGTCTTATGGTCTTATGGTCTAAGATTTCAGTTTCTTGTGGGTTGACAAGAGTAGATGAGGTTTTAATTGATGTGGTCTCACTGGACTCAAGAGTAGTTTTACTTTGATTGTTGAGTGCTTCTGTACAGACAAGCTGAGATCTGTCAGTCTCACTGTGATCTTGTACATCATGTATGCTGATTGTGATCACTGTGTCACTATTCGTCCATACAGTGGTTGGATATGCATCGTCTTCTTGTTCAAATCAGCTAGGCGGACTTTCATAGTCTGCTTCTGGTGTTTCAAATATGGTAGATAGACCTTCATAGTCTTCTGCATGCATGATTGACGCTCTGGGGTCTTTAATTGCTTCCATTCTGGAGTCTGTCAATGAGCTCTCTGTGGAGGCTTGCGTCGCTCTCTGTATGGAGTCTTTCATTGCTCTGTGTGTGGAGTCGTGCAGTATTCTCTCTGTGGAGTCGATCTGTGCTCTCTCGATGGAGTCCGTCAGTACTCTCTGGCGTTGTTTTCTTCTGGGCTATTTGACAGGTTGCTGTCATCCAATGTATCAACGATCTCCCATTGCATCATGGTATTGGATTGATCTACCATCAGTAGAGTCCTGTTGAGCTTTTCAACCATGTTGCTGATGCTATTATGATCATATCCGAACAACAAAGCCATGTATTGTTTGATAAACAAATCATCTTCTGTGGTTTTGGATTTGTTTTTGTGCTTTTCCCTTTTAATTAACAAATCATCTTCTTTGGCGTCAGATTTGTTATTGAGCTCTTCACTTTTTATTAACATCATCTTCATCAGTTTTGGATTTGTTAATTTGCTCTTCACTTTTTATGCTGCAAATTGCTAGTTCCATGGTGCTGCAAAGGTTATTTTCAACTTTTTGTTGAAGTTCAGGCATTGTTGTGCCTTTTGAGGTAAAAACATTGGATTTTGTATCTTTAAGAGTCTTGTTTGTGATTTTTGGGCATTTCCCCTTTAAGTGGGCATGGTCTGAGCCTTCTGACGGCATGACGCTCGTAACATTATGCGTACTACTCAATTGCGCATGCGCAAATCGATCATCGGGCATTGAGCGCTTTTTCTTCAACTGCGCATGCGCGATTTGCACACGCACAGATCGATCTTCGAACGATGTGCGATCTTTTTTCAACTGCGCATGCGCGGCTTGCACATGCGCAGAACGATCTTCACCCGATGCGTCTATTCTCAACTGCGCATGCACAGCTGCGGTTTCCTGCGCATGCACAGAACGGAATTTTTTCGGTTTGCGTCTTTTGCGGATGTGCGCATGTGCTCACTGCCCCCGGTCATTATGAACGCCGTTTAAAATGTGCTGCGGCTCCATTTTAACTGCCTCAGCCACATGGAGTATTTTCCCCCCGATTTTTCTCTGTAAAGGCTCAAGGTACTGATTTTGCTTTTGTTCATGAACAAGGCATTTTTGTGTAGCGATTTCTAATGTTAAATTTTTTTCTTGTAAAAATGCTAGTCCGTAAATTAATTGGTCCATTACCAGTGAGTCTCTTAAAGCAGCATAATTGCAGGTGTTACAGTGATCATCAAATTTGTCGAGTATCACTTTTAATTTAGTGTTGTCTTCACCTTCTAAGTAATTAAAGGAGTTATAAATTTCTCTAGCTTGATGTCCTGCTAGTAGCAATACGATTTTCATTTCTTCAGAGGCTGTGTTCAAATCATTAGCTACGATATATATTTCGAACATTTGTTTAAAAATTTTTCAGTTATAATAAAATTACTGGTTGTTTCCAGCTGTGGTGGCGTTCCAACGAATTCCATCGAATCAGCGAAGCCGCCCCACGTCGAATGTCCAGTATGTGTTATCTTCTCTTTTCGATCTTTCTTTGTCTGAATCTTGTGTAATCTGTCTAGTAAGTTTTCTGAAGCCAGACCTGGTACCATATATTATTTCTTATGTCCGAATAAAGCTCGTAGTCTTCCAGTTGAAGCAAATGCTGTATTGAGTAAGTTCGTCCCCTCTCCAGAGCTTATACTAGATGTTAGATGTGAGCTGTCTGTCTGTGCCCTGTCACTAGCTGCCGTTCCTGTGAAGAGTGAGGTCCTGGATCCCGCCTGTCTATTTTATACATCCCTCGTGCTCCTTTCAGTGATTACTTAGTTGTAGTGTATTTATATTAACCCCTTGTATACATGCAGGTGTGCAGATCACTACAACCTACAACTCCAGAGACTTTTACTTTGAGGCGGTGGAGGCATTTGTGAAGGCGAAAGTTTTGGGGCAGAAGTGAGGAATAGGACTGAAGATCAGTTGTGGACTGTGGGGAGGGGAGCTGGAAGAGTATATATATATATATATATATATATATTTAGATCTGGTTTATATTTTTACTTCATCATGTTATAGGCGTTAAGTTTTTTGTAGCGATGGTTTTTCTGAGATTTGTATGTTTGCACGGGACATGTTGGGTTGAGGGTGGTATGTTTTTTCTGGATGTTTTCCTGGGACTGGGCAGGGGGGAGGGGAAGGGGGCCTTGGTAGGAGCCCTTGGTAGGAGCCCCCGCACTAGCAAGCTTCAGTTAGCTAGTGAACAGAGGTGTGGTGGGGGGTGGGCTGCGGACATTGGGCCTAGGAGGTGTGGAAATGTGGGAGGGGATCGATACTGGCTGAGGAGTTTTCAAGAGGAAGTGGATGGGGGGGGGGGATTCTGGGAGGAGTTCGATGGTAACAATGGATGGGGGCGGTTCAGGCCCAGAGGGCAGGGCCCAGAGTTATGATAATGGTGGATAGGAAGGGGGGGGGGGGGGGGGGGGGAAGAGACCTCCTGTCAGGTTACGTGGAACGTGAGGGGGTTGGGAGGACCAGTGAAGAGGTCGAGGGTACGCGCACACCTGTAAAGTTTGACGGCCGATGTTGTGTTGCTGCAGGACACTCATTTGAGGGTGAAGGATAGGTGAAGCTTAGGAAGGGCTGGGTTAGCCAAGTGTTTCATTCAGGGTTTGATGTCAGGGGACAGGGGGTAGCGGTTTTGGTTAGTAAAAGAATGAAGGTCGAGATGGAGAAAGTGGTGGCGGACCAGGGAGGTAGATACTTGATAGTGCCAGGGGCATTGGAGGGGAGGTTGATGGAATTGGCAAGTGTGTATGACCCTAACTGGGATGATGCACGGCTTGTGAGGAACGTATGTGGGGCCATCCCTGACTTGGATTCGCATGAGCTGATAGTGGGTGGGGAGTGGAACTTGGTGCAGGAGCCAAGGTTGGACAGTTCGCATCCGCACTCGCTTCCCAGGTCAGGGGCGGGGGTGAAGGAGTTGACTGGACTTACAGAGGAAATGGGAGGAGTGGACCCATTGAGGTTTCTGCACCCGGGGGAGCGGGAGTGGACATGGTTTTGGAGATGGGGGCAGTGCAGAGGCCGAGGTGGAGATTGGATGTGGGGTTGGTGGGGGGCCGAGGGTTTTGTGAAAAGATTGGGAAGGTAATTGAGGAGTTTAATTGCACGTGGGAGATTTTGCAGGCGGTGGTGAGGGAGGTGGTGATATAATTTAAGGCAAAGGGGGATAAGGAGGAGAGGGTGGAGCAGCAAAGGTTGATAGATGAGATGTTGGAGGTCGATAGGAGTATGCAGAGAACGTGCATCCAGCACTTTTGGAGAGGAGGAAGGAGTTACAGGCGAGTTTTGATCGGTTGTCCACAAGGAAGGTGGTGCGCAATGGGAGCAGTTTATGAGTATGGGGAGAAGGCATGTTGGCAGGTTAACTTCAGAGGGAGGCAGCAACAAGGGAAATTGTTCAGGTGCGGAATAGAATGGGGAAATTGGTGGTCCCCGGACCAGATTAATAGGGTATTCAAAGAATTTTACGAGAAATTGTACAGGTCGGAGCCACCGTGGGAGGATTGGGGGCTGCAGGAATTCCTGGGTGGTCTGGGATACCTGAGGTTGGGGGAGGAGGATAGGGGAGCAGGAGATAAAGGAAGCAATTGGGAGGATGCAGTGAGGGCAGGTCGCAGGGCCGGATGGGTCCCCGGTGGAGTACTATGAGAAATTTAGGGATAAGTTGGCGCCGCTGATGGTGGTGTTTATGGAGGGGATAGGGAAGGGGGGTGCTGCCACAGATTTTGGGGCAGGCCTCAATCTGCTTGCTGCTGAAGAAGGATAAGGATCCAACAGAGTGTGTGTCGTACAGGCCTACATCGCTATTGAATGTGGATGCGAAGATATTGGTGAAGGTGTTGGCGGTTAGGTTGGAGGAGTGTCTTTCAAAGGTGATAGAGGAGGACCAGAAAGGTAGGCAGCTTTTTCTGAATATTAGGAGCGTATTGAATGTAGTTATGGCACTGGTGGAGGGGGGCGGAGACAGAGGTGGTGGTTGCTCTGGACACAGAAAAGGCATTTGATTGGGTAGAGTGGGGGTATTTGATAGCGGCGTTAGAGGGATTTGGGATTGGGCTGCGATTTGTGGCGTGAGTACGGTTATATAGGGAGCCAAGGGCGAGTGTCCGCACAAACACTATGAGATTAGGGTATTTTGCTCTGTACCGGGGGATCGGGCAGGGATGTCCTATGTCCCCTCTGTTATTTGGCTAGCAATCGAGCATTTGGCCATTGCGTTGAAGTATGAGAGGGAGTGGAATGGAATAGTGCAGGTGGGGGGGCTATCTTTATATGCGGAAGATTTGTTATCGTACGTGTCAAAACCGAGTGCGTCGATGGGGGATATACTGGAGCTGCTCAGAGTGTTTGGGTTGTTTTCGGGGTATAAGCTAAATTTGGACAAAAGTGAAAACTTTGTGTTGTTCTGGTGGGGGGGGGGGGGGGGGGGGGCTGCCATTCTATTGGGTAGTAACCCACTTTCGATATCTGGGGGTGCAGGTGGCAAGGGAGGCTTCGGAGGTGCAATCTTACTAGTTTGGTGGGGAGGCTGAAGGCGGATCTGGCAAGGTGGGATGGTCTTCCTTTGTCGCTGGCGGGTCGGGTGCAGGTGATTAAAATGAATGTGTTGCTGCGGTTTTTGTTTATATTTCAGTGCCTGACGATCTTTCTACCAAATGCGTTTTTTAAGGAGGCGGAGAAGATGATTACGTTGTTTATTAAGGGTCGGGGGGGGGGGGGGGGGGGGGGAGTCCCAATGGGTGAGAATGGAGGAGAGTCTGTGCAGGGAGCCGGGGCTGAAGGTGTTGGCAACAGCGCCGCTCCCGATGGCCCCAGGTAAATATTCACGGAGTCTGATGGTGGTGGCGACGTTGAAGATCTGGAGGCAGTTGCGCCAGCAATTTTGTTGTGGGCGGGGTCAAGGGAGATGCCGATTAGGGGGAACCATAGGTTAGAGACAGGGAAGTGGGATGGGAGTTTTTGGAGATGGGAGGAGAGGGGAGTTAGGGCATTAAAGGATTTGTTTCTCAGGGACTGTTTTTGCAAGGCTGAAGGAGTTGGGGAGAAATATGGGCTGGGGCAGGGGAAGGTATTTAGATATCTGCAAGTCCGTGATTTTGCCAGTAAGGAGGTTCAGAGCTTCCCGATAGCACCGGCCTCCACATTGTTGGAAGAGGTATTGACGGCAGGGGGAATGGAGAGGGGGTGGTGTTGCCAATTTATGGTACGATTCTGGGGGAGGACAAGGTATCATTGGAGGGGATTAAAGCAAAGTGGGAGGAAGAGTTGGGGGAGGGTATGGAGTAAGGGTTGTGGTGTGAGGTGCTTCGGAGGGTGAAAGCTTCAACATTGTGTGCGAGGCTGGAGCTGATACAGTTGAAGGTGGTATATAGAGCGCACCTCATGAGGGCGAGGATTAGTCAACTCTTTGAGGGGTAGAGGATGTGTGTGAACACTGTGGAAGGAGCCCCGCAAACAATGGTCACATGTTTTGGTCCTGTCCGAAACTGGAGGAGTATTGTAGGGAGGTCTTTAAGGTCATCTCGGGAGTGGTACATGTGAGGTTCAAACCAGGGCCCCTAGAAGCCATATTCGGGGTGTCGGACCAGCCTGGACTGCAAGCAGGTGCAGGGGCAGATGTCCTAGCTTTGCCTTGCAGGACCTGCCTTTGGGCGATCAGTTGAGGTGGAGGTCAGCTTCTCCGCTCTGTGCCTTGGCATGGCGGAGGGACCTGCTGGAATTTTGACGTTCGAGAAGGTGAAGTTTGAGCTGAGAGGGAGGTTGGAAGGGATCTCCAATTCATGGGCATTGTTTACCCTGCCCTTTCAAGAATTGGATACTATCGAACATTAGGGGGAAGGAGTGCAGGGCGGGGTGGAGTGTATGGTTTATTGTTTACCATGTATGGGATGAGCATGGACTTTCTTTTTCATTCTTGTTTTGATTTGGGATGTTGGAGGGAGGTTTGGGTTTGTATGATGAAGGGGTTGTTGGTTGGGGGATTGCTATTGTATTTGTTATTGTTGGTTATTTTTTGTTGGGTGTATATTTAATGGAAATGTGGAAAATGAGACTAAAAATATTGTTATAAACTACCAGTTAACCAGTCCTGCCACCTTCAGGGATCTGTTGACAAGCACCCCAAGATCCCTCTGTTCCTCCCAGTGTCCTGCTATTTATTGAGTATGCCCTTGTCTTGTTACTCCTTCCAAAGTGCATTACCTCACATTTTTCAGGGTTAAATTCCATCTGCCACTGATCTAATCTGCCTAGTATCCTTCCAAGGAGCCAAAGATGGCCCTAAACACATACTTCTTATAATTCAAAGATCCCACCTGCGATAATGGATTGGCGTAACCACACCTTCCTTTGATTGTACCAGCCTGATTCAATCTTTTCTACATCCTGGCTCCACAATTACGGAAGAAATGTGCCCTCATTTTGTTCGATGTTTAGCTATTGTCCCAGAAAGGTGTTTTCAGTGGAAACTTACCAATATCTGACAGGTTGGTGAATACAGATTATTCCAGTGACAATTTTGATATTAATATTTCCAATGAGTGTGCCAATTGATCCAGAAACAGCAGAGCCATGGTTGTTATTTTGCAAGACCTTTTAACAGTTTGGTCATCGGAGTTCAAATGATCAAGACAGTCAATTAAATTTAAACAAACACATGTCATTGTGTGGTCTGATAACTCTAGCAACTTTCTTAGTTAGCATATCCACAAAGTCAATCCATTGTGTCTGTCTCTCAAAATGAATCATTTCCTCTCAGCTCACAGTTTGTTTTTATAAGGTCATTTATACCTTGAGGCATGCTGGGATATGAAGAGGCTTATGGGGGAGACAGTGGCGTAGCGGTATTTTCCCCAAAGACTCAGGGCAATACTCTGGAGATCTAGATTCGAATCCCACCAGGGCAGATGGTGGAATTTGAATTCAATAAAAATCTGGAATTAAATGTCTAATGATTATCGTAAAAACCCTTCTGGTTCATTAATGTCCTTCTGGCCTACACGTGACTCAAGACACACAGCAGTTGACTCTTAAATGCCCTCAGGGATGGGCAATAAATGCTGGCCCAGCCGGTGACGCTCACATCCCATGAACACATTTTTTAAAATGTGGAACATTCCAGTGTGGACCTATCTGGCCTAATTGCCTACTTCTGAGGTGTACATTCTATGGAGTGTAAAATGAAATAGATCGGCAGCTCTCAATAACAAATTGGAGCTACTTTAACAACATTGAGCAATGGAGTAAAACAAATCAGATATTGGCGACTGAATGATCTACGTTAATGTGAAAGTGAGGTAGCCTGTCACTTTATATACCATGAGTGAAACTCCACTTAGAATGGTATACAGGTCTGGCCCCTGCACGAGATGTGCAGCTGCGCTAAAAAGAGCAACTGGAATAATTGAGAAATTAGATGATGAGGAGCAATTGTTAATTGGGTATGTTCTCACTGAAAGATTTAGGGACTCTGAAGGTTTCATCTTAGCCAGAACAGTAGAACCCGAGGTCACAGCCTGTGCTTAAAGATCAATAAATTCAGAATTAGTCCTATACCGCAGGGAGGGAGACTACAGATGTCAATACAATTCATTCAAATGTAAATTCTGGGTTGGGTACAGGCGGATAAAATGAATGTGTTGCCGCAATTTCTGTTTATTTTTCAATGCCTGCCGACTTTCCTGCCAAAGGCTTTTTTCAGAGAGATTGAGGGAAGGATTACTTCGTTCATAAGGGGAGGGAAGGTGGCCAGAGTTAGAAAAGTGCTGCGACAGAGGGGAAGGCAGGCAGGGGGTTTGCGTCTTCGAACCTGATGTACTGATTACTACTGGGCGGTGAATGTGGAGAAGGTGAGGAGCTGGGTCAGAGGGGTTGATTCCCAGTGGGTCAGAATGGAGGAGAGTTTGTGCAGGGGGTCGGGATTGAAAGCACTAGCAACAGCGCCGCTCCCAATAGCCCTGGGGAAATACTCAGGGAGTCCGGTAATAATAGCTTCATTGAGAATTTGGAGGCAGTTTCGCCAACACTTCGGGTTGGGGGCAGGTTTAAGGGAAATGCTGATTCGGGGGAACTACAGATTTGAGCCAGGGACATGGGATGGTAATTTTCGGAAATAGGAGGAGAAGGGGATTAAGACACTAAAAGATTTGTTTCCCAGGGGTCGGTTTGCAGGATTGAAGGAGCTGGAAGTTAAGTACGGGCTTAAGCAGGGGGAAATGTTTAGATACATCCAGATTCGAGATTTTGCCAGAAAGGAGATACAGAGCTTCCCGGTGGAGCCAGTCTCCACATTGCTGGAGGAGGTGCTGACGACAGGGGGACTGAAGAAGGGGGTTGTGTCAGCGGTTTACGGAGATATTTTGGAAGAGGAGAAGGCACCACTGGAAGGGATCAAAGCAAAGTGGGAGGAAGAGTTGGGAGAGGATATGGAGGAGGGGTTTCTGGTGTGTGGTGCGCCAGAGTGAATGCCTCCATATCGTGCGTGTGGTTGGGGCTGATACAGCTGAAGGTGGTATACAGAGCACACCTCATGAGGGTGAGGATGAGCCGATTCTTTGAAGTAGAAGATGTGTGTGAACGTTGCGGGGGGTGGGGCGCTGATCACATTCATATGTTTTGGTCCTGTCCAAAGCTAGAGGATTACTGGAAGAAGGAGGTTTTTAGGGTAATTTCTAAAGTGGTGCATGTGAAACTGGACCCAAGCCCCCAGGAGGCCATATTCGGGGTGTCGGACCAGCCAGGGTTGGAAACGGGTGCAGAGGCAGATGTTGTAGCCTTCGCCTCGTTGATCACCCGAAGGCGGATCCTGATAGGTTGGAGAGCAACCTCACCACCCTTTGCCCTGGTGTGGCGGGAGGACCTTTTGAAATTCTTGACTCTTGAGAAGGTTAATTTTGAACTGAGGGGAAGGATGGAGGGGTTCTACAATTCATGGGCATTATTCATTATGCACTTTCAAGAACTGGATAACATCAAACATTAGTTGGGGCGTGTAGGTGGGAGGGTTGGGGGTTGGGGGGGGGGGAGGGGGCTGTGTGTGTTAATGGTGACCACGGGTGATCCCTAATTCCTTTTTGTCATTTGCTTGAGTGAACATGCGGGCTAATGTTTGGGGTTTGGTGGGAGGATGGGATCAGTGTTATTGATATGGGGAAATTCATATTTGTTACTGATTATTGTTTATTGTTGGTGGGTGTAAATTTGGAAGAAAATGTGAAAAAGGAGAATTAAAATATTTTTTAAAAAAATGTAAATTCAATAATTTCCCTCAGAAAAATGTGAGTAGATTGAAATATAGAGTCAGAGTTTTCCATCACTGAAAGAAGTCCTTCAGCCCATTGTGTCTGTGCTGGTCACCAAACACCTATCTCTTCTAAACCCATTTTCCAGCACTTGGTCCGTAGCTTTGTATGTTATGGTGTTTCAAGTGCTCATCTGTGGTGAATGAGATTCACACGGTATTATAATCTGTATATATATGTATTAATATTGTAAGTGCAGTTGCACTACCTGACCACCAGGGGAGTAGCTCTGGGAGTACTCGAGAGTTTGTACTGGGCTCCTCCCCCTGGAGCTGCTGTATAAAGATCCGTGCCACAGGGTCAGCCAGCCAGTTCACCGAAAGTTCAACGGCTAACAGGCTGGCTCTGTTGTAAGTATATTAAAACCGCTATTCTAATCCTACAAGCACGTGTCCGTAGAATTGTTGGTTCCAACAATTTAATATACTTACGAAACAGTCGAAGTAAATCACGGACGCCTAGAACTCGACCCACAGGATGCAGAGGCTAAGGAAATTTTTTCCCACTGGTTGAGATGTTTTAAGGCCTACCTGGCAAAAGCCAGCACCGCCTGAACAACGGAGGAACAAAAACTCAGCCTACTGCACGCGAGGGTAAGCCACAGAATCTCCACACTGCTAAATCCGGCCGGTTCTTACACCGCAGCACTGGCGATATTGGACAAAATGTACGTTAGGCCCATTAACAAGGTTTATGCACGCCACGTGTTTACGACTCGCCGTCAGCGGCCTACAGAAACGCTAGCCGAATTTGTACGGGAACTGAACAATCTTTCCAATGACTGAAATTATCAAGCCGTTACCGCAGCTGAACATAGGGAGCTTGCTGTGCGGGACGTTTTCGTAGCGGACCTTAGATCGAACTATGCGCGCCAAAGACTGCTAGAAAAGGGGGCCCAGGACTTAGATACTACTGTGGAGGCTGCTACCACTATGGAAGTCTCCTTCCGCAGCCTCACGTCGTTTCCCGCGGACCCCGCGACCTCATCGTGGACCCCCGACCAACAATCCCCCCAGGCCTGTGTCGCACGGCCCCCCAGCTACTCAGCTGCTCCAGCCAGCTACTCAGCTGCCCAGCCTACCATTTCTGTGGCCAAAGCCAGCACCCACGGCAGCACTGCCCAGCCTGATCCGCGACCTGCAGCAGCTGCGGGAAGAAAGGCCACTAAGCCAGTGTGCCTCGCGCAAAAGGGCCCCAGTTTGTAACTCCCCAGTAGAGAGAACAAATCGCTCCCAACACCAGTGGGCCCCGACTCCGCCCCCTTCCGCCACGTGCGATCCATGGGAGCCACCATCTTGGCAAACCCCCACCATGCGGCCGGCCACGTGCGACTCATGGGGGCCGCCATCTTCCTCGCCGCTCACCACGTGCGATCCACGGGCCCCATCTGCATCGGCATGCTTTGAAAGCTCATCTGAAGACTACGACTTCCCCGGACATCCATCATGCGGCCCGCAACTCAGCGCAGCGATCCTGCATCAAGCTCGCCAGAACGTACTGGCATCTACTCGACCGGACGCCCACTCGGAAGACTACGACCTTCCCGGGCACTCATCACACGGCCCGCAACTCAACGCGGTCACCCTAGATCAATCCCGCCCCAAGCACCTACGAAGTTCGATGGCGGAGGTCCAGATCAACGGGTACAGCACGCCATGCTTCTTTGACTCCGGGAGCACCGAGAGCTTTATACACCCAGAGCTGGTAAGATGCTGTTCGCTTCCTATTTTTCCTGTGAGCCAAACTATCGCCCTCGCTTCGGGCTCCTACTCAGTCCAAATCCAAGGACGCACCGTCGCTACGCTCACAATTCGAGGCGCTTGTTATTCTAAATTTAAACTTTATGTCCTGCCTGACCTCTGCGCGCCAGTCTTATTAGGCCTGGATTTCCAGTGCAACCTCAAGAGCCTCACCCTCAGCTTCGGCGCGCCCCTGCCCCCACTCACTATCTGCAGCCTAGCCATGCTGCGCATCCCACCCCCCTCCTCTCTTCGCCAATCTCACTCGTTTGCAAACCAGTAGCTACTCGCAGCAAGCGATACAGCCTACAGGATAGGGTCTTTATCCGATCGGAGGTCCGACGGCTGCTCAGTGAGGGGATCATAGAGGCCAGTAATAGTCCCTGGAGAGCTCAGGTGGTGGTCGTCAAGACTGGGGGAAAATTTCGCATGGTCGTCGACTATAGCCAGACCATAAACCGCTTTACACTCCTAGACGCGTATCCCCTCCCCAGAATTGCAGACATGGTTAATCAGATCGCCCAATATCGGCTATTTTCCATAGTGGATCTGAAGTCTGCATACCACCAGCTCCCAATCCACCCGGAGGACCGCCACTACACGGCGTTCGAGGCCGATGGCCGCCTCTTCCATTTCCTCCGGGTTCCCTTCGGCGTCACTAACGGGGTTTCGGTGTTCCAACGAGCAATGGACCGAATGGTAGACCAGTACGGGCTGCGGGCCACGTTTCCGTATCTGGACAACGTTACCATCTGCGGCTATGACCAGCAGGACCACGACGCCAACCTCCACCGTTTTCTCCAGACGGCACAGAAATTAAACCTCACTTATAACAAGGAGAAATGCGTTTTCTGCACAAACAGACTGGCCATCCTCGGCTACGTCGTGGAGAACGGAGTCCTGGGCCCAGACCCGGACCGCATGCCTCTGAGGCACTCCCCCTCCCTCATTGCCCCAAGGCCCTCAAACGGTGCTTGGGGTTCTTTTCATACTACGCCCAGTGGGTCCCCCAATATGCGGACAAAGCCCGCCCACTCTTTAAGGCCACACGATTTCCCCTGTCTGCTGAGGCGCGCCAGGCCTTCAGCTGCATCAAGGAGGACATCGCCAAAGCAGCCATGCGGGCGGTGGATGAATCCACTCCCTTTCAGGTTGAGAGCGACGCCTCAGAGGTAGCTCTAGCAGCCACTTTAAATCAGGCAGGGAGGCCCGTTGCATTTTTCTCCCGTACCCTATCCGCTTCAGAACTCCGACACTCCTCAGTCGAGAAGGAAGCACAAGCCATCGTGGAGGCTGTTTGTCACTGGAGGCACTACCTCGCAGGTAGGAGGTTCACCCTCATCACCGACCAACGATCGGTTGCCTTTATGTTTGACAACTCGCAAAGGGGCAAAATAAAAAATGATTAAATCCTTCAGTGGAGGATCGAACTCTCCGCCTATAGTTATGATATTAAATATCGACCGGGGAAGCTCAATGAGCCCTCGGATGCCCTATCCCGCGGGACATGCGCCAACGCGCAGATCAGCCGTCTGAAAGCCATCCACGTGGACCTCTGCCATCCAGGGGTCACCCGGCTCGCCCACTACATCAGAGCCCGAAACCTGCCTTTCTCCAACGACGAGGTAAAAGCAGTCACTAGGGACTGCCCGATCTGTGCAGAGTGCAAACCGCACTTCTATAGACCAGACAGGGCCCACCTGGCCAAGGCTTCTAGGCCCTTTGAATGCCTTGCGATCGATTTCAAAGGGCCACTCCCTTCCACTAACAAAAACATTTATTTCCTCAACATCATCGATGAGTTCTCCCGATTCCCTTTTGCCATTCCATGCCCCGATATGACCTCCCACACAGTCATTAGGGCCCTGCATAGTGTCTTCACCCTGTTCGGTTTCCCCAGCTACGTGCACAGCGACCGGGGTTCGTCCTTTATGAGCGACGAGCTGCGTCAGTACCTGCTCGACAAGGGCATTGCCTCGAGCAGAACTACCAGCTACAACCCCAGGGGTACGGGCAGGTGGAGAGGGAGAACGCGACGGTCTGCAAGACCGTCCTACTGACCCTCCGGTCTAGAAAACTCCAAGTCTCCCAATGGTACGAAGTCCTCCCAGATGCGCTCCACGCAATCAGATCCCTCCTCTGTACAGCGACAAATCAAACCCCTCACGAGCGGCTCTTCATTTTTTCTAGGGGCACTACCACGGGGGTCTCACGTCCGGCGTGGCTGAGGACACCAGGCCCGGGTCTCCTGAGGAAGCACGTCAGGGGCACAAAACCGACCCCATTGTTGAAAAGGTGCGCCTCTTCCATTCCAACCCCCAGTACGCATTCGTGGAGTTCCTGGACGGTCGCCAGGACACAGTATCCCTTCGGGACCTGGCACCCCTACCCCCACTGAGGAACCCCTTACCCCGTTCCCTATGCTGCCGCCCCCTCGCGCCCCCGATTCCGCAAGCTCACCCCACCGGTTCCACGCGCCAGCACCAGCCCGCCCCCAGTCTCCGGTCGAGCCAGAGGTGTATGAAGTTTGGACGAGACCTGCCCCGGACTCTGCCATCGTACCCCAGCTCTCAACACCCACCCAGCCACTGCAAGAGGCTGCAACCCCGGTGCTCCGCAGATCGAAACAAACAATTCGTCCACCGGACAGACTAACTCTGTGAGCCACCACCCCCGCCGGACTCGATTTTTTTCACAGGGGGTGAATGAGATTCACACGGTATTATAATCTGTATATATATGTATCAATATTGTAAGTGCAGTTGCACTACCTGACCACCAGGGGGAGTAGCTCTGGGAGTACTCGAGAGTTTGTACTGGGCTCCTCCCTTGGCTCCGCCCAGGACTCCTCCCCCGGAGATGCTGTATAAAGATCCGCGCCACAGGGTCAGCCAGCCAGTTCACGGAAAGTTCAACGGCTAACAGGCTGGCTCTGTTGTAAGTATATTAAAACCGCCATTCTAATCCTACAAGCACGTATCCGTAGAATTGTTGGTTCCAACATCATCTAAATGCTTCTTAAATGTTGCAGGTTCTCATCTTCATCACCCTTTCAGGCAGTGAGTTTCAGATTCCCACCCTCTGGGTGAAAAAGCTTTTCCTCAAACCCTCTCTAAATCTATTTAAATTTCTTTCTATTTACTCTATCTCCCTCATAATTTTGTACACTGCGATGAGGCCCCCCCCCCCCCCCTCCCCCCTCCCTCAGCCTCCTCTACTCTTAGGAGAATAGCCCCAACCTCTCTTAAAAGCTGAAACGCTCCAGCCCAAGCTTGTAAATCTCCTCTGTACCCTTTCTAGTGACATACTGCGATGTGTAGCGATGCTTGAGAGGAACAGGGCAATTGAACTCTTGGTTTCCAAAGCTTTCTACCACTGCGAATTTCCCCAACTCATGTCTGGGTATGTTGTAGACTAATTGATAGAGATCTATTGCTAAGAAATGCCACCACCTCCCCGTCCTCTTGCATCAGTCAGGCACATCTATAATCTATTACCTATTACTGCTTCTTAGTCACCTGGATCAAGGATGACTTTCTTCCACACTGACATTGAGTACTTAGGTGACTAAAATACCCAATGCTGGACCCGCACACTCTGCCTCTTATAGCCTATTAAACCAGCAGTAAGTCTACAGTTTTGATTTCTACTCCCTAACCGCCCAGTTCCACAAGCTACAGTGAGCCAAAATCTTCTTCATGATAACTGTAGTTTTTTCGAGGTTGCTCTTTCCAGTAAAATCATTTACACCAGTTCATACAACAGAAACTTGCAACTGCTTGTTTTATTCTGGATTAATTTTTATTTCAATTGCCTGGTCTTTTGAGGTAAGAGGCTTCAAGAAATATTTTAAACATTAGGCACAGGACAAGCAAACCCAACTTATCCCACAAGTCACAGCGCCATTTATTATCGTCACATGTTACAGAAAGCCACCTTGTATTTTCCCTGTGTTTCCAAGTTTTTTGTTGTTGGCCCCATTAAACCTGAACTACTGATTTACATTAGCTGAGGTTCCCTTCAGAAATTTCATTTTCAATAGAAACCTCAACCTGTAAGGAACAACTTTTGGGTGGAAAAATAATTGGGTAAATTGGTTAATACGGCTGAGTAAAAGGTGTATTCCACTGAACAATGTAATAAATTTGAGAATTGGCCTTGAATGATTGATATCTGCAGAATTACAGCAAAAGACATTACATATGGGCTGTCCTTAATAGTAACTTTTAGTAACATCTTTGCCATTGAATGCTTTGTAGAAATCATGAATGATGCCACAAAAATATCATATTTCAAGTTAAAAATATGCAGTTTTCACATATTTAATTGTTCCAGCTTTTACTTTGAAATTTATTGCATGCTTCTTAGGGCATAATACACAACCTACATACAGTATCAAAAAAACTTACTGTCCTGAGATGTGACAAAAATGATGCCCATGTCTTCTTCGAGACATCAGTATAATTAGAACATGAATGGATGAATAAAGCACCTTGCATGTCTCGGTACCAACCCTATTTGTTTTGTTCAACCATATGAAATCCTTTCCTATGGAGGTAATACCTAAATCTGTGCCTAACCTCTGAACATAGAATATACACATACCTTTCAACAGATATGGTCACAGTATCTATGTAAACAAAGGATCCTTGCCTGGGATAAAATAAACAAATCAAATTATGGTATTGAAATATTTCAAATAAATGGCACAGTGCTTTAAAGTCCTGAGTAGACACTTGTGTCTGTGTTTCCTGTATGTACTATATTGAAGACACGGTGAACGTAACATCCCACCTATTCACATGTCTGTGCAGATCTAAAAACAGGGAAAAGTGCAAATGTACAATTACCTGTCCATGGGACAAGTAGAATTTGTCATGTATAGTACTCTGATTAAGATAAAACCTCAAAGTATAGAGATAGAATTACAAGTGTTGGTCTCCATCGAGAGATAAAAGGACAACTATTTAAATTGTGCAACTGTTTTGTGTACAGGTGGATCTGAAATCCCATCTGTTGGTTTTGGAAAAAATGAATTATATGTAGATGACGAATGATGCATTTTCAGCTTCGTGGCCAGCAATTTATTCCTGTTTTGTAGTGTTTCAATGGTAGGTTTAGCTAGCAAGGAGTGTATAGTAACCGGAGCAGGAAACTCCTGGTGCAAGTAAATGATTGGAGGTAACTCATCAGTTTTATGAGCATATTGGAGGAAAATGCCTGGGTAAGATGGTACAGTTGCAGATAATATCTGACTACATCGATAAGGCGACTTTAACTCATTTTCCACCTCAACTATTACTAGAGTTGGGTTGGTTACGAACAGTTTTTAAACATTTCTGGGTTCCAACATAAAACACATCCTTACACTGGAGTTTTTAAGAAGCTCTTTTAGTACAAAAATACTATCAGTGCAAACAGCACAATGTTAGAACCACATTGACCAGGTAGTGCATAGCCTATATAACAAAAGTAATGAAAGGAAATAATCTTATTAACAAAATAACACAATAACCAGAGGCATTCTGTTTTGGTGACAAAAAAGACAATCTTAAACAAGACACAGTCTGGAAAAATACGTTAGTTTAGCAAAACATACATGATAAAAGCTTATTTATTGCATCTTCCACAGATAGAATACCCTAATACTAAACACAAATGATTTCAAAAGATTATAACTATTGGGTTCAAAAACTAATAAATTTGATATTTATATTTAAATTAGTATTAGAGTCCATTAGACTAAAAACTTAAATCCATTTCCCAGTTGCCTTTTGCAATCATTGCATTAGGCTTATCACATATGTAAAAAAAAATCTAAGACAGTTGGTGGAAGATCTTTTTCAGTTTAAGAATGTAACAGACAATTCAAAGACAAATACAGTTGGTAATGCACCTGGAGGGCACTAACACACTAATAACACCATTAGAGTCTGAAGCAAATAGTCAAAAAGTGCATAAATCAATTTCAGACTTTTTTTTAATGTTCTTCATTTTCTTCTGCCTTGCTATCAGTTATGATTATTTGTTGCCAACAAGTGATATTCAATAAATATGCTTGACATTGTAAAGGAAGTCACACAATATGTGATATTGGGATGGTAAAATACCGACCTCACATGAATAGATCACACTGGTTTTCTTTAGAATGTCACATCTGAAATCTATCAGGATCACTGGCAATTAAATAGTTGAGGAAAACCACACATTTATTCAGTATTCCCTTGTGAATTTAACTGGGTACAATCCCTTCCAGATAAAGTGTATTTAAAGGCTTGAGAATAGCTGTCACATCAACAATCATTAGTTTATTCACTATGTAGGCTTCATCATTTCTACCAATCAACAAGCTCTCCTGCGTTATCCTTCTTAAGCTCACCAAAAGGGAATATTCTTGTTTGCCTATTCAAGTGCTTATTTTGCTCAACACTGAATCACCAAGTAAACTAATTAGTGATTTAAAAACAAAACCTGAATTTCACTTGAAGATTTTTTTAATATCAGCTTTCTGTATTCACAGCAATTATTTTACCAATGAGAATCTGCATTCAGATTTTCCAGCAATCTACCTGCAGAATCTGTTAGTGTTGAGCATGAATTATCTATATTTTGTGGTAAAGCCCTGAAAATAATTTGCTATGCGAACAGTATGGGTATCTGCTGATCTAAAGTAATAGAAAATGGCAATTGACAATAACGTCCTGTCTTGAGAGGAGAAATCCATCATTGCACTATTGTTGCACACTACATACTTGGATACCCCTGCAAATGTCATGATTGGTGGTGCAATTACCGATACTCATTGCTTATTTCCTCCTGCTACCTATTTTACTGCTCAGTGACATTGGTCCCACGCATTATAAATCATCATAAGGACACTTTTCCTACATCTCTGTGCTTTATATAGTGAATAGCACTGTCGACCAAAAGAACATCAGGTCCAATCTTCAAATTGTCAAATTTTGATCCATAGCTCTCCTGTAAAGCAGCTTGGTACATTTTGTTATGTTGAAAGTGTTGTATAATGTATGCAAGTTGTTGTTCTGAAGTGAAGATTTTGGCAATCTCAAGTAGAGTACATTGGCAACTCGCCTCAGCAATATCAGGGGTAAAGTTCAAAGTAATTCCCACTCCTAATATTCATTCAACACTCCTGTTGCAGGATCACATATGGACGATAAGTTGGGAGAGGATGGGCCTCAGCTTCAATCCACCCTCTACAGCCAACCGTTGCAGTCACGGCTCATATGAAACAATTGACCACTTTCACAAGGTAGTGGAGGGCACCTAATTGGAACTACACCCCAAGCAAGGAGTGACTATCTTTAGGAGAGGACTAGATCACTGGCAAGGGAGGAAAACATTTCAAACAAAAAATCTCACAGCATCAAAAGGAAAACAGATAAAAAATCACTAAAATAACTGTTTTAAAAAACAAAGAGTATAGCTATTTGAAACAGTAGCAAAACTCGTTCTGGATTCAGGTTCCATGATTTAATCACATATCAATATTACAAAGTCCCCTGTAATTGCCCTTCCCACTTTTAAGCTCCAGAACTGGTACTTGTCAATCTTCATTCTGTCCTGCAGCACATTCCATTGGTCAATCAATCAGTTTCTGTTCACGCTATGCTACGCAACAACTAAACTAAGCCAATTCCAGCAGGCATCCCCAACTCAGAGCACCACCAGGACACATCAGAAACTTCCCCAAATTCCCTTCAAGAGACCCAGCAAAATACTAATTTTAAAATTATAACAGTTAACTCAAAACTACACTGGATGCAAAATATAATCATGTAAATGTAATACTGCATATTTGTGGACTTACGGAAGAATTTCCACTTATGGCTTAACCTACATTACTTAATGGATGACACATAGACTATCCAGTTTGCAATGTTAAATTTGCATTGAACTAAATTTAGTATGGGCTATGTTTGGAGGTGTAAACCTTGCTGGTCATGCAGATGGAAAACAAAATGCTGAATGCCAGAAATTTCAAATAAAACCAGAAAATGCAAAGCAGACTCACTATTGTCTGAAAAGTAGATGATGACACCAAGGGACCCACAAGAGAAATGTTTTTTCTCTTCAAATGTTGATAAGCCTGCTGAGTATTTCCAATGTCATCAGTTTCTGAATATAACAGTTTTGTACTGATATACATCATTATCAGTGCAGTAGCTGAGGTTGGTATCTGCCAGTGAATCACAAACCAATTTGCTTGGAGTCGCTCTTCTACTGCTCTTCTTTTGCCCCTTCTACCAATTGTTGAAACAATCCTTTGTTAAAATGGCTACTAGAGAATAAAATTCCAGATATTCCCTGTCTATCGGAATTCAGCACTCAAAGGGAAAAATAGTGAACACAGACATGCAAAAATCTTTTTTGAAAGTTGCTGCAACATAGAAATGGGAGAAAGGCAATAAATAAATATGGATTTTTCCTGTCTTCCATTGAGAAGCGAAACAGAACACAGTAGTACTGGTAGGACATATCAGTTCCCCATGGGGATACCAAATTAACAATTTTCAATGTTAAGGGAAAACACAGATTTGGCAATTAAGATCCAACCAAAGATTTCATTACTAATTAGAAAAACATTAAAGCTTCCATTTATGGTAATATTTCACTCTTTAACAGAGCTTATGGCTGTATTATTTTTCTTAAAAGGTCATCAATTATGTAAATGGAGAACCTCATTAAAAGTTCCTCACTCATCCCAATGAACCTACTCAGGTGATTTTTACCACAGCAAGGAAGGAATGCTCCTATAAACAGTCCAGAACTATAGTCGTAGTACAAATACCCTTAGAACAAATGTAAACAGTCTGTAAAATGTTAGGCAATGGGTCAGATTCTCCCAATCCTACATTTCAATCACCAACAGGGAATTTATAAATGAGTCCTCAATAGAGTTTGGTAAGCAGGTGCGACTACCAGATAAGAAATGTGAAAGAAGTGGCCTGAAAAACTTGAATGAAATTCTTCACTAAAGAAAGAATTGCATTTATCTAAGCATTTCATCATATTTCATGAAACCTCTCAAAGCATTTAACAGAAAGCTTTTTTGAAAGGTGGTTAATTACGAACTCCAAAAATGCCACAAAATGAAGTTAATGGCTAGCCCTGTAAATTTATGCACATTTCTGAACTAAATACTTTTTGCAGCATGTTCTTTTTTACTATGGATTGTTATATAGTATAAGCCACATTCATTGTAGCAGGTCATATAATTTCCATACCCTCTAATTACATTAGAATTAAGACCAACAAAATGGATGTATATATTGGGCTCAGCATGCTTAGTACCATTGGAAAGTTCTGCAAAATTTTCTTTCTGGCCAAGGTTGCATCTACCAATTGGAGGTTTTAGTACTGTAACCAAAATCACAAATTACAACACAAAATTATTTATTGTAGTAAGTCAGTAGTGTTGTAAATTAATATGCTGTCCTACAATTTTCAGCTTTAATCATTATGGTTGTGTTCTGCTGACGTCAAATGAGTCAGCTGCAACCAGCCAAATGAAGAACAGAAAATTCAGAAGCGGAGTGTCTAGTTACAGATACTCTATGTATCCTTGCGCACTTGCGCAGAACTATTTTGGTGAGAGTTCAATGGAGCCATGTTAGTTTTGTTTGCGGGGTGCGAAATAAAGCTGTATACTGAATGTGCAAGTTTGTCAATACATGTCCTTGTAGATCTCCTGTAATAATGGATGTAATGAAGTGTCTGCTTCAGTTTTCTTAATCTTCTGGACAAGCTGTGCATTCTCAGTCACTAGCTGGCGCAGGTCAGCCATTTTCTGGAGGAGCTTTGGGAAGAGGTATTGAGAGTCTGGATGATTAGATTGCAAGTGCAGGCTCAAGGCTTGGAGAATACTGTCTTGCATCTCTTCAATCTGCTTCACACTCATCAGCCCAGGACGGTCTACATTAAAATAAAAATGATTGTTAAGGACCAATTTGTTAGCATTTTTCTGATCTGGACTGATTGTTCAGTGGTGCTCAATTCTTTATTCATTTCCTCTCTTTACTCTCTTTTCCTCGCACATCTTCCTTATTGGCAAACATTCAACTAAATCCAGGAAAAGGTAGTAGAGCCAGAGGAGACGTCAACCTGGATTTGAGACCAACTTCCTGATGCTGGAAGTTAAAGCATCCTAGCCAGAAACTGGAGCTGCAGGGGGCATAAACTGACTATTGTACATCTTATATTTGCTTGCCTTTGATGGTAGTGCTGCAATATAAACAAGGCAAGACTAATGCCATGGAGATTAAAATCATGCTAGGGTGGTGTTTTCTGAGACAGTAGTGAATCTAAGCTGCAACAGATTGTAACGCTGAAGTCTGCCATATTTAAAGATCCTAAGTAGGCCGACTCTTGGAATTCTTGTCCATGTGAGAAATAGTACTTTTATTTCATTTCCCAATACAGAATGTTATTTTAATCCCATGATGCCAGTGGATGCTGGGTAAGTTCACCAAAGTCGGTTTAAAACTGACTTTGGCATACGCAGTTTGGTCACGCCCCTTGTGGGCACATTTCTGACTCTGGGTCCTCGCGGGACTTGGGTGAATCCCGCAAGGCATGAAGACTTTCGGGGAAACCGCGAGAGGGCTCTCCTGGCATTCACCGGCCGCACCACACTCAGGAGGGATAAAAGCAAGTAAGTGATGCTACACCTCGACAAATCATTGAACAGACCACATTTGGAATATTGTGTCCAGTTCTGGCACCTTATTTGAGGAAAGATCTTAAAACCCTCGAAAGAGTGCAGAGGAGATTTACTAGAATGATACCAGTAATTATGAATTTTAGAAACAAGGAAAGATTAGAGAAATTGGGCTTGTTGTCCTTCGAGCAGAGAAGATCAAGAGGTAACCTTATTGAGGTGGTCAAAATTATGAACAATTTTGACAGGGTAAAGAGGGATATTGTTTCCACCAGTTGGTATGTCAGTGACTAGGGTAACAATTTCAAGGTGGTCAGCAAGAGAGCTAGGATTGAGATGAGGAGAAACCTCTTTACTCAAGAGAGTTGTTGGGCTTGGGAATGCATTACCTGGGAGAGTGGTGGAGGTGGATTACATTAGAGGTTTCGAAAGAAAGCTGGATATATATTTGAAAGTGATTAATTTAGAGGGAAACAGAGATAGGGCTGCGGAATGGGACTAGCTAGGTAGTTCTTTCAGAAGCTGGTGCAGACACATTGGGCTGGATTCTCCGACACACCCCGCCAGGTCGGAGAATCGCCGGGGGGTGGCGTGAATCCCGCCCCCGCTGAATTCTCCGGCACCGGAGGTTCGGCGGGGGCGGGGATCAAGCCGCGCCAGTCGGCGCCCCCCCCCCCCCCCCGGCGATTCTCCAGCCAGCGATGGGCCGAAGTCCCGCTGCTGTAATGCCTGTCCTGCCGGCGTGAATCAAACCACCTCCCTTACCGGCAGGCGGGCGGGCTCCGGGGTCCTGGGTGGGGACACACTTTTCCTTCTGCGTCGGCCATAGCCTCTGCAATGGCCGATGTGGAAGTGACCCCCTCCCCTGCACATGCGCAGGGATGACGTCAGCAGCCGCTCCTTCGGCCCCAGCTGGCATGGCGCCAAAGGCCTTCCACGCCAACCGGCGGGACGGGAACCACTCCGGCACGGGCCTAGCCCCTCAAGGTGAGGGCTTGGCCCCTAAAGGTTTGGAGAAATCCGCACCTTTGAGGCAGCCCGACGCCAGAGTGGTTCACACCACTCCATCCAGCCGGGACCCCCCGCCCCGCTGGGTAGGGGAGAATCCAGCCCAATAGGCCAAATGGCCTCATTCTGTGTTGTAACAGTCTATGATTCTGATGGTTAGGCCATGCCCGATAACTCTGATTGAATTTTTTGAAGAGCTAATTGAAGTACTGGATAGCCAAAGTTTATGGATGTGCAGAAGGCATCTTACAAATTTCCTCATGAGATACTGTACTATTAACTAAAATTGAAGCTCACGTAAATTAAGGAATATTATTCCTGGATATGAAATTGGGTGAGTGACAGGAGACAGAGACTTGGGAAAACAAGCCAATACTCCAATTGACAGATTGAACAGTGCTGTCTGACAAGAACCTGTGCAAGAGCCTCAACTATTTACTATTTAGTGCCAACTGATGATTATGGACTAGAATGCTAGATATTCAAATTTGCCAATGATAGACACAAAAAAAATGTGGCATTGTTAGCAATATAGATGGAAGCATACACGTACGAGGAGACAGTGACAGATTAAATGAACAGCATAACTGTACCAAATGGATTTTATTGTAGACAAAGGTGAGGTCATTCACTTCAGACCTTAAAAGAATAAAACAGGGTATTTTCTAAAGGGTGAAAAGCTAAAATCAGTGGAGGTCCAAAGAGATTTGGGGAACTATGTACATAATTATTCAAATGAAATAAACTAGTATAGAAAATAATGAAAAAGGCAAATGTAATTATTTCCTTTAGAAGGCCCTGGTTAGATCAAACCTGGATCACTGAGAGCAGTTTGGCATCATATCTTTGGAAGGATATGCTGGCTTGGAGGGGGTGCAGCACAGATTTACCAGAATGGTACCTGGGTATTAAGGTTATGAGGAAATTACATAAACTAAGGTTATATTCGCTGCAATTCACAGAACTGAGGAATGATTTGTTTTAAGTTTTCAAAATATTAATGGGAACAGTCAGGGTAGACAGAAAGAAATTATTTCTGTTGGCTGAAGATTAGAACCAGAGGCGGGATTCTCCGGTATCCGGCAGGTGGGCCGTACCGGCGCCAAAGAGTGGCATGAACCACTCCGGCGCGGGCCGCACAAAAGGTGTAGAATCCTCCACACCTTTGGGGGCTAGGCTGGCGCTGGAGTGATTGGTGCCGCGCCAATCGGCGCCGAAGGGCCTCCGCCGGCCACGCAAGTTGGCACATGCGCAGGAGCACCAACGTGTTCCCAGAACCGCTGGCGTGATTCCTGCGCAGCGGGTTTCTTCTCCGCGCCGGCCATGGCGGAACTTTAGAGCGGCCGGCGCGGAAGGAAAGAGTGCCCCATGACACAGGCCCACCCGCAGATCGGTGGGCCCCCCCATGGGGCCAGATCCCCCCCCCCCCCCCCCCCGAGGACTCCGCAGGCCATCCGCAGAGCCAAGTCTAACCGGTACATACCATGTGTAATTTACGCCGGCGGGACAGGCCGAAAACGGGCGGCCGCTCGGCCCATCGCGGAGCTGAGAATTGTCGGGGGGGGGGGGGGGGGGGGGGGGGGCTCACTGCCAATGACCCCGACCCGATTCCCACCAAAAAAACGGCAACGGACAACTCGGCAGCCGGCATTGCGGCGGCGGGGCGGGATTCACGCCGCAGATTAAATGAACAGCATAACTGTACCAAATGGATTTTAATGTAGGCAAAGGTGAGATCATTCACTTCAGACCTTCAAACAGAATCAAACACAAAAGAAGAATATCTTTGAGCAGGTGAAGGAGACACATCCTGAGTGGGAATTGGAACTTGGTAATTTGGTGCAGTGAGGAAATCAGGAAAGGTAAGTGGTAAGTCTAATTTTGCTGTTTTTCAGTTGAAAGTACAGTGTGTAGCTTAGTGTCTGATTGGCTGAAGCTGCCCCCACCCCAATTGCTGAGAGGCAGTTATCTGTCAGTCACCTGAAGCCTGCTTAGTGGCACAAGGGTGTACATTGTATTCTTCTGTTTGAAGCTTAAGTAGTGCGAGTCACCCTGGTTAGCTGAGTTCTGTATAAAAGACAGACAGAAAGCGCACTCAGTAAGCTTTGCGCAGGTGAAGGAGACACATCCTGAATGAGTGAGACACATCCAGAGTGGGAATTGGAACTTGGTCATTTGGTTCAGTGAGGTAATTTGGTGCAGAGTGGGAGAAGGTGCTTTTTCCCTACTGTTTTCTTCTCTTTCTTCTGGCCTGTAACTGTTAATCTGCAGGAAGAGCATCCTGGGAAGGTAAGTGATTTTTATTTTATTTTTATTACCTTTTCAAATTGTGTGTGGGGAGAGGGGAACTGTAAGTGACATCACAGTAAAGCTGTGACCTGATTGGCTGGTCAGGAATATGTTAAATTTGAAAAAAATATTGCACAAAAAAATCTAATTGATTAACTAGATAGTGGGGTAACTAAACCAGAGGGCAGAGATCAGTATTTAGCATTTAATTTTACAGTACAAATAATTTAGCATCAGGGCCATATAGTTAATTGTAACTCAATCTAACAATAATTCAAGTGTTTATTTTAATTAATTAATTAGTGCTTAAATGTCACTCAGCGGGGTGCAGTGCCCAAACTGTGCGATGTGGCAGATCTGTGATGCTTCCAGCATTTCGATCGACTATATCTGCAGTAAGTGTAACCAATGGCAGCTCCTCACAGACCGCATGGTTCGGGTAGAGCAGCAATTGGACGCACTTAGGAGCATGCAGGTGGCGGAAAGCGTCATAGATAGCAGTTATAGCGATGTGGTCGCACCCAAGGTGCAGGCAGAGAGATGGGTGACCACCAGAAGGGGCAGGCAGCAAGTGCAGGAATCCCCTGTGGTTGTCCCCCTCTCGAACAGGCATACCGCTTTGGATACTGTTGGGGGGGGAAATAGCCTATCAGAGGAAAACATCAGCAGCCAGAGCAGTGGCACCAAGGCTGGCTCTGATGTTCAGCAGGGAAGGTCAAAGCGCAGAAGAGCAATAGTCATAAGGGACTCTATAGTCAGGGGCACAGATAGTAGGCGCTTCTGTGGACGTGAAAGAGACTCCATGATGGTATGTTGCCTCCCTGGTGCCAGGGTCCAAGACGTCACCGAACGGGTGGCGGGCTTCCTGAAGGGGGAGGGCAAACAGGCAGAGGTCGTTGTACATATTGGTACTAACAACATAGGCAGGAAGGGGCATGAGGTCCTGCAGCAGGAGTTTAGGGAGCTATGCAGAAAGTTAAAAGACAGGACCTCTAGGGTTGTAATCTCGGGATTATTCCCTGTGCCACGTGCCAGTGAGGCTAGAAATAGGAAGATAAAGCAGCTAAACATGTGGCTAAACAGCTGGTGTAGGAGGGAGGGTTTCCGTTATCTGTACCGCTGGGAGCTCCTCCGGGGCAGGTGTGACCTGTATAGGAAGGACGGGTTGCATCTAAACTGGAGAGGCATAAATATCCTGGCCGCGAGGTTTGCTAGTGTCACATGGGAGGGTTTAAACTAGTATGGCAGGGGGCTGGGTACCGGAGCAATAGGTCAGAAGGTGAAAAAATTGAGGGAGAACGAGGGAATAGGGCCAGTATGGCTCTGAGGAAGAGCAGAGAGGGAGATGTTGCTGAAAACAGCGGGACTGGTGGCCTGAAGTGCATATGTTTTAATGCAAGAAGTATAACAGGTAAGGCAGATGAACTTAGAGCTTGGATTAGTACTTGGAACTGTGATGTTGTTGCCATTACAGAGACCTGGTTGAGGGAAGGACAAGATTGGCAGCTAAACATTCCAGGATTTAGATGTTTCAGGTGGGATAGAGGGGGATGTAAAAGGGGTGGAGGAGTTGCGCTACTGGTTAGGGAGAATATCATAGCTGTACTGCGGGAGGACACCTCAGAGGGCAGCAAGGCTATATGGGTAGAGATCAGGAATAAGAAGAGTGCAGTCACAATGTTGGGGGTTTACTACAGGCCACCCAACAGCCAGCTGGAGATAGAGGAGCAGATAGGTAGACCGATTTTGGAAAGGAGTAAAAGCAACAGGGTTGTTGTGATGGGAGACTTTAACTTCCCCAATATTGACTGGGACTCACTTAGTACTAGGGGCTTGGACGGGGCAGAGTTTGTAAGGAGCATCCAGGAGGGCCTCTTAAAACAATATGTAGATAGTCCAACTAGGGAAGGGGCTATACTGGACCTGGTATTGGGGAATGAGCCGAGCCTGATGGTTGAAGTTTCAGTAGGGCAGCATTTCGGGTACAGTGACCACAATTCAGGAAGTTTTAAAGTGCTGGTGGACAAGGATAAGAGTGGTCCTAGGGTGAATGTGCTAAATTGGGGGAAGGCTAATTAGAACAATATTAGGCAGGAACTGAAGAACCTAGATTGGGGGCTAATGTTTGAGGGTAAATCAACATCTGACATGTGGGAGGCTTTCAAATGTCAGTTGAAAGGAATTCAGGACCTGCATGTTCTTGTGCAGAAGAAAGATAAATACGGCAAATTTTGGGAACCTTGGATAATGAAAGATATTGTAGGCCTCGTCAAAAAGAAAAAGGAGGCATTTGTCAGGGCTAGAAGGCTGAGAACAGACGAAACCTGTGTGGAATATAAGGAAAGTAGGAAGGAACTTAAGCAAGGAGTCAGGTGGGCTTAAAAAGGGTCACGAAAAGTCACTGGAGGCACTACCTAGCCGGTAGGAGGTTCACCATCGTCACCGACCAATGGTCGGTCGCTTTATGTTTGATAACGCACAACGGGGCAAAATAAAGAATGACAAAATTCTGAGGTGGAGAATAGAGATCTCCACCTATACGTACGATATTAAATATCGCCCGGGGAAGCTCAACGAGTCCCCAGATGCCCTGTCCCGCAGCACGTGCGCCAACGTGCAATTGGACCGCCTGAGATCCATCCACGATGACCTCTGCCACCCGGGGGTCACCCAGCTTGCCTCATCAAGTCCCGCAACCTACCCTACTCCACAGGGGAGGTCAAGGCCATGACTAAGGCATGCCAGATCTGTGCGGAATGCAAACCGCAATTCTATCGACCAGACAAGGCCCGCCTGATAAAGGCCTCTGGGCCCTTTGAGCGACTAAGTGTGGACTTCAAAGTGCCCCTCCCGTCCGCCAACCGCAACATCTATTTCCTCACCGTCATCGATGAGTTATCCTGCTTCCCTTTTGCTGTCCCCTGCCCCAATATAACCTTGGCCTCCGTGATCAAGGCACTGCGCAGCATCTTCACACTGTCTGGTTTCCCCGCTTATATCCACAGCGACAGCTTGGGTCACTGTCTGTGTGGAGTCTGCACGTTCTCCCCATGTCTGCGTGGGTTTTCCTCCAGGTGCTCCAGTTTCCTCCCACAGTCCAAAATTGTGCAGGTTAGATGGATTGGCCAGGCTAAATCACCCTTAGTGTCCAAAAAGTTTAGGTGAAGTTACTGGGTTACGGGGATAGGGTGGAGGCGTGGGCTTGGATGTGGAGCTCTTTCCAAGGACTGGTGCAGACTCGATGGGCCGAATTGCCTCCTTCTGCACTGTAAATTCTATGATTCTTTGTTTATGCAATTAATAATCAAGGGTTGGATAGCTCTACCCAACCTTCAAAAGGAAATTGGCTGAGTATGTAAAGGACAAAAAAAATTAGGAATATTGGGAAAATGGGAGTGGCAATAACTGGATGGCTCTTAGAAAGAACCACTGCAGACTTTACTATTCCACGATTCTATGAAGGGAAGGGAGTCAGTGCTTGCACAGATAATCATGGTTATTTCCTTACCTCCACATAAAATAATGGCAGCCACAAAAAGAGCCAAGTCGCTATCATCCAGTTCCAAGGCATTGAATTTCACTGCAAACTCAAATTTGGGTTCCATAATTTCACTAAATGGTTTGCGTAGGCTCCTCAAGAATTCCCGAGTCACAAATCCATTTCCATTAGCCACGAGAAGACCATCCTTATTCATAATCGATGCCAACATGGCAAAAATGGCTTCATGGACACCATATTTTAGTAATGTCACTTGGTCATTCAGGTATAGCTTTAAGAATTCAGGGATGCACTTGGCAAATTCAGTGAGTTCTCGGACTGTTTCAACAGTTGTGCACTGGCAACGATGGAAGACATGAACCGCAATCTCTTTGTTTGGAATTCCATTTACCGATTGTTTCCAAACTAGATTTTTCTCAGCCTGCCAGAGAGTCTCCATGTCGTGAATAACAAAAGGCTACATTCAGGAGAGAAAATAGAAAAATTAGAATTTGCTCAGAGGACCGGATTTACTTTTATTACCATCCAAATAGTTGCAAGTGCAACAGCCAAATTTCAGCTGTCTGAAAACTGGATTCATCTGAAAAAGTGGACATTGTTGACATAGGCTGCTGGTCTAGTTCAAGGGTCTGCATTAATTTCAAAGACTTTATTAGTTTCAAGCACCTTATGAGTGGGATGTCCAAAATCCAGGAAAATCCAGAATCCGGCAGTCTTGGTCCCAAGGATGCCAGATTTTGGATATTGGAGCTGTAAACAAAATTGCCCAGACGTCTTAAAATATCAGGATATAACTGAAAGCACAGTCAAATATGAATGTTTTCTACAGTTCTAACACTATCAATTAAAAAGGTAGGAATATAAAAATTGCCATTAAATTTTGGAAATTGCAATGCCCCATTTTATTCAGCTAGCCAGGAATGAGTGAGGGATCTACTGGCTAGTATAAACACTTACACTTTTAAATTTACTGTTGTCAACTTCACTTCCCTCATGGGGGAAATGCTACATAGCACTTGGTGCAAACTGAAATTGATGGGAGACATGATTCCTTAGGTTTCCACTCTCCCAATGCATGTGCTTTCTCAGTATCACAATCCTTATGTGTCTGTCGCACTTTTTGTCACAAATTCAGTCGCATGAATTGTGTGGCTCGATTGTGCATGTGCTCACAGATTCACATGCATGCATGCTTTCTGAGTCACTTGTGCTCAGAGTCTCTTTCGATTTCCACTTTCTCTCAACTATATTTTCAAACTACATATTTTTTCACAAGGTCAAACGTGCTTCTGCAAAATGGATGCCAAGAGTGGCAAGGTGGCACAGTGATTAGCATTGCTGCCTCACAGCACCAGGGACCCGGATATGATTCTGACCTTGTGCGAGTGTGAAGAGTTTGTACGTTCTCCCTGTGTCTGCGTGGGTTTCCTCCGGGTGTTCCAGTTTCCTCCCACGGTCCAAAGATGTGCAGGTTAGGTGGATTGGCCATGCTAAATTGCCGCTTAGTGTCCAAAGATGTGTGGGATTACAGAGATAGGGTGGGGGAGTGGGCCTAGGCAGTCGGTCCAGACTCGATCGGCTGCATAGCCTCCTTCTGCACTGTAAGGATTCTATAGATTCTATGAACAGTGACCAATTATTTAGACATAATTGTTAACTTTTAATGAGAGAGATGGAGAAGCAGAGGGCTTTACAGCTCTGCTACTCATCATGTGATGATGGAGGTGAGGGTTGCATGTGAACATAAAGTCTGGAATAGGGATAAAAGAAAATTACTGGGGATGCTGGAATCTGAAACAAAACCAATATCTCAGCAGGTCTCAACAGCATCTGTTGAGAGAAAAAACAGCTAATGATTTGAGTCTGGATGACTCTTTGACAATGGGGATATTTAGCAAGAAAATTGCAGAGGGTAGTATGGGATGGAGGCACCAATGGAATTTTAGTGCTAGGGCAATGATTTTAATCTTGAAGTATTGGGGGTCAGGGAAACAATGTAGGTCAGACAGTCTAAAGTCCACAGACTTGAAACTCACTATTCACAATCCCAGGTCTGATGCACTTCCCTTGCAGCTAGAAGGCATACACAATACTACTTACAGCCAGCAGATGTCTCCGCTGTACATAAATTGTAAATGTTTAAAAATACAGTAAATTCTTTATTATGCATACAGAAACATACATAGAAAATAGAAGTGGGGTGGCCATTCGGTCCTTTGAACCTGCTCCACTATTCATTAAGATCATGGCTGATCATCAAGTTCAATACCCTGATCCCACCTTCCAATTCCTTCTCGAAATTACACGTTTTGCTTCCACTACTTCTTGTGGTGGTGAATTCCACAGATTCACACTCTCTGGGTGAAGAAATTTCTCCTCACCTCAGTCCTAAAAGGTTTACCCCTTATCCTCAAACTATGACCCCCAGTTCTGGTCTCCCTCGCCACTGGGAACATTCTTTCTGAATCTACCCTGTCTAATCCTGTTAGAATTTTATAAATTTCTATAAAATCCCCTCTCACTCTTCTAAACTCCAATGAATATAATCCGAACTGATTTAGTCTATCCTCATACGACAGTCCCGCCATTCCAGGAATCAGCCAGGTAACTTTGCTGCACTCCCTCCATAGCAAGAACATCCGTCCTCAGATAAGGACAGCAAAACTGCAAACAATACTCATCACCAATGCCCTCTAAAATTGTAGTAAAATATCCCTAATCCTGAACTCAAATCCTCTCACTATAAAGGCTAACATACCATTTGTCTTCTTTACTGTTTGTGTACCTGCGCGCTTACTTTCAGCGACTGATGCACGAGGACACCAAGGTCTCGCTGAGTATCCACCTCTCTCAATTTATACGTTCAAATAATAATCTGTCTTCCTAGTTTTGCTACTAAAGTGGATAACCTCACATTTATCCAAGTTATACTGCATCTGCCATGCATATGCCCACTCAGCCTATCCAAATCACGCTGAAGCATCTCTGGATTCTCCTCACAGTTCATCTTCACACCCAATTTTGTATCATCTGCAAATTTGGAGATACTACATTTAATTCCCTTGTCCAAATCACAAATATATGATGTGAACAGTTGGGGTCCTAGCACAGATCCCTGCGGTATCCGATAGGCCTGCCAATCGGATAAAGACCGATTTAAATCATACAATCATAGAATTTACAGTGCAGAAGGGTCATTTGGCACATCGAGTCTGCATCAGCTCCCAGAAAGAGCACCCTACTTAAGCCCACACCTCCACTCAATCCCCGTAACCCAGCAACCCCACCTAACCCAAGAGCAATTTACCGTGGCCAATCCACCTAACCCGTACTTCTTTGGACTGTGGGAGGAAACCGGAGCACCCGGAGGAAACCCACACAGACACGGGGAGAACGTGCAGACTCCGCACAGACAGTGGCCCAAGCCGTGAATCGAACCTGGGACACTGGAGCTGTGAAGTAACTATGCTAACGTCTTTGCTACTGTGCTACCCTGTTTATTCCAATCTTTTGATTCCTGTCTGCTAAACAGCGTTCTATCCATCTCAAGTCACTACTCGCAATCCCATGCGCTTTAACTTTACATAATTATAGGCCAGTTAGCTTAACTTCAGTAGTAGGGAAGATGCTGGAATCTATCATCAAGGAAGAAATAGCAAGGCACCTGGATGAAAATTGTCCCATTGGACAGATGCAGCATGGATTCATAAAGGGAAGGTCGTGCCTAACTAATTTAGTGGAATTTTTTTTGAGGACATTATCAGTGCGGTAGACAACGGGGAGCCAATGGATGTGGTATATCTGGATTTCCAGAAGGCTTTTGACAAGGTGCCACACAAAAGGTTCCTGCATAAGATAATGATGCATGGCATTAAGGGTAAAGTAGTAGCATGGATAGAGGATTGGTTAATTAATAGAAAGCAAAGAGTGGGGATTAATGGGTGTTTCTCTGGTTAGCAATCAGTAGTTAGTGGTGTCTCTCAGGGATCCGTGTTGGGTCCACAATTGATATAGATGATTTGAAGTTGGGGACCAAGTGCAATGTGTTCAAGTTTGCAGACAATACGAAGATGAGTGGTAAAGCAAAAAGTGCAGAGGATACTGGGAGTCTGCAGAGGGATTTGGATAGGTTAAGTGAATGGGCTAGGGTCTGGCAGATGGAATACAATTTTGACAAAGGTGAGGTTATCCATTTTGGTAGGAACAACAGCAAAAGGGATTATTATTTAAATGATAAAATATTAAAACATGCTGCTGTGCAGAGAGACCTGGGTGTGCGAGTGCATGAGTCGGAAAAGTTGGTTTACAGGTGCAACAGGTGACTAAGAAGGCAAATGAAGTTTTGTCCTTCGTTGCGAGAGGGATGGAGTTTAAGACTAGGGAGGTTATGCTGCAACTTTATACGGTGTTAGTGAGGCTACACCTGGAGTATTGTGTTCAGTTTTTTGTTTTCTTACACGAGAAAGGACCTACTGGCGCTGGAGGGTGTGCAGAGGAGATTCACTAGGTTAATCCTAGAGTTGAGGAGGTTGGATTATGAGGTTGAGTAGACCAGGACTGTGTGCGTTGGAATTTAGAAGGATGTGGGGGGGGGGGGGGGGGGGGGGGGGTGTAATATCTTATTGAAACATATAAAATTATGAAGGGAATAGATAGGATAAATGCGGAGCGGTTGTTTCCACTGGCGGGTGAAAGGAGAACTAGGGGGCATAGCCTCAAAATAAGGGGAAATAGATTTAGGACTGAGTTTAGGAGGAACTTCTTCACCCAAAGGGTTGTGAATCTATGGAAGACCCTGCCCAGTGAAGCAGTTGAGGCTCCTTCGTTAAATGTTTTCAAGATAAAGATACAGTTTTTTGAAGAATAAAAGGTTATGGTGTTTGGGCGGGAAAATGGAGCTGAGTCCACAAAATCAGCCACGATCTCACTGAATGGCAGAACAGGCTCGAAGGGCCAGATGGCCGACTCCTGCTCCTAGTTCTTATGTTCTTTTAATAATCTGCCAGTCCTTTAACGATATGGCTAGCTATATTCAGCTAGAAAGGATCAAATTTGCCCTGAGAGGGTCGGTACAGGGATTCTCCAGGCGGTGGCAACCTTTCCTTGACTTTTTAGATCAGAGATAGGCGTTCGGGGTCGTGGCAGCAGCAACCCGGGGGGGGGGGGGGGGGGGGAGGGGGAGGGGGGGGCAGCAATGGTCGTGGGGGGGACATGCACGACTGTAACGCGGGCAAGTCTGCTCGCTGCTCATGTCTGAAACTGTAGGCTGCCTTGTTTGTTAAGTTGTTGCTTGGGGGAGGGGGGGGGGGGAGGACTGGTGCGCGCGAGAGGGCGGGCGAGGGAGGGATATTTGCCTAGAGGGATTGTGTTGTAAATAATTTAAAAATTAGTAGGGGTAAATGTTTGTATGGAAAAACTCTTTCAATAAAAATTATTTAAAAAAAAAAAAATAATCTGCCAGTCCTTATGTTTTTTTAATAATCTGCTATGTGAGACCATGTCCATGACCTCTGAAAGTCTAAATAAACCACATCATTATTATACATAGAAACATACATAGAAAATAGAAGTGGGGTCTCCCTGGTCTACTAGTTCCAGTAGATTTGTCCAGCATGATTACCCTTTCATAAATCCATGCTGACATTGTCTGATTATACTACTGCTTTCCAAATGCTGTGCTAGGAAATCCTTGATAAATAGCAACTTCCCTACTACCGAAGTTAGACTCACTGGTCTGTAGTTCCCCGTTTTCTCTCTACCTCCCTTTTCGAATAGTGGAGTTATATCAGCTACCCTCCAATCTGTAGGAACCATTTCAGAGTCCAAAGAATTTTGAAATGATGCCAATAGATCTGCTATTTTTAGGGTTACTTCCTCAAGTACTCTGGGATGAAGATTATCAGGCCCTGGAGATTCATCCGCCTTCAATCCTATCTATTACCCGAAAACCATTTCTCTACTAATACTAATCTCCTTCAGCTCCTCATAAAAACTTATGTTTCTCAGAACTTCTGGTACATTATTCATGTCTTCTTTTGTGAAGAAAGAAGCAAAGTACGAATTTAGTTCCTCAGCCATTTCTTTGTACCCCGTTATGAATTCCCCTGTTTCTGGCTGTAAGAGGCGCACATTCATTTGCATCAATTTTTTTCTCTTTACATACCTATAGAAACATTTACAATCAATTTTTATCTCTCCCCCCCCCCCCCCCCCAAACTTACTTTCTTATTGTATTTTTCCCTTCTTAATCAATCCCTTGGTCTGCCTTTGCTGAATTTGAAACTATTCCCAATCCTCAGATCCTATTGCTATTGCTTTTTCTTGCTAACCTTTGAAAGCAGGCCAGCAGCACGGTTCAATTCCCGTACCAGCCTCCCCGAACAGGCGCCAAGGGACGAGGGGGCACTAGGCAACTAGGGACTTTTCACAGTAACTTAATTTGAAGCCTACTTGTGACAATATGCGATTTTCATTTTCATTTCATTTCTTTTTTGAATCGAATACTGTCCCTAATTTCCCTTGTTAGCCATGGTTTGGCCACAGTTCTCTTTCTACTATTGCGCCAAATAGATGAACAACTTTTGGAGTTCATGGGCAAAATTCTCCCCTACCCGGCGGGGCGGGGGGTCCCGGCGTAGCGGAGTGGCGCCAACCACTCCGGCGTTGGGCCTCCCCAAAGCGCTACGCCGATCGGTGTCGGTGCTGAAAGACCTTCGCCGGTCAACGTGCGTCCGCGCATGCGCCGGAGCTTCAGCGGCCACTGACGTCACCACCGGTGCATGCGCGGTGGAGGGGGTCTCTTCCGCCTCCGCCACGGTGGAGGCCGTGGCGGCGGCGGAAGAAAGAGTGTCCTCACGGCACTGGCCCTCCCGCCGATCAGTGGGCCCCGATCGCGGGCTAGGAGACTGTAGGGGCGCCCCTCGGGGTCCGATCACCCCGCGCCCCCCACCAGCACCCCGGGGGCCCGCTCGTGCTGCCAATCCCGCCGGCACAGAGGTGGTTTAAACCACGTCGGTGGGAGAGGCCTGACAGCGGCGGGACTTCGGCCCATCGCGGGCCGGAGAATCGCCGCGATGGGCACACTGATCGGTGGGCGCGATTCCCGGGTGGCGGGATTTACGCCGGCCCCGGGCGACTCCCCGACCCTGCGGGGGGGTCGGAGAATTCCGCCCCATGTATTCGTTCCTAGAATGCCTGCCATTGCCTCTCTACTGTGCTTCCTTTCAGTAATGTTTCCCAGTCCATCATAGGCAACTCATGCCTCATACCATCATAGTTACCTTTATTGAGATTCAGGATCCTAGTCTTAGAATCAACTACCTCACAATTCACCATGATAAAGAATTCTATCATGTTGTGGTCACTCATCCCCAAGGATTCTCTCACAACTAGGTTATCAACTAATCCTTTCTCATTGCACAACACCCAGTCCAAGATGGCAGATTTCCTTGTTGGTTCCTCAACGTACTGGTCCAGAAAACCATCCCGTACACACTCCAGAAATTCCTCCTCTATTGTACTGTGACTAATTTGACTCACCCAATCTATATGCAGATTAAAGTCACCCAGAATCACAGAAGTTCCTTTATCACATGCATCTCTGATTTCCTGCCTAATGCTATTCCCAACATTACCACTGTAGTTTGGTGGTCTGTATACAACCCTTCCGAATGTTTTTTGTCTCGTGGTGTTTCTTAGCTCAACCCACACAGATTCCACATTGTCTGTACTAATATCTTTCCTAAATATTGTATCAATATTTTCTCTTTTTAAAAAAAATTATTTTTATTCAAATTTTCACAAAAAGAAACCAATAACAGAAAATTCTAAGAACAAAAAAACCCAGATTCCTCCCCCCCCCCCCCCAATACAAAAGAGAAACAATAAATTAATGCCCGTTGTTGGCAAAAAAACAGATATTCAACCCAAAACAAAAACAAAGAGACAACCCCCCCCCCCCCCCCCCCCCCCCCCCTCCCCCGGGTTGCTGCTGCTGCTGACCTTTGTTTTTACCGTTTTGCCAGGAGATCTAGGAATTGTTGTCATCTCCTGAAAAACCCCTGCACTGACCCCCTTAGAGCAAATTACACCCTCTCCAATTTAATAAACCCCGCCATATCGTTGGACCAGGCCTCCACGCTTGGGGGCCTCGCATCCTTCCACTGAAGAAGAATCCTCCGCCGGGCTACTAGGGACGCAAAGACCGAACACTGGCCTCTTTGTATCAATATTTTCTTTAATCAACAATGCAACTCCACCACCTTTTCCTTTCTGTCTGTCCTTCCTAAAAACTGAACAGCCCTCAATGTTTAGTTCAATCCTTGGTCATCTTGGAGTCATGTCTCCATAATCCCAATTATATTATACCCCTTTACATCTATCTGCGCAACTAATTCATCCACTTTATTTCAAATGCTCCGAGCATTCAGGTATAAAACCTTACGGCTAGCCCTTTTAACATTCCTTGACCGGTCCCTACTATTTTTTTTTAAACAGTGTCCGGCATGTGTGGGAATGGGTGATGCAGGTTAATCAAAAGTGTTAGTTAATGGAAAATTCCATTTACCAATATAGCCCAATACTTTAGCATTAACTAATGCGCAAGTACTGAGGAAGTAAAGAACAATATTATTTTTACTTCTAATCTTCAACAGTACAGTAAAACATAATTTGAATTACAAAATAACATAGTATGGAGGTACAGGTTCTGGATAACTTGTAATTGCTTCCAATTAATAAGACGGCAATTCGTATTTGGGGAACATCAGAAATTCCAGTTAGTAGAGAATTCCAGTTGACAGGGTGCCGGATAACACAAGGATTTACTGTACATCCCAACATTTTAAGTTCCTAACTCTCAATAAATAGAGTATTGAAATTACTTTAATATTTGTTAAAAAATAGACTGATGCTGGAAACTAACTCCAATTGGAAAGAATAAATGTATTTTGGTCCAGCCTTGAGTGAAATTCAATCTTTTAAACTTTAAGCAGAATGGACCCCACCAAGTATCAAATGTCACGGAACTACAAAATAGTGACAGCACAGGAGGCTATTTGGTCTATCGTGTCATGCTGGCTTTCCAAAGGAGCAATTCACTTAGTGCTACCCACCCCCCAATGTTTAACAAATGTTTAACAAATATTTCACCTGTTAACTCTAACGAAGGATTATAATAGGCTATTGCCAAGTCAGGATCAGAGAAAAAATATGAATGTGTGCATTATACACAATATCGCCAATATTTTCCAGATGTGTTCAGTGAAGGTCAATCCTCAGCCAGTCAGTACACATGACATGAGTACTACCCTGCCAGCTTCAACAAAACAAAAACATGTACAGAGAACAGTCCTTATCACAGGGTGATTTTGATTTGCATGTCCTGAGATTTCCTCTTAACCATTCTGTGTTTGCCTCAGGGGTGGGAATGGAGGGCAACGACCTCTTCATTTATATAGTTGTACTTTATTCCTCCCTCCAAATGTATGTACACAAAATTCACTTCATAAAAAGTTATTGCAAAAAATAATTTGCAACAGAATATTTGCTAAACTCTATGCAGTGTTCTCAATAACATGTAGAACTACAAAGGATACACTTATTATACAAGACCGATTACAATGTTGACCTATTCAAACAAACTTATAATCAGATTGTGGCCCATGCATGGATGTTGATATTATTGAAGGAAGAATTTAATATGTCTGTAGAGTGTAATCCTTTTGGGCATAGTTTAGTTCAAAACTAAAAGCGTTCTGAAATATAGCCCCAACTTTGACTTCAGAAAAATATTGTGCGTTGAAGTCAATATTATTCAGACATTTACCAACACTCTTCCCTCAGTCAGAGGGCTGCACATTCAAGTCCCCACGTCAGGACTTCAGCACATAATTCAGGCTGATACCTCAATGTTACAGGAGCTTTAAATGAGATGTTATCAGATGGATGTTGAGGATGTTCAGAAGAAAAGCAGGAAAGTCTCCCAATGTCTTGGCCAACACCACCAAAACAGATCAACTTATCATTCATCCCAATACTGCTTTTGAAATTTTGGCTGAACACAAAATGGCAGTACTATTTGCTTACTTAATAAAGTAATTTAGGGCACATAAAGCACTCAAGACATTCCTGAAAGATATAAGGTGTAACATAAATTTAAACATGTCTATTTTCCCTCAACCGAGGCTTGACTCTGGAAAGAAAACGAACACTTCAATATTTTTCAGCAGCAGTAGCAGAAAACTCTCCCTTTCTAATTAATAAAAAACAAAATTATAACAGGCTATCTTAATCTAAATTGTTTCTATATTAACTTGGGATAGGGGCAGGAAGCAGGAGAGCGTACATTTATGAAGCCCATGTGTTTAGTACCAGTACAGTCTTTGGGCCAGGTAACCTGCAGGTGAATGAACCTCAAATAATTCATCATCTGTTTGTGAGGTGCACCTCTGGTTTCAACTAAAGGACCTCATTTATACTTCTGTGAACGGAACAAAAACACGAAGCGCTAATATTTAATATCAAACAAAATTACATTTCCTTTTTTTTCTCTCTTTCGTAAAAAATTTAGAATACCCAATTATTTTTTCCAATTAAGGGGCAATTTAGCATGGCCAATCCGCCTATCCTGAACATCTTTGGGCTGTGGGGGACAAACCCACGCAGACATGGGGAGAATGTGCAAACTCCATACAGTGACCCGGAGCCGGGATCGAACCTGGGTCCTCAGAGCCGTAGGCAGCAATGCTAATCACTGCACCCCCGTGCCGCCCAACCAAATTACATTTCCACACAAATATAGCATTACATCACAATTCAAGAAATACATTATTTACAGACCTAACTTCATTCTGAGATGGGACTGTTGACCATTAAGTTCTCATCCTATTTTGATTCTGGATGAAAATCAAGTTTCTACAATACAAGAAACAGCACTTTAAGCACCTTTACTGCTGTGTTTCAATTTTGCATTGAACTGATTGAAAAAGTTTCAGAAGCCATTCTTTGGCGATTAGTATGACATCAGAAGTCCTGCACCTTTTTTTAAAGTCACACACTGAATCTCAAAAGAAGTGTGGCTCCTTTTCTGAGTTTAATGTGAAAGTGAAGTCTAGAAAGAGCAATTTCTATTAGGAATATTCCACTTCTGTCTAAAAGTAATATCTATATAATATAAATCCTACATCTGCACATACTTTTTCCATCACAAATTCCTACATCCACATTTTTAATGGAAACTACCTATATAAACTTGGTACTGTGCAAACATAACTTCCTCCCAGTGGGCATGTACAGTTTGGGTTATGTCTACACTTACTATTCTTCCATACCATTTTGTAGAATTACCTCCATGCATTTCGCTCCCATGTTTATACAGCTGCCTTCTATGGGTCTCTGTGCAAGCCTGAGAGAGCAATTCTGGGAATAGCCCTGGGATTACTGTGTTATGATGTAATTAGTGGCAGAATTAAAGACATCTTTAAGAGGGGAATTTGGAGTGGATGGGGGAAGAATTCAGTTTTCATGGTCCATGGGGGTACCAATTAAATAGATAGGGCCAAGAAAGAAGCTCAGCAGATGGTGAATGAGCAGCTAGGGACGTAAACCCACAGAAGGTATTAATTTCTGCAATACTACCTGAGCCATGAGCAAATTGGCATAAGGAAAATAAGATCAGAGAATTGATTGTGTGTCTCAAAGATTGATGCGGCAGAAACAGGTTTCAATTCATGGGTACTAGCACCAGTACTTAAAGTGAGTGCTGTACTGTTGGGACGGACTTCGCCCAACCCACGCTAGGACCAGTATACTAACTAATCATATAACAACGGCTGTAGAGAGAATTTGAACTAAATAGTGATGGGGGAGGGTTCATGTCAGGGGAGATTGGAACATTGTGGTGGTATGAATGTGAGCACTGCCATTGGTGCAGAGCATGGGTTTCCCATTGGCTCTGGCTGGTCATGTGCCTCTCGTCCGATTGGTTGGGACTAGTCATGTGACTGCTCACCAATTGGTCGAGGCAAGTAGACCCCGCCTCCGAGACGGGGTATAAGTATCCAGAGTTCCCGGCGGTCGGCCTTTCTCTGTAGTCGACCACCGGGCTAACAACTAGCTGATTAAAGCCACAGTTTGGATCTTCATCGTGTCTCGAGTCCAATTGATGGTCCATCAAACATTAAAAAGGACAAGGCAATAATTCAGGGTAATGTGGGCAATAATAACCAGAGTGTGACAGGAAAGGACAGAGCATCTAAATATAAGATCACACCAGGAAATATGTTAGAGTAGGGAAAACACAGTAAAATGACAGAATTAAATGCTCTTTATCAGAAAGAATGCAGCATTTGTGACAAAATGGGTGAATTGATAATACAAAGAGAAACAAATGGGTACGATAGCCATTACAGAGACATGGTTGCAAAGTAATCATGGCTGGGACCTGAATATTGAAGTATTTGGCATTTTGGAAGAACTGAAAGAGGGGGAAGGAGGTGGGGCAGCTCCATTAATAAAGCATGAGATCAGTCCAGTGTTGAGAAATGATTTGGAGGATCAAAAACAATCAGTTTGGGTGGAGATAAAAATTAGCAATGAAATGTCACTGGTGGGAGTGGTTAATAGGCCCACTTATACCACGTGCACTGTAGGACAGTATAAATCAAGTAATAACTGAGGCTTGTACGAAAGGTACTGCAGTAACTGTGGGAGATTTTAATCTTCACAAAGATTGGATAAATCAAACTTGCAAGAAGGAGGAGTTCAGAGTGTATTCTGGACAGTTTCTTAGAATAATATGTCCTGAACCAACCAGGGAACAGATTACTTTACATCAGGCAATGTGTAATGAAACAAGATTAATTAATGACCTCATAATACAGGATCCTCTGGGAAAAGAGTCAAAGTGGTTGCCGATGAGCTACAGTGAATATGTGAGGGTAGCACACGACAGAAAAGTGTGGCATACCATGTCAGCATATCTCCTGACAAGAGCTGCTACATGCAGTAGCAGCTAGGCAAGAGTGATCATATGATGCTATAATTTCACGTTCAGTTTGAGGGTGAGAAATGTAGGTCTGAAATTAATATCTTAAATGTAAAGGCAATTCCAAACATAAGACAACAGAGTTGGGTAAAACAAGTGGGAAAAGGGTCAGAAAATAAAGAAGCAGTGGCAAATATTTAAGGAGTTATTTCATAACTCTCAACAAAGACATTTTCCACTGGAAAAGAATGATGCTACAAGAATGTTCCATCCATGGCTAACTATGGAAGTTAAGGATAGTATCAAATTGAAAGAAAAATGTACACAATGCTGAAAGGATTATTGGTAACCCAGAGGTTGGGAAAATTTTATAAACCAGTGAAGGATAACTAAAAAATCAGAGAGAGAAATTGGAATACGAGAGAAATATAAAATATATAGCAAGAAACACAAAAACATACAGTAAAGCTTTTAGAAGTGTATACATCTAAATAAATAAAGGAAGATAGTAGCTAACGTGAGCATTGGTTCCTTAGCGTGACCTAGAGAATTAATAATGGAAAATGAGGAAATGGTAGACTTTGAACAAGTATTTTATAACTATCTTTGCATTAGGAGACACAGAAAGCATCCCAAGGAATCATGAGGCAAAAAGGGAGGAGCTTAAAACAATCATGGTCACTAGAGAAAAATAGGAAAACTAATAGGACTAAAGGCTAGCAAATTGATCTGCGTCCTAGGGTCTTGTAGGTGGCTGCAGAGATAATGGATTCACTGGGTGTAATCTTCTAAAATTCCCCAGATTCAGGAAAAACGCTAGTAGATTGGAAAACTGCAAATGTAACACCATCATTAAGAAAGGAGAAAGACGAGGGCTGCACGGTAGTGCAGTGGTTAGCACCACAGCCTCATGGGACCAAGGTCCCAGGTTCGATCCTGGCTCTGGGTCACTATTCGTGTGGAGTTTGCACATTCTCCCAGTGTTTGTGTGGGTTTTGCCCCCACAACCCAAAAGATGTGCAAGGTAGGTGGATTGGCCATGCTAAATTGTCCCTTAATTGGAAAAAAAATGAATTGGGTACATTAAATTTAGAAAAACAAAGAAAGGAGACAGACAACAAGCAGGACACTTTAAGGCAGTATTTCTAACATCTGCCATTGGGAAAATGTTAGAGGTCTTTATTAAGAAACTAGTAGTAGGTAATTTACAAAGTCATGGGCAAGATTCTTTGTACCCCCTGGCAGAGTTTCTCAGCAGCAGGAAGTGACCCGCCATTGGCCAGCAGAGGATCTTCTGGTCCTGCTGCTGTCAATGGGCTTTCCCACTGAATCTATGCCACACCACCAGGAAATATGCGGTGGGGTTGCACCATCAGTGAGACCAGAAGATCCTGCCGGTGCAAACAGTCGGAATATCTCATAATACAATCAGGCAGCGTCAACGTGGTTTTGTGATAGGGAAATAGTGTTTGACAAATATATTAAGAGTTCTTGGAGAATGTAACAAGCAGGGTGGATAAAGGGGTCAGGTAGATTTCCAAAATTGGATAAAGGCATCTTTCTAAGTAGCCACGTAAAAAATTACTCCACAAGATAAGAGCTCATGGTGTTGGGGTCGTATATTACAAAGCTAACTAGCAGGAAACAAAAAGTCAGGACGGCAGATTGGAACCAGTGGAATACCACAGGGTTCAGTGTTAAGAACGAAGAACAAAGAAAATTACAGCACAGGAACAGGCCCTTCGGCCCTCCCAGCCTGCGCCGATCCAGATCCTTTATCTAAACCTGTCTCCTTTTTTCCAAGGTCTACTTCCCTCTGTTCCCGCCCATTCATATACCTGTCTAGATGCTTCTTAAATGATGCTATCGTGCCCGCCTCTACCACCTCCGCTGGTAAAGCGTTCCAGGCACCCACCACCCTCTGCGTAAAAAACTTTCCACGCACATCTCCCTTAAACCTTCCCCCTCTCACCTTGAAATCGTGACCCCTTGCAACTGACACCCCCACTCTTGGGAATAGCTTGTTGCTATCCACCCTGTCCATACCTCTCATAATTTTGTAGACCTCAATCAGGTCCCCCCTCAACCTTCGTCTTTCCAACGAAAATAATCCTAATCTACTCAACCTTTCTTCATAGCTAGCACCCTCCATACCAGGCAACATCCTGGTGAACCTCCTCTGCACCCTCTCCAAGGCATCCACATCCTACTGGTAATGTGGCGACCAGAACTGCACGCAGTATTCCAAATGTGGCCGAACCAAAGTCCTATACATGACCTGCCAACTCTTGTACTCAATACCCCGTCCGATGAAGGCAAGCATGCTGTATGCCTTCTTGACCACTCTATCAACCTGCGTTGCCACCTTCAGGGTACAATGGACCTGAACTCCCAGATCTCTCTGCACATCAATTTTCCCCAAGACCCTTCCATTGACCATATAGTCCGCTCTTGAATTTGATCTTCCAAAATGCATCACCTCGCATTTGCCTGGATTGAACTCCATCTGCCATTTCTCTGCCCAACTCTCCAATCTATCTATATTTTGTTGTATTCTCTGACAGTCCTCCTCGCTATCTGCAACTCCACCAATCTTAGTATCATCTGCAAACTTGCTAATCAGACCACCTATACCTTCCTCCAGGTTGGCCTCAACTATTTACAATCTATATTAATGACTTGAAGGGACCAACTGTATTGTAGCCAAATTTCCTGATGATACAAAGATTAGTAGGAAAGCAAATTGTAAGGATACAAAGATTCTGCATGGTTGTCTACTTTGGCAGGAAGTATCGAAAGGTAGATTTTTATTTAAATGGTGATGACAGAATAGAATCCATAGAATCGACTACAGTGCAGATGGCCATTCAGCCCATCACGTTTGTACCAAACCTCTGAAAAAGCACCCTATCTAGGCCAAATCCCTGCCTTATCCCCGTAGCCCCACCTAACCTGCACACCTTTGGACACTATTTAGCATGGCCAGTCCGAAGCAAGCACTCCAAGCGCAGACTTTGGGGTTGTGAGGTTGTTGCTGTTGTTGAGAGTGGTTGCTGCTGCAGCTCTCTCTCTCTCAGTGTTGAGCTCTCAGTTTGTTGCTTGTCCCCAGGTTGGTTGCTGCTGAGCTGCCTGGAGGAAGGAGGGATGAGGAAAGAAAGAAGGACAAGAAGACGTCTTCAACACCCAGGTAGGAACTGAGCCCTTTGGACTGTACTCCCGGGCTGAGGGCCCTGCCTGGCACGGTTCTCCCAATCATCAACATCTGCCTTCAGCAAGGACAAAGATTCCATCAGGTGTGCTTCTTCCGGGACAGTGGGATCGAGTGGACAGTGTGTTTGCTGAACCCCTACTGGGCTGAAGACCGCAGACGCCAGCGGCTTCTTTTGGCAGGGTGGATTCATATTCCATTGGTGTGGTCATTCCAGGATGGAAGCACAGACTGTGTTTTTGCTGAGCCCTACCCGGCTGAAGACCTCGCAAACCAGTACCTACTTGCATCAATGTGGCCATCCTTGGGTGGGAGCACGGACTGTGCTTTTGCTGGGCCCCCTTGCGGGCTGAAGATGTGCTTGTGCTCACCTATCCTCCCACCCTCCAGCTTCACAGAAGTCTCCCACCTCAGGCACCAATCCATCCATGGTGTCCCACCCTCCTGTGCCGCTATCCTCCTCCTCCTGATGTGTCCATTACTCGCTCTTCCCTTCCTTCCCTTATTCCTTTGCCTACCTCCTAGGGGGAGGGTACATTGTTCCACCTCGCTCCTCCCCTAACCTGCCCCCCCTTGTCTATTTTCCAATCTACACTGACACAACAAAGTCCACAATGGGGTGGGCATGGCACTTGCCCTGATGGCCACTCGACTTACGCTGGTGACGGAGCAATCCAGAGTCACCTATGCTGGGGTGGTGGTCTCTTCGGCCTCCACTACCCCCGCAATCCTTCTGGTGGCTAACCCAGAAACTGCAGGTTAAATGCTACGCTTACCCCACCGTCACCACAGAGGTATGCACCAGGGTTGGCAACCTCGCAGCCATTGTGGCCGTCACTCGGGTGTACGGGAAGATCGTGCTTTTCCTGAGGGCCGAGATGGCAGTCCACTTCGCATTTGAAAAGGGGGTCATGGTGGCGGGATCTACGTGGCGGTGGACCCACCTGAGGCCACCGCCAAGAGGGTCATACACTCCAATGTCCTTATGGATCTCCTGTACCCCTACCTCCAACTACTGGGGGAGGTACATTCTGAGGTAGCGCCGCTCCCTCTTGGCCTAATGAATGCCCCCCTCAGGCACATCTACTCCTTCTGGCGCTAGGTTTTTGTCCGGCTGTCCCAGGAGGAGGTATTAGTGGGGGGATTAGAAGTCTTTCATCAATGGGAGACTTTCCGTATATTTTGTCTGCAGATGGCGTGCGGTGCCTTGCCTGCCCCTCTCCTGACGTTACCACCCAACCCCCTTGAGGGGACACCACGTCGGTGCCTACCAAGCCATCAGTTTCCAGAGGATGGAAGCCATCCTGGAGCTCCAGCTCGGGGTTGATGGAACCATCAATTCACGAGACACGTGCTTTAAGATATGAGCAGTGATTTTAATCTACTTACTACAGAGCCAGCCTGTTACCCGTTGAACTCTCGATGAACTGCAGGCTGGCTCTGGACACGATTATTTATACAGCAGTCTAGGGGGAGGAGTTGTGGGCGGAGCCAAGGGTGGAGCCCTGTACAAACTCCTGAGCATTCCCAGAGCTACTCCCCCTAGTGGTCAGATAACGGTACTGCGCTTACAATGCAATTGGTAAATACAGTGTGAATTACTAAGTTACATTCACCCCCTGCAAAAAAATCAAGTCCAGCGGGGGTTGTGGTCTACAAAGTCTGTCCGGTGGTCGAACTGTCCGCTGTGATCTGCAGAGCACCGGGGTTGTAGCCTCTTGCGGTGGCTGGATGGGTGTTGTGTGCTGGGGTACAATGGCGGACTCCAGGGAGGGTTGTGTCCGAGCTTCACACTCTTGTGGTTCGACCGGGGACTGGGGGCGCTGGGGGCTGGCCAGCGCGTGTGCACTGAACTGGTGGAGCGAGCTCGTGGGCTCGGGAACGCGAGGGGGCAGCAGCATGGGGTGTAGGGTGAGGGGTCCTTCTGTGGGGGTAGAGGGGGCGTTGGATCCGGCGGGTGCCAGATCCCGGAGGGATACTGTGTCCTGGCGGCCGTCAGGGAACTCGACAAAGGCGCACTGGGGGTTGGAGTGGAACAGGCGCACCTTCTCAACAAGGGGGTCGGTTTTGTGTGCCCTGACGTGTTTCCTCAGGAGTACCGGGCCCGGTGTCCTCAGCCATGCCGGAAGTGAGACCCCCGTGGTAGTGCCCCTGGAAAAAATGAAGAGCCTCTCGTGAGGGGTCTGATTGGTCGCTGTGCATAAGAGGGACCTAACAGCGTGGAGCGCGTCTGGGAGGACTTGGAGCTTTCTAGACCGGAGGGTCAGTAGGACGGTCTTCCAGACCGTCGCGTTCTCCCTTTCCACCTGCCCGTTCCCCCTGGGGTTGTAGCTGGTAGTTCTGCTCGAGGCAATGCCCTTGTCGAGCAGGTACTGACGCAGCTCGTCGCTCATGAAGGACGAACCCCGGTCGCTGTATACGTAGCTGGGGAAACCAAACAGGGTGAAGATACTATGCAGGGCCCTAATGACTGTGTGGGAGGTCATGTCGCGGCACAGGATAGCAAATGGGAAACGGGAGAACTCATCTACGACGTTTAGAAAGTAACCGTTCTTGTTAGTTATGGGGAGTGGCCCTTTGAAATCAATCGTGAGGCGTTCAAAGGGCCTAGAAGCCTTGACCAGGTGGGCCCTGTCTGGTCTATAGAAGTGCGGTTTGCACTCCGCACAGATCGGGCAGTCCCTGGTGACCGCTTTTACCTCCTCGTTGGAGAAAGGCAGGTTTCGGGCTCTGATGTAGTGGGCGAGCCGGGTGACCCCCAGGTGGCGGAGGTCGTTGTGGATGACTTTCAGTCGGTCAATCTGCACGCTGGCTCATGTCCTGCGGGATAGGGCATCCGGAGGCTCGTTGAGCTTCCCGGGTCGCTACTTAATATCGTAATTATAGGTGGCGTGTTCGATCCTCCACCGAAGAATTTTATCATTTTTTATTTTGCCCCTTTGCGAATTATCAAACATAAAGGCAACCGATCTTTGGTCGGTGATGAGGGTGAACCTCCTACCTGCGAGGTAGTGCCTCCAGTAACGAATAGCCTCCACAATGGCTTGTGCTTCTTTCTCGACTGAGGAGTGTCGGAGTTCTGAAGCGGAGAGGGTACGGGAGAAAAATGCAACTGGTCTCCCTGCCTGATTTAGTGTGGCTGCTAGAGCTACCTCTGAGGCGTCGCTCTCAACCTGGAATGGAGTGGATTCATCCACCGCCCGCATGGCTGCTTTGGCGATGTCCTCCTTGATGTAGTTGAAGGCCTGGCGTGCCTCAGCTGACAGGGGAAATCGTGTGGCCTTAAAGAGTGGGCGGGCTTTGTCTGCATATTGAGGGACCCACTGGGTGTAGTAGGAGAAGAAGCCCAAACACCGTTTGAGGGCCTTGGGGCAATGGGGGAGGGGGAGTTCTAAGAGGGGGCGCATACGGTCCGGGTCTGGGCCCAGGACTCCGTTTTCCACGACGTAGCCGAGGATGGCCAGTTTGTTTGTGCGGAAAACGCATTTCTCTTTGTTGTAGGTGATGTTTAATTTCTGTGCCGTCTGGAAAAAACGGTGGAGGTTGGCTTCGTGGTCCTGCTGGTCATAGCCGCAGATGGTGCAGATGGCACAGGTTAATAGGGCTGTTAAGAAGGCATATGGTGTGCTAGCCTTTATCAGTAGGGGGATTGAGTTTCGGAGCCACAAGGTCATGCTGCAGCTGTACATAACTCTGGTGCGGCCGCTCCTGGAGTACTGCGTGCAGTTCTGGTCACCACATTATAGGAAGGATGTGGAAGCTTTGGAAAGGGTTCAGAGGAGATTTACTAGGATGTTGCCTGGTATGGAGGGAAGGTCTTACGAGGAAAGGCTCAGGGAATTGAGGTTGTTTTCGTTAGAGAGGAGAAGGCTGAGAGGTGACTTAATAGAGACAAATAAGATAGTCAGAGGGTTAGATAGGGTGGACAGTGAGAGTCTCTTTCCTCGGATGGTGATGACCAACACGAGGGGACATAGCTTTAAATTGAGGGGTAGTAGATATAGGACAGATGTCAGAGGCAGTTTCTTTACTCAGAGAGTAGTATGGGTGTGGAACGCCCTGCCTGCAACAGTAGTAGACTCGCCAACTTTAAGGGCATTTAAGTGGTCACTGGATAGACATATGGATGAAAATGGAATAGTGTAGGTCAAATAGGTTTCAGATGGTTTGACAGGTCGGTGCAACATCGAGGGCCGAAGAGCCCGTACTGCGCTGTAATGTTCTATGTTCTATGTTCTATGGTGACATTGTCCAAGTACGGAAACGTGGCCCGCAGCCCGTACTGGTCCACCATTCGGTCCATTGCTCGTTGGAACACCGAGACCCCATTAGTGACGCCGAAGGGGACCCGGAGGAAATGGAAGAGGCGGCCATCGGCCTCGAATGCCGTGTAGTGGCGGTCCTCTGGGCGGATTGGGAGCTGGTGGTATGCAGACTTCAGATCCACCGTGGAAAAGAGCCGATACTGGGCGATCTGATTTACCACGTCTGCAATCCTGGGGAGGGGATACGCGTCGAGGAGCGTAAATCTATTTATGGTCTGACTATAGTCGACAACCATGCGGAATTTTTCCCCGGTCTTAACGACCACCACCTGAGCTCTCCAGGGACTATTGCTGGCCTCTATAATCACCTCACTGAGAAGCCTTCGGACCTCCGATCTGATAAATACCCTATCCTGCAGGCTGTATCGCCTGCCAAGAGTGGCTACGGGTTTACAGTCCTTTGTGAGATTGGCGAAGAGAGGAGGGGGGGGGGGGGGGGGGGGGAGATTCGCAGCATAGCAAGGCTACAGATAGTGAGTGGGGGCAGGGGCCCGCCGAAGCTGAGGGTGAGGCTCTTAAGGTTACATTGAAAATCTAGGCCTAATAAGAGTGGCGCGCAGAGGTCGGGCAAAACGTAGAGTTGAAATTTTGAGTAGCTACCGCCTCGGATCGTGGCGGTGCACCCCTGGATCTGGACAGAGTGGGAACCTGAAGCGAGCGAGATAGTTTGCCGCACGGGGAACGAACAGCGTCTTACCAGGTCTGGGTGTATGAAGCTCTCAGTGCTCCCGGAGTCGAAAAGGTATGGCGTCTTTTACCCGTTGATTTGGACCTCTGCCATCGAATTTCGCAGATGCTTCGGGCGTGATTGATCCAGGGTGACTGCGCCGAGTTGCGGGTCGCGTGACGAGCGCACGGGGAGGTCGTACTCTTCCGATGAGTTGTCAGAGTGAAAAGTGAAAGTGAAAATCGCTTATTGTCACGAGTAGGCTTCAATGAAGTTACTGTGAAAAGCCCCTAGTCGCCACATTCCGCCGCCTGTCCGGGGAGGCTGGTACGGGAATCGAACCGTGCTGCTGGCCTGCTTGGTCTGCTTTAAAAGCCAGCGATTTAGCTGAGTGAGCTAAACCAGCCCCAGTGTGGAGATGCAGGTCGGGCCCGTGGATCACACATGGCGGGCGGCGAGGAAGATGGCGTCCAAGATGGCGGCCCCCATGAGTTGCACGTGGCCGGCCGCGTGGTGGAGGTTTGCCAAGATGGCGGCCCCCATGGATCGCACGTGGCGGGAGGAGTCGGGGCATAGGCCGCAGCGTTTCGGGCCCCGCGGGCCTGGGGAGCGATTACTTTGTGCCTCTGGGGAGTTGGAAGCTGGGGCCCTTTTTGCGAGGCACACTCTCGCGTAGTGGCCTTTCCGCCCGCAGCTGCTGCAGGTCGCGTTGCGGGCCGGGCAGTGCTGCCGCGGGTGCTGATTTTGGCCGCAGAAATGGCAGGCTGGAGCAGAATAGTGGCTGGCTGGAGCAGCATGGTGGCTGGGCGGCCGCGTGGTACAGGCCTGGGGGAGTCGCTGGTCGGGGGCCCATGATTGGGTCCGCGGGGAACGAGGCGAGGCTGCGGAAGGAGACCTCCATCGTGGTAGCAATCTCCGCAGTTGTTTCTAAGTCTTGGGCCCCCTTTTCCAGCAGTCTTTGGCGCACATAATTAGACCCGAGGCCTGCTACAAAATCATCGCGTACAGCAAGTTCTCTATGTTCAGCCGCAGTAACCGCTTGATAATTACAGTCATTTGATAGATTATTGAGCGCTCTTAGAAATTCGGCGAGTGATTCTGTAGGCCGCTGGCGGCGAGTCGTGAACACATGGCGTGCATAAACTTCGTTAATGGGCCTTACATACATCTTATCTAGTATCGCTAGCGCTGCAGTATATGAACCGGCCGAGTTTAGTTGCGTAGAGATTCTGTGGCTCACCCTCGCGTGCAGTAGACTTAACTTCTGTTCCTCTGTCGTTTCGGCTGTGCTCGCTTCTGCCAGGTAGGCCTAAAAGCACCGCAGCCAGTGGGAGAAGATTTATTTTGCCTCTGCATCCTGTGGGTCGAGTTCCAGGCGTCCAGGCTTGAGGGCTGATTCCATGATCGATCCTGACTGTTCTTAAGTAGATTAAATTGATGGAACCATCAATTCACGAGACACGTGCTTTAAGATATGAACAGTGGTTTTAATCTACTCACTACAGAGCCAGCCTGTTACCCGTTGAACTCTCGATGAACTGCAGGCTGGCTCTGGACACGGTTATTTATACAGCAGTCTAGGGGGGGGGGGGGGGGGGGGGGGGGGAGTTGTGGGCGGAGCCACGGGTGGAGCCCTGTACAAACTCCTGAGCATTCCCAGAGCTACTCCCCCTAGTGGTCGGATAACGCTACTGCGCTTACAATGATATTGGTAAATACAGTGTGAATTACTAAGTTACATTCACCACAGAGGTCTACTGACAGAACTTATCCCCCGGTCAACAAGGGAACCAGCGGTACTAAGGCCAACCCCGAGCCGATGCATGGATCAGCGAAGTCACGTCCTCAGGGGCAGAGTGTCCAGATAAGGGAAGGGGTGATGCGAAGACGGAGGATTCCTCGGTGCAGGCCACCCCTTGTAAGCAGCGCCACCTCTTAGAGGGGGCAGGCAGGGAGAAAAATATCATGACCCTCCCCTGGTGCAGAGAGGGTGGCGCCCCGACCCCTGCCCCTCGACATCATACCGTGCCGCGGCAAGAAAACGGAAAAGGTGAAGCACGTCTCAACCTCTGAGCTGTCACAGCCCCCCGAGCAGGATACCTTGGGGCCGGGTGCGAGCGGGACCCCCTCCGAGGGCTCATTCCAACCGGTGCAATTTTGACCCTCGTGGCATTAGTTTTCACGACACCGGAGGGCTATAGCAGCTCCCTGACCTCAGTGTCATTGAGCGTGGTGGCGTGGAGGGCCCCCCCACTCTCTGCCCAACTTCCGACGTCAGGCACTTCCATCTCCATTCTTGAGCAATTCCCGGAATTATTTCCGAATCTTTCTAGTAGCCCGGTATCACAAGAGGAGCAGGGGTCTGAGCCACCCTCTGGCCTAGTTACCCGTGAGGAACCCGTCTTGTCGACGATCCAGGGGGTGGGATCGAGGCAGAGCCAGAACTGGCTGGTAGGTCCACGCCGCCCGTCACACTCAACGTGGTGGGACTCAACGGGGGGATGATTTTGAGTCCATCTGCAACAAGGCGGTGGACTCCCTGGTGCCCTACACTGATCTCTCATCCCAGAGTGGACCTCCGGGTCTTTCTACATGTCAACCATGGTCGCTGAAACAGAGTGCAGCTGGCCCTCGACCGGTGGTCGGACATGGCGCTGCTCATTAAGTCTTCCCAAGCCTACCTTAAAGAGGCGGGAGACACGGATATGACTGAGCAGAGCTGGCTGAAATCTTTCCTCGCCGAACTCCAGACGAAGCGAAGGTGCACGCACTCCTCTGCTCCCTTCAAGCACTAAAAAGGTGACAGTGAAGCTGGCACGTTACTGCTGACATGGAGGTGACCATATCCAGCCGCATCATCATAAGCAGCAGGGACACGCTCCGCAGGTTCCGGAACTTCTCGGTCCTCCAGGACAGGAAGTATACGGCATATTTCCTGCAAGAAACCCACAACGCTCTGGGAGATGAAGCCACATGGCTCCTGGAGTGGCGAGGGTGGGTCTACATGAGTCACCTGACCTCACCTTTAGGCAGGGTGGCTATCTTGATGGCCTTGCATTTTCAGCTAGAGATCTTGGGGGTCAAGGAGCCAGTGCCAGGCCAACTGTTGCACCTGACGGTCCATGATGGGGGGGGGGGGGGGGGGGGGGGGGGGGGGTGCGAGGTACTTCACTTTGCAACTGTCGGCGCTCCCCAGGCTGTCCAGCAGCAGACAACTTTCTTCAAGCAAGTGTCCACTCATCTTGGCACCATCACCACAGGCGAGTACATCGTCTGCGAGAGGGGTGGGGGGGGGGGGGGGGGGGGTGCGATTTTAACAGCACCCTCAGGACGACGGACCACCTAGGTACCCAGTGCAGCTCTCGTGTGGTGAAGTGAAGAAACTTCATTGACTTGGTGGACATCTGGCGGGCTCCATCCTGACTCCAGCGTCTTCATTTTTGCGATGCCTGGGGTCGGTGCATCTAGAATCTACATTTCAAGGGTGTACCTGCCCTGTGTCCCAATGGCCTCTGTGCAGCAGGTGCCATGCTTGGACCACTGCATGGTGTGGGCGGAGCTCGCCCTGTCTCGTACTCAGTTGCGGTCCACGTACTGGCACTTTAACAACCTGCTCCTAAAGGACAAGAGGTTCCTGGGCTTGTTTTGTTTCTGGACCAGCTGGAGAAGGAAGCGGGGAGGTTTACCCTCCTTGAGGCTATGGTGAGACGTGGGAAAGACTCACGTGCGTACCATCTATCAGGAGTATGCGAGGGGGGTTGACAATCCAGGGTCAAGGAGTTAGAGAAGGAGCTGCTTGATCAGGAATCACGTCTTGGTCAGCCCGATGAAGACCCGGCCCTGCGGAAGTAGAGAAAAGAAAGACGAGCTGCGGATCCTGCAACTTGTCGGGTCCCGCGGTGCGCATGTGAGGTCACAGAGCTAGATCCTCACGGAACATGGACGGCAGCTTTCCCTCCTTCTACTCGCTGGAAAAAAGGCACAGGGTCCAGCAGCTCCTTACGCTGCTGGCCAAAATCCGAAGCTTCTACAGTGCCTTTTTCGCCCCAGATCTGTCCAGCCAGGAAGCTTGTAGAGTTTTGTGGGAGGACCTACAGCAGGTCGCCAGGAGTCTTCATGCCACTATAAGCGTCTGCACGGTAGCACAGTGGTTAGCAATGTTGCCTCACAGCGCCAAGGTCTCAGGTTTAATTGCTGGCTTCGGTCACTGTGAGGATAATGCGCTTTCTCCCCGTGTCTGCGTGGGTTTCCTCCGGGTGCTCCGGTTTCCTCCCACAGTCCAAAGATGTGCGGGTTAGATGGATTGACCATGATAAATTTCCCTTAGTGCCCAAAAAGGGATAGGCGGGGTTACTGGGTTATGGGGATAGGGTGGAGGCGTGGTCTTAAGTTGGGTGCTCTTTCAAAGAGCCGGTGCAGACTCGATGGGCCGAATGGCCTCCTTCTGCACTGTAAATTCTATAATTCTAAGCCTGGAGGTGCTGACTGGCGTCCTCGACAGCCTGTCCAGGGGCAAAACCCTAGGGCTGTATGGGCTGACCCTGGAGTTCTTCAGGGCATTTTGGGGCGTCCTTGGGAGCGACTACGTGGGAGTCCTGGGGGACAAGTATCGCGACCAGGGAGTATCCCCTATCGTGGTGCAGGACCACCATTGCTCTACTGCCAAGGGGTGGGGGGGGGGGGATGTCTGCCACCTTAAAAACAGGCGACCGGTCTCCCTCTTCAGCACGGACTATAAGATCTTCGCCAAGAAACATGTTTGCACCTTGGCACCATGCTGGACCACATAATCCACCCTGACCAGTCCTACACAGTACCGAGATGCACAATTCCGGGTCCACATTCATCTGGTCCAGGGCCTGGTCCATCATTCAGAGAGAGCTGGTCTGTCGGGCGCCTTCCTGTCCCTTGATCAAGAGAAGGCATTTGACAGGGTAGATCACGAATATTCATTCGGGACTCTGCAAGCATTTGGGTTCGGGACGCATTTTGTCGCCCAGATCCAACTTCTGTACAATGTCACAGAGTATCTCGTTAAGGTTAATGGGTCTCTGACGGCGCCCCTTCACTTTGGGAGAGGAGTGCGTCAGGGCTACCCCTTGTCTGGCCAACTTGTCTGGCCAACTCTATTCTGTTTGCATGGAGCCTTTCTGGCACCTCCTGTTGAGGGACTGGTTCTGCACGGGCTGGGCATTGGGGTGGTCCGCTCAGCTTACACTGATGATGTGTTCCTCTTGTTCACCAACTCTGCTGAGTTGCAGAAGATGCGAGAGTGCCAGGTGTGTACTCCACCGCGTCCTCTGCCAGGATCAATTCAGCCGAAGTCGGCCCGTGGCAGATGAACCCCCTCCCAAAGGAGCTTCAGGCCTTTCACCTGGATCAGGACCAACCTCCTCTACTTGGGAGTCCATATTTCCCTGACTAAGAAATCTTGGCCGGCTAACTGGCAGGAGCTGGAGGCCAATGTCACTGTTTGCTTGAGACCTTGGACAGGACTGCTCCGAGAGCTGTCTTACAAAATTCAAGTTTGCATCATAAACCAGCTGATAGCCTCCATGTTGTGGTACCAGCTGGTCACTTTGACCCCTCCCCCTGTCTCCAGAGAATGCTTGTAGAGTTCTTCTGGTACAAAAGACTGCATTGGGTCACTGCTGAGGTTCTGAGTCTCCCGGTTGGGGAAGGAGGCCAGGTGTTGGTGCGTCTTTGCTCCCAAGTGATGACCTTCCGCCGTCAGACTCTGCAGCGGTACCTTTACTTTGAGCCCCCTCCACTATGGTGAGCCCTGGCGACGCATTTCTTCAGCCAGGTGCACAGCCTGAATTATGACGTGTAGCTCCTGTTCATTGATCTGCAGGGTCTTTGTTACCCTCTGCATGCGCTGCCCATCTTTTACCAGGACCTTCTCTGAGTCTGGAGCATGCTCGCCCCGCGCTGCAGCTCTCCTCCATCAGGAGTGGTGGCTATCATCAGAGAGCCGCTACTCAGGAATTCACACCTCCACCAATACCATTTGCAGTGGCTGGCGGAGGAGTGAGCTGTGGCTGCCCGGATGACCAGAATCGAGGACCTCCTGGGTGGCGAAGGAGTGGGCTGGATGACCCTCCACGAGTTAGCACAACGTGCGGTGGTGAATGTCCGGCTCATGGCCAATGTCATCACAGAACTCAAAACGTTTGTGCTTGGACCTGATGCCACTCACTGTCTGGAGGACGCGCAGGTGTGCAGTGGTATCCCGTCTGAGCGAACCCCTGCTCGGATGGTGCCCCATTGGCCCCTTAATTTGCACTCCCATTTGATGTTTTTAAGTTTCCGTTCATCTTTGTTACGTTTGGCAGTGTCCCTATCAGGAGCGGCCCTTTTTGTTCTGAAGTTTGTTTCCTTTCTTCTATACGGCAGCACGGTAGCATAGTGGTTAGCACAATTGCTTCACAGCGGCAGGGTCGCAGGTTCGATTCCTGGCTCGGGTCACTGTCTGTCTGTGCAGAGTCTGCACATTCTCCCCGTGTCTGCGTGGGTTTCCTCTGGGTGCTCCGGTTTCCTCCCACAGTCCAAAGATGTGCAGGTTAAGTGGATTGGCCATGGTAAATTGCCCTTAGTGCCCAAAATTGCCTTTAGGGTTGGGTGGGGTTACGGGGTTATGGGGATAGGGTGGAGGTGTGGGCTAGGGTGGAGACTCGATGGGCAGAATGGCCTCATTCTGCGCTGTAAATTCTATGAAAATAAGCATCTATGACCTCAAAAAGAGTGACCAATCCACCCAATCGACACATCTTTGAATTAAAAAGGGAAATCGATTGAAACATATAAGGTTTTGAGTGGGCTCGACTGGAAGGAAATTTGCTCTTGTGAGAGAATCTAAAACTAAGGGTCCTTGGTAGCCTTTCCACTTGGGATATCTCATGCTGTTTGAAAATGTCAGAGGTGAGGAGGAATTTCTTATTTCAGAGGGTTGTTAGTCTTTGGACAGGGAGCAGTGGAGGCTGCGTCATTGAATATATTCAAGGTCAAGTTAGGCAGACTTTTGATCGAGAGTGAGTTAAGAGTTATGGAAACAGGCAGGAAAGTAGAGTTAAAGCCAGAATCAGACCAGCCATGATCTTATTATATGATGGAGCAAGTTCAGTGGACCGAATAGCCTCTGCTCTTATTGCTTATCAATTGCATGCAGTAAGTGGATTAGGGAATCAACCACGCAGGTGCTGTGCCTCAGGGTGTTTGTGTATGATGTAACTTTGAAACACAACAGTTTGTACAATTAATTACCTGAAGAGATCATTTTTCTCAGTAAAGATCAGGAGACTTGTGAAAAAACACCTCCATTGTCTCAAGGATAAATTTAAATCATTTTAGCAGCCTCTACACTTCAAAGTACTAACTTCATGTCTCCATTACCAACAATTACCTCAAACAGCTGCAGCTCTTGGACTTTGGTGTCATTAGAATTCAAACTATCTGAACCTGCAGTGTTTGCCTCTTTCACCCCTCGCTTTCCAGTCTCTGATTCTCAACCTACACAAAATTCAGTTAATCCAAAACTCTGCTTGTTCCTATCCCAACAAATACTAATCCACTCATTCATCGGGCAGGATTTTCCGTTGGCTGACGCCAAAATCGTGAAATGTGATTAGGTGGAGAATAGGCTCCGACACCAAAGTTGCGGCGGGTGCCGATTGTCAGCAAATCGGAATTCTCCATCACATCGACAGCGGCGTAAGTGCTGTCCGGAACGCACATACAAGTACACACCATTTGCATGTCATTAGCGGGCCCGACCCAGTATTCTGTGGGGCCTCCGCAATCCCCCGCCTCCGACTGGCTGAGTTTCTGACAGTGCGGTTCACTTGTGCTTTTAAAATCGTTGATGAAACCGGCGTTGTGACTGCTGGGGAGAGAGAGGGGCTATGGAAAATGTCCAATATCTGCCTGAGCCAGGGGGAGTAGTGAGGGGTGGCCAGGAGGTGGGCCGTGGGGTCGGGGTGGACGGGCACGGAACACCATTGCCGCAGACTGCATGGCAGCCATGCAGCTGCACACACCGCTAACAGCCCACTGTGAACTTAGAGCCATGGGCCGTATTGGTGCCCCCCCCCCCCCCCCCGCCACCCAAGGGTGCCCTCTGGCTACAGCTGACGCATCAGCTGTATGGCCGCTCCCGAGCACAACCAGTGCCACCTTCTCGGCTGGGATGAGTGTGTGTGGGGATTGTAATGTGTACGTGGGTCTGCAGCTTGTCAGCCTCCCGAGTCAACTACGGACCCGGCAAGTCCCGCACCATTTTTCATGGAATTGATTGTGTTCCACGTGGCTCCGGTGCTGACCCCTCCACATTCGCTGAATCGATCCAGGTTTGGCAGCGGTTTTGCTGCCGCTTAGTCTCAGAAATTGAGAATCCCACCCATCATCTCTGCATTTGACAATCTGAGCTGGCTTGCAAACTCCATTCAAAACTCTCATCATGGTTAAGTCCCTCATGGCACCCTTCTTTAGCCCTACAATCCCACAACTCCCCATCACCCCTTGGACTCTGGCCTGAATCTATTGCTGGTCGCTCATCTAGACCTTTGGGTCTGTGGTGAGATAACCACTGTAGTTATGTGTACTGCAGTAGGGGGATGTATGCCTGTACCTGTAATACAGGTTCCTCCGGTCAGCCCCTGCCGGCTAGCTCCGCCCACAGGGAGCTTGTGTATAAATATGTATGAGAGCTGCTCAGACCCTCAGTCTACAGTTGCGGATGGAGGGACAACATCGTACAGCAATAAATCCTCTATTGTACTAGTCTCTCGGCTTTGAGTATAATTGTTAGCGCCACAATTTATTGCTGTACGATTTCCCAGTCACCATGGACATCAGAGTCAAGCCTGACCGTCTGCAGCTGGATCCACATTCGCCTCACGCCAGAAAAGACTTTGATCACTGGCTCGCAGTCTTCGAGGCCTACATCTCTTCAGCACACCCTCCCCCGACGGAGGCTCAGAAAAAGCAACTCCTGTACTCCAGACTTAGCTCCAGTGTCTTTCCGCTAATTCGAGATGCGACCGACTACACCGCAGCTATGGAACTGCTCAAGGAGAATTATGCACCATCGACGAACACCCTGTTTGCGAGGCATCAACTTTCTACTCGCGTCCAGCAGCCGGGTGAGTCGATTCAGGACTTCTGGAGGGCCCTTATACCTCTGGTACGAGACTGCGACTGCCGGGCCCTCACAGCCGCGGAACATTCGGATTTACTCATGCGCGATGCCTTCGTTACAGGCATTGCATCGGACCCCATCCGGCAACGACTGCTGGAAGGGGTCGCCCCCGACCTCGCGGCCGCAAAGGCCCTGGCGCTCTCCATGACGGCCGCCTCCCGTAGTGCGCACACTTACTCCGCTAGCCACTCGGCCCACCCGTCCTACCCCTCGTGGACCCCGCAAACGGCTCCCCAGGCCCATCCGTCCCACCCCTCGTGGACCCCGCAAACGGCCCCCCCCAGCAGCCGCCCCCGCGCACCATGCCTGCGCTGCCCGCCGCACCGCACCCCCTGGGGGTCCCCACTGTTACTTCTGCGGCCAACAGAAGCACCCTCGCCAACGCTGCCCGGCCCGCACAGCGACCTGCAAAGCTTGTGGAAAGAAAGGCCACTTTGCAGCGGTGTGTCAGTCCCGGACGGTCGCCGCTATCGCGCCGCCGGTCCCCACGCCTCAGCCGCTCCCTCAATGGGCCCCGCCGTCCGCTTCCCCCGACCCCACGTGCAATCAGTGGGCGCCGCCATCTTTTGCCGCCCCCGCCACGTGCGTTCCATGGGCGCCGCCATTTTGTTCCGACCCCATAACGTGCGCTCCATGGACGCCGCCATTTTACCCACAGGTACTGCGGATGCCGCCATCTCGTCTCCAGGGGCCGCCATCACGGGACACGGGTCGCTACCGCTCCTCGTCGGACTCATCTGACTCAACCGCCGACCAACCACTGCTCGCCTCCATTACGCTCGACCAGTCCCGTCCTCGCAACCCTCTTCCACATCGGTGCTGGTCAACGGCCGTGTGACCTCCTGCCTCATCGACTCCGGGAGCACCGAGAGCTTCGTCCACCCGGACACGGTAAGGCGCTATTCCCTTGCGATCCATCCCGCCGACCGGCAGATCTCCCTTGCCTCCGGTTCCCACTCTGTCCCGATCCGGGGTTTCTGCCTGGTTAAACTCACTGTACAGGGTGTGGAATTCGACCGTTTCCGTCTGTACATTCTTCCCGACCTCTGCACTTCACTCCTACTAGGCCTGGATTTCCAGTGCAATCTCCAGAGCCTCACCCTCAAATTCGGTGGACCCCTACCTCCCCTCACCGTTTGCGGCCTCGCGACCCTCAAGGTCGAGCCCCCCTCCCTCTTTGCCAATCTGACTGTGGATTGCAAGCCCGTCGCCACCAGGAGCAGACGGTACAGCACCCAGGACAAGGCATTCATCAGGTCCGAAGTCCAGCAGCTGCTTCGGGAGGGTATCATCGAGGCCAGCAACAGCCCTTGGAGAGCCCAGGTGGTAGTGGTTAAGACCGGGGAGAAGCACAGGATGGTCATGGACTACAGCCAGACCATCAACCGGTACACGCAGCTCGACGCGTACCCCCTCCCCCGCATTTCTGATATGGTCAATCAGATTGCACAGTACCGGGTCTTCTCTACTATTGACCTGAAATCCACCTACCACCAGCTCCCCATCCGTAAATCGGACCGTCCCTACACTGCCTTTGAGGCGGACGGTCGTCTGTACCAATTTCTGAGGGTTCCCTTCGGCGTCACGAATGGGGTCTCGGTCTTTCAGCGAGAAATGGACCGAATGGTTGACCGGTACGAATTGCAGGCCACCTTCCCGTACCTCGACAATGTCACCATCTGCGGCCATGACCAGCAGGACCATGATGCCAACCTTTATAAATTCCTCCACACCGCATCTCTCCTTAATCTCACGTACAACAAGGAGAAATGCGTGTTCCGCACAGACCGCTTAGCCATCCTTGGCTACGTAGTCCAAAACGGACTACTGGGGCCCGATCCCGACCGCATGCGCCCCCTCATGGAGCTCCAAACTCCCCACTGCCCCAAGGCCCTCAAACGCTGCCTTGGGTTTTTCTCTTATTACGCCCAGTGGGTCCCGCAATACGCAGACAAGGCCCGGCCACTTATCCAGTCCACACATTTTCCCCTCTCGGCCGAGGCACAACAGGCCTTCGCCTGCATTCGATCTGACATAGCCAGGGCGGGGATGCACGCCGTAGACGAGACTCTGCCTTTCCAAGTAGAGAGCGACGCTTCAGATGTCGCCCTTGCCGCCACGCTGAATCAGGCCGGCAGACCCGTGGCATTCTTTTCACGCACCCTCCACGCCTCCGAAATTCGGCATTCCTCTGTCGAAAAGGAAGCCCAGGCAATCGTTGAAGCGGTGCGGCACTGGAGGCATTACCTGGCCGGCAGGAGATTCGCTCTCCTCACTGACCAACGGTCGGTAGCCTTCATGTTCAACAACGCGCAGCGGGGCAAGATCAAGAATGACAAAATCTTGCGGTGGAGAATCGAGCTCTCCACCTTTAACTACGAGATCTTGTATCGCCCCGGCAAGCTCAACGAACCCCCAGACGCCCTCTCCCGAGGTACATGTGCCAGTGCACAAGTGAACCAGCTCCGTGCCTTGCACGACAGCCTTTGCCATCCGGGGGTCACCCGCTTGTACCATCTGATCAAAGCCCGCAATCTGCCCTACTCCGTCGAGGAAGTACGGACAGTCACCAGAGACTGTCAGATCTGTGCGGAGTGCAAGCCGCGCTTCTACCGGCCAGATCGCGCGCGCCTGGTGAAAGCATCCCGCCCCTTTGAACGCCTCAGCGTGGACTTCAAAGGGCCCCTTCCCTCTACCGACCGCAACACCTACATCATTAGTGTGGTCGATGAATTTTCTAGGTTCCCCTTTGCCATCCCATGCCCAGATATGGCGTCTGCCACCGTCATCAAGGCCCTGGATTCCATTTTCGCCCTGTTCGGTTTCCCCGACTATATCCACAGTGACAGGGGATCCTCATTCATGAGCGATGAGCTGCGTCAGTTCCTGCTCAGCAGGGGTATCGCCTCCAGCAGGACGACCAGCTACAACCCCCGGGGAAACGGGAAGGTAGAGAGGGAGAACGGGACGGTATGGAGGGCCGTCCAGCTGGCCCTACGGTCCAGGAACCTCCCAGCCGCTCGCTGGCAGCAGGTCCTCCCTGACGCGCTCCATTCCATTCGGTCACTACTGTGCACCGCAACTAACAGTACACCCCATGAACGTGTTTTTGCCTTCCCTAGGAAGTCCACATCCGGAGTGTCGCTCCCGACTTGGCTCACGACTCCGGGCCCAGTCCTTCTCCGTAGGCATGTACGGCACCACAAGGCTGAACCCCTGGTGGACAAAGTACGCCTTCTCCACGCCAACCCTCAGTATGCCTACGTGGAGTTCCCCGACGGCCGCCAGGACACAGTCTCGCTCCGGGACCTGGCTCCCTCAGGTGCCGATCCCATGCCCACACCCCTTCCTGCGCCAACCCCAGCGCCCCCCTATTCGTCCCCATCAGGTCCATCCCTCATCCCCCTGCCCACCCTGGAGGACATGGAAGATTTCGGCTTGCTCTCGGAGTCATCCCGCCAGCAGCCAGCACCAACACCGGCAGCACCATCGGGGCCATCACCGCCTGTGCCGACGTCACCACCACAGCTACGCCGATCACAGCGGAACGTCCGACCACCAATTCGGCTCAACCTGTAACCTGCTAACCGGATGGACTCTTGATTTTCCTTGTTGGACCCTCTTGTAAATAGCATCCTTTGTATTAGAGTTACATGTCACCCCCGCCGGACTCATTTTTACAGGGGGTGAATGTGGTGAGATAACCACTGTAGTTTCAGCCCCTGCCGGCTAGCTCCGCCCACAGGGAGCTTATGTATAAATGCATGAGAGCTGCTCAGACCCTCAGTCTACAGTTGCGGATGGAGGGACAACATCGTACAGCAATAAAGCCTCTATTGTACTAGTCTCTCGGCTTTGAGTATAATTGTTAGCGCCACAGGGTCTACAATTCTATTCCTATAACTTCTCTGCCACACTGCTTCCATCTTTTCCTATAAGACCCACTTTAAAAGCCACCGATTTAGCCAAGCTTTCAGCCACCCCTTCCAAAGAAGCCTCCTTTGGGACAGCATTTGTTTTTGTCTGATTAGCACTTGGGGAATATTTTGCTATGTTAAAGGCACTGCATAAATGAAATCTGTTGTTGCTGTTCTTCATTGGCTGTGAAGCATTGAGGGCTGACAAGAGAATGTGAAGTGCACCATATTGCTGCAATGTTCTGTTCTTGTTTCTTATAAGTGCTGCCAATATTGAGTGTTATGGGAGCACCTATATTGACCACGAAATTCAGCCTAGGATCAATAAGGCTCGTCTCCCATTACTTACAGGGTCCTTGGTCGCCTTTCCACTTAGGATATCTCGTGCTTTCTTCTTAGTCATATTGAAGTTCTTCAGATATGCATCGTAAACATGTTTCGCCAGTGATTTCAGATCAGCTATTAGTGGGTTTTGAACTGTTGTTTCACTAGCTAGAAGTCCCGCAACTAGCTTTTTCTTTTCTGCTTCAGGCATTCGGCCAAATCGGATGGCTGTTACCAAAGAAAAATAAAATTAGGCTTGGCAAAGAATTCAGTTTGTTTAAGTATTTTAACATTGGCTTAAATTTAAATTATTAGGCCGGTTAGTGAATAGTGAGTCTGTTTTCAGCAAGTATCAATCGTGGCAGACTGCATTACCATAGAAGTTTAACCCAAGGTCGTCAGCACAAATTGAAAACAGGCAGTTCTCCTCTGTGGTAACAATTGTAACACAGTAACCCTTTAACTTTAACCTTCCAACATGCAAGAACCAGTGATCATACTGTTCTTCCCGATTGTTGTCCCGTCAATTCCAGAAATAGCAAAGGATAATCATGAACTATAGAAACAATAGCTGTGAATATATTACAACGGTGAAACACAAACTGACCGGCGTTGAGGACACTATAAAACAAACAAGGACTGACAAGAGATTTACACAGTATCTTTCAGGTCCTATTTTTGGAGGAAAACAGGTAGCCAATTTACATGCAGGAAGCCCTCAAAGGCAGCAATGAGGTGAATGAACAGTTATAATGTTTGTGGTGGCACTGATTGAAAGTGAATGTTGGCCAGCACACGTGGGTACCTCCCTCCTCTTTTTCATAGTAAGAAGTCTTACAACACCAGGTTAAAGTCCAACAGGTTTGTTTCAAACACGAGCTTTCGGAGCACGGCTCCTTCTTCAGGTGATTCACCTGAAGAAGGAGCCGTGCTCCGAAAGCTCGTGTTTGAAACAAACCTGTTGGACTTTAACCTGGTGTTGTAAGACTTCTTACTGTGCTCACCCCAGTCCAACGCCGGCATCTCCACATCATGGCTCTTTTTCATAAAAGCGCTGCAGCTGCGGGATCTGTTACAGCCACCTGAACAGGTCTAAATGTTACTCAAAAGATGAGGGCAATGTTTGAGAGTTTACAATTAACTCTGAAGTTGTGTCTCCCAACATATTCATGGAATTTTTTAAAAACTAGGCGTGACTAGTTAATTTTTTTTTCTTTCCTTTCCTCTTCCGATTCAGTAATCAGGATCAGAAACATTGGATGATTATCCTTCCTCCACAGTCTGGGGACAGTGAAACCAATTCTTATTGCAAATTTGCCACATCAGGCAAGCACAAATAACTCAACAGTGCAATGTGCACAATTATTTTTAAAGACAGGAATAATTCAAAAGGGAATCAACACGAGCTGAACAATTGAGGTGAATGAAGTTGTGGCAAGTTATTAACCAACTCTGATTTTTAGCTTATTTCTCCCATGTCAGATGCTTGTATAGCATAATACTGAAACAAGTTCCGGTTGCGGCTATGCGGAGCTAAGCCGCACGTTCGGCAGCTCCCGCTATTTAGGGACTTTTGGGCCATTTCGAGGGCCCCAAACGGCGCTGTTTCTACGCATCCCGGTGGGGGAAGGTGCCTGGAAGAACTTGCCCCACACTATATGGTGCTCACCCGGAGTGGGAAGAAGAAAAAGGCTGCAGTAACTCCCCCAAAAAAACGGGGGAAGAAAAACAAAATGGCGGCCGGCGCTCCCGCTATTTAGGGACTTTTGGGCCGTTTTGAGGGCCCCAAACGGCGCTGTTTCTACGCATCCCGGTGGGGGAAGGTGCCTGGAAGAACTTGCCCCACACTATATGGTGAAAAAGGCTGCAGTAACTCCCCAAAAAGAACGGGGGAAGAAAACAAAATAGCAGCCGGCGCTCCCGCTATTTAGGGACTTTTGGGCCGTTTCGAGGGCCCCAAACGGCGCTGTTTCTACGGATCCCGGTGGGGGAAGGTGCCTGGAAGAATTTGCCCCACACTATATGGTGAAAAAGGCTGCAGTAACTCCCCAAAAAAACAAGGGAAGAAAAACAAAATAGCAGCCGGCGCTCCCGCTATTTAGGGACTTTTGGGCCGTTTCGAGGGCCCCAAACGGCGCTGTTTCTACGCATCCCGGTGGGGAAAGGTGCCTGGAAGAACTTGCCCCACACTATATGGTGAAAAAGGCTGCAGTAACTCCCCAAATAAAACGGGGGAAGAAAAACAAAATGGCGGCCGGCGCAACACCTGAGGACTGGTGGAAGTGGGCGCAGGAGCAACAGGCCTCGCTCCTACATTGTTTTGCTGAGCTGAAGGCTGAGCTGCTGGACTCCATGAATGCAACTACGACCAAGCTGCTTGGGACCCAGGCGGCTCAGGAGGAGTCTATTCGGGAGTTGCAGCGGCAGGCCGTTGAAAGAGAGGAGGAGGCCGTGGTCCTCGTGGGGAAAGTGGAGTTGCACGAGGCACTTCATAAAAAGTGGCAGGACCGCTTGGAGGAGCTGGACATTCGCACGAGGCGAAAGAATCTGAGGATCCTGGGTACTGGCGGAGGGGCTGGAGGGGTCGGAGGGGTCGGATCTCCCGGCGTATGTGACCACGATGTTGAGCTCGTTGATCGGAGCGGGGTCCTTCCATTTGACCCTGGAGCTCGAGGGAGCGCACAAAGTGATGGCCAGGAGGCCCAAGGCAGGTGAGCCCCCGAGGGCAGTGCTGGTGCGGTTCCACCGATTCAGTGACCGGGAGTGTGTGTTGCGCTGGGCCAAGAAAGAGAGGAGCAGTAAATGGGAGAATTCGGTAGTGAGGATCTACCAGGACTGGAGTGCGGAGGTGGCTAAGCGGCGGGCCGGGTTCAACCGGACGAAGGCGGTGCTTCATGCTAAGCAGGTCAGGTTTGGAATGCTGCAGCCTGCGCGCCTGTGGGTGACATACAAGGACCGGCACCATTACTTTGAGTCCCTGGAGGAGGCGTGGGCCTTTGTACAGGCGGAGAAGCTGGACTCGAACTAGGGCCTGGGGACATACTTTGGCCGGCGTTGTTTCCGCTGTGGCTGTTTTGTTCCAACTGTTTCAACTTTTTTAACTTCGACATGTGTGTTATGTATGCTGGTTTTCTGTTTGCTCTGTTTACGGGTGGGTTTGTTTGTTGGGCATGGTTGTGGGTTAGGTGGGGAGTGTTGGGGGTTTGTGTTCTATATGTTCTCTTCTGTGCGGGGCTGGGGATTGAGGGGAAACTGGATTTTGGGGAACTGCGTCAGAAGGGTGGGGTGTGGCAGTGTGAAAGCGTGGGCTTTCCTCTGGTTTCCCGCACTGCGGGGCAGGGGGGTGGAGCTTGCGGTGGGGGCGGGGCCTCTACGGGTCTTCTTTCACGCGTTGCAGCAATGCCAAGGAGGTGTGGCAAGAGGGGGATGACCCCATGCCGGGAGGGGATAGGTTTTGGCGGGAGCTGCCGGGGTCAGCAGAAGTCAGCTGACTCACGGAAGTACCATGGAGGGTGCGTCGCGGCTAGGAGGGGTTCTAGCCTGGGGGGGGGAATACCGGGTTGCTGCTGGAACGACTAGGAAGGAGCCGATGGGGGCCGGGGGGGGAAGAGGAGAGGCGCTATCGCCATGGGGAACGGGTCATGCGGGGTGTGCTGGCCTGGGGCGAACATCTGCCAAGCTATGGCTAGTCGGCGGGGGAGGGGGGCAGGTTGCCCTCTGATCCGGCTGATTACCTGGAACGTGAGGGGGCTGAACGGGCCGGTTAAGAGAACCAGGGTGTTCTCCCATCTAAGGGGGTTGAAGGCGGACGTGGCTATGTTCCAGGAGACCCACCTGAAGGTGGCGGACCAGGTCCGTCTGAGGAAGGGGTGGGTGGGGCAGGTTTATCATTCAGGATTGGACGCGAAGAACCGGGGGGTGGCGATTCTAGTGGGGAAGAGGGTGGCATTTGAGGCGGCTGAGGTGGTGTCGGACAAGAAGGGCAGATATATCATGGTGAGGGGTAGGCTGCAGGGAGAGAAGGTGGTGCTGGTGAACGTGTATGCCCCGAATTGGGATGATGCTGGCTTCATGAGGCGATTGTTGGGCCACATCCCGGACCTGGAGGCAGGGGGCCTGATCATGGGGGGAGATGTTAACACAGTGCTGGATCCCACACTGGACCGGTCCAGTTCAAGGACGGGTAGGAGACCGGCGGCGGCCAAAGTGCTGAGGGGATACATGGACCAGATGGGAGGGGTGGATCCCTGGAGGTTTGGGAAACCGAGAGCGCGGGAGTATTCCTTTTTCCTCTCACGTCCATAGGGTTTATTCCCGGATAGACTTTTTTGTCCTGAGCAGGGGATTGATTCCGAGGGTGCAGGATGCCGAGTACTCAGCCATCTGGAGATGGGAGAGGCGCGGGACCAGCACCCGCTTTGGCGCCTGGATGTGAGGATGCTGGCAGAGGAGGAGGTGTGTAAGAGGGTTCGGAGAAGCATTGAGGGGTATCTGGATACCAATGATACGGGGGAGGTCCAGGTGGGGATGGTCTGGGAGGCTCTGAAAGCAGTGATCCGGGGGGAGCTGATCTCCATCCGGGCCCACAGGGAAAGGAGGGAGAGGAAGGTGAGGGAGAGACTGGTGGGAGAGCTTCTGGAGGTGGACAGGAGATATGCGGAGGCACCGGAGGAAGGGTTGCTGGGAGAACGGCGCAGGTTGCAGGCCAATTTTGACTTGCTGACCACCAGAAAGGTGGAGACACAGTGGAGGAGGGCGCAGGGTGCGGTATATGAGTATGGAGAGAAGGCAAGCAGGATGTTGGCGCATTAGCTCCGTAGGCGAGATGCGGCTAGGAAAATTGGGGGAGTGAAGGATGGGGGTGGAAATGTAGTGCAGAAGGGGACAGAAGTAAACGGGGTCTTTTGGGACTTTTACGAGGGATTGTACCGGTCGGAACCTCCGAGGGGGAGAGAGGGGCTGGAGAGCTTCATGAACAGGCTATTTTTCCCAAGGGTTCAAGAGAGGCTGGTAGAGGGGCTGGGGGCGCCGATAGAGTTGGAGGAGCTAGTCAGGGGGATCGGGCAAATGCAGTCAGGTAAGGCCCCGGGGCCGGACGGGTTCCCGGCAGAATTTTACAAAAAATATGCGGACCTGGTGGGTCCCCTGCTGGTGCGAACTTTCAATGAGGCGTGGGAGGGGGGGCTTTGCCCCCGACGATGTCGCGGGCACTGATCTCTTTGATCCTAAAACGGGATAAGGACCCCTTGCAGTGCGGATCATATAGGCCTTTCTCGCTCCTTAACGTAGACGCTAAGTTGCTGGCGAAGATCCTGGCTACCAGGATAGAGGATTGTGTGCCAGAGGTAATTCATGAAGATCAGACAGGATTTGTCAAGGGGCGGCAGCTCAACACGAAAGTGCGGAGACTGCTCAATGTTATCATGATGCCTGCAGTGGAGGGGGAGGCGGAGATAGTGGTGGCGCTGGACGCAGAGAAAGCGTTTGATAGAGTTGAGTGGGGGTACCTGTGGGAGGTGCTGGAGAGGTTTGGATTTGGGGAGGGATTCATCAAATGGGTGAGGCTGCTCTACGCGGCGCGCGATGGCGAGTGTAGTCACAAATGGAAGGAGATCGGAGTATTTTAGGCTCTATCGTGGGACCAGGCAGGGGTGTCCCCTGTCCCCCCTGCTCTTTGCACTGGCGATTGAACCGCTGGCCATGGCGTTGAGGGAGTCAGGGAAATGGAGGGGTCTGGTGCGGGGTGGGGAGGAGCACCGGGTATCGCTGTATGCGGACGACCTGCTGTTATATGTGGCGGACCCAGAGGGGGGAATGCCGGGGGTGATGGAGCTGTTAGCGGAATTTGGGGGCTTCTCGGGCTATAAGCTAAACTTAGGAAAGAGCGAGGTGTAGTGCACCCGGGAGATCAGGAGGAGGGAATTGGGAGGCTCCCCTTCAGGAGGGCAGTGAAGAGTTTCAGGTACCTGGGGGTGCAGGTGGCCAGGAGTTGGGGGGTTCTTCATAAGCTTAACTTCACCAGACTAGGGGAACAGATGGAGGAGGAATTTAAAAGGTGGGACATGGTGCCGCTATCGCTGGCGGGCAGAGTGCAATCCGTCAAAATGACGGTTCTCCCGAGGTTCTTGTTCCTCTTCCAGTGCTTGCCCATCTTTATCCCTAGGGAATTTTTAAAAAGGGTGACCAGCAGCATCATGGGATTTGTTTGGGCGCATGGCACCCCGAGGGTGAAGAGGGTCTTCTTGGAGCGGAGTAGAGATGGGGGGGGGGGGGGGGGCTGGCGTTGCCCAACCTCTCGGGGTACTACTGGGCGGCCAACGTGTCAATGGTGCGTAAGTGGGTGATGGAGGGGGAGGGGGCAGCATGGAAACGGATGGAGAGAGCGTCCTGTGGGGATACAAGCCTGGGGGCCCTGGTAACGGCGCCGTGGCCGCTCCCTCCCACGAGGTATACGACGAGTCCGGTGGTGGCGGCTACCCTCAAGATTTGGGGGCAGTGGAGGCGACATAGGGGAGCTGGGGGGCTCGATGGAGGCTCCGTTAAGGGGGAACCATAGGTTCGTCCCGGGGAACATGGATGGGGGATTCAGGGATGGTATAGAGCGGGCATTAGACAGCTGAGGGAGCTGTTTATCAACGCACGGTTTGCGAGCCTGGGGGAGTTGGAGGAGAAATTTGGGCTCCCGCCGGGAAACATGTTTAGATATCTGCAGGTAAAGGCATTTGCTAGACAGCAGGTGGAGGGATTCCCTACGCTCCCCGCGAGGGGGGTGAGTGACGGGGTGCTCTCGGGGGTCTGGGTCGGGGAGGGGAAGATATCCGATATCTACAAGCTTATGCAGGAGGTGGAAGAGGCGTCAGTAGAGGAGCTGAAAACGAAGTGGGAGGGGGAACTGGGGGACGATCGAAGACGGGACATGGGCTGATGCCCTGGAGAGGGTAAATTCTTCCTCCTCGTGTGCGCGGCTTAGCCTCATTCAATTCAAGATGCTGCATAGGGCCCACATGACTGGGACGAGGATGAGTAGGTTCTTTGGGGGTGAAGATAGGTGTGTCAGGTGCTCGGGGAGTCCAGCGAACCATGCCCATATGTTCTGGGCATGCCCGGCATTGGAGGAGTTCTGGAAGGGGGTGGCGAGGACGGTGTCAAGGGTGGTGGGATCCAGGGTCAAGCCAGGATGGGGACTCACGATCTTTGGGGTTGGGGTAGAGCCGGGAGTGCAGGAGGCGAAAGAGGCCGGTGTGCTGGCCTTTGCGTCCCTAGTAGCCCGGCGAAGGATTTTGCTACAATGGAAGGACGCGAGGCCCCCAAGCGTGGAGACCTGGATCAATGACATGGCGGGCTTCATTAAGCTTGAGAAGGTCAAATTCGCCCTGAGAGGATCGGTGCAAGGGTTCTTTAAACGGTGGCAACCTTTCCTCGACTTTCAGGCTCAACGATAGGGTACTGGGACAGTAGCAGCAGCAACCCGGGGGGGGGGGGGGGGGGGGGGGGGGGGACGTTGATTATGTTTGCTTATTTTATTTAAATTTGATTTATTTAATTTTAATTAATGGTTAAGTTCTCTTGTTGGGGGGGGGGGGGGGGGGGAGTGTGATACATGTGATGTTATGGTTTGGGGGGAATTGTGGGTGTTATGGGGCTGTTAGCTGCATATTACTGCTTGTTGCTATAGTTGTTGTTATATTTTTATATTTTCTGTAAAAAATTCCAATACAAATTATTAAAAAAAAAAAATAATAATAATACTGAAACAAAATAAGATGAATTAATGCAAACTGCTAATGAAATTACTCAATTCCATACTTGGAAAGCAATAAGACTCAACTTATCATGTCTTAAAATTTAATTTGCTAATGTTGGCAACATTTACTGACCGTTATGTGACATTCCTAATGCCAGGCACTTCTGGAAGCGACAATACTGACATTTATTCCTGTTCTTTTTCTGGATCTTACAGTTACGATCACATTTCTCATACTTCAGCTTCATGCGAATTGTTCTTCGGAAGAAACCCTGGAAGCCAAATTTTAGTTTAGTTTTAAACTATGCAATAAGACAGAAATAGGATTTCAAATTAAGAGTATGTGGCTCATTGATAAATACATGCAAATTTCTGATAAATAAAATGCTAGCTTGGAAAGCATTTTATTCCTTGTCTTACCAAGTTGTTGAGTTATTTATAAGCATTTGTGTTTTTGAAATTCCAGAGAGCAAAGAATGATTAATTTTTAAATTTCTGCATATATATGTACATCAATGGTATGCATGTACTCCCTGGAATTATCTTAATTATTTCAAGTAACTTTCCCATCTTACACTATCTTAACTTGCATACTTCACTTTGGGCGAGCTCTTCCAGCTCCTATCTCCAGTCACTTACCCGTGACCAAATTAAAAGCTTACTCGATACCAGCCCTCCTGGTCACCTTGCCGCTGCTACCTCTCTATGTGGTCCATAACCCCACTGGGCCAATCCTACTGCTGCTGCAATCCAAACTGACACCCATGCTAAAGAAAATTCATGTTCCTGCCATTAGCAGGATCTAGCTTCAAGTGGTCTTGAACTCTTGATGTATGTTTAGTAATCCATCCCAGTTTGGCATGCAAAGCCATTAGCTTTTTCAAAGCTGGGTAAGACGTAGAGGTAGGATTCTCCTCCGCCCTATTCTATTTACTAAAAGTTTTTTTGTGTAAGTTGGGCGCCACTGGCAGGGCCAACATTTTTTGCCCATCCCTAATTACCCTTAAACTGAGTGGCTTGCTAGGTCATGACAGAGAACATTTAAAAGTCAATCACATTGCTGTGGGTCTAGAGTCACATGTAGGCTACACCAAGTAAGGATAGCAGATCCCCTTCCCTGAAGGACATTGGTGAACAAGATGGGCGTTGACAACAATCAACAATGGTTTCATGGTCATCATTAGACTTTAATTCCAGATTTTTAGTAAATTCAAATTTTGCCATTTGTCATGGTGGAATTCGAACCCGGGTCCCATAGCATTACCCTGGGCCTCCGGATTATTAGTCCAGTGACAATACCACTAAACCATCACCTCTCCAAGTCTTCCCATTTCCCTCCTGTCGCTTGTTACTTTGCTCCTTCCTGCTTCCTCTAAATTCCTGCCTTAGGCATCTGTGCCTTCCCACCTTAGTGCTTTCTCCTGCACTTCTTACCATTTCCAAACCTGGACCCTGTTCCCAGCTCTGTCCTGCCATATCTCACTGATTCTAACATCGCTTTGAACGTGCATGCCATTCCACACTTCTTACTGCTTGCCAACTCCAAAATAAAGTTTCCAAAAAATGTAATGCCAACCAACCGCAACATTCCTTTATGACTGGTAAGACAGGGTGGATGGTCTGGATTCCATGTCATACCAGGGCTAATAGTTAAGGAGTTTCTTACAAGTACTTCACCAACAGCAAGCCGTGGAAACCTACATTTATTTTAATAAAACTGCATTATTTGAACAAATAATGCTGATTTCACTAAATCATTGCATGGAAACGATTTTTCTGAAGAGTAAATTTTCATTTATATAGCGTCTTTAGAACATAGAACAGTACAGCACAGAACAGGCCCTTCGGCCCTCAATGTTGTGCCGAGCCATGATCACCCTACTCAAACCCACGTATCCACCCTATACCCGTAACCCAACAACCCCCCCCCCCTTAACCTTACTTTTATTAGGACACTACGGGCAATTTAGCATGGCCAATCCACCTAACCCGCACATCTTTGGACTGTGGGAGGAAACCGGAGCACCCGGAGGAAACCCACGCACACAGGGGGATGACGTGCAGACTCCACACAGACAGTGACCCAGCCGGGAATCGAACCTGGGACCCCGGAGCTGTGAAGCATTTATGCTAACCACCATGCTACCGTACTATCCCAAGCCACAAACAGATATTATGCTGAGTGAGGAGGGAAAAGTTATGAACAGTAACCAAAAGCTTGGCTGAAAAGAGGAAATTGCTGAGGCTTTGACAGAAATCTTTGGATCCTCACTGTCTTCAGGTGATGTCCCGGAGTACTGGAGAATAGCCAATCTGGTTCATTGGTTTAAGAAGGGCAGCAAGGATAATACAGGGAACTACAGGCCGGTGAGCCTTACGTCAGTGGTAGGGAAATTATTGGAGTGAATTCTTCGAGACAGGATCTACTCCCATTTGGAAGCAAGTGGTCGTATTGGCGAGAAGCAGCACAGTTTTGTGAAGGGGAGGTCGTGTCTCACTAACTTGATAAGAGTTTTTCGAGGAGGTCACAAAGCTGATTGATGCAGGTAGGGCAGTGGATGTTATCTATATGGACTTCAGTAAGGCCTTTGGCAAGGTCCCTCATGGCAGACTGGTACAAAAGGTGTAGTCACACGGGATCAGAGGTGAGCTGGCAAGATAGATACAGAACTGGCTAGGTCATAGAAGGCAGAGTAGCAATGGAAGGGTGCTTTTCTGATTGGAGGGCTGTGGCTAATGGTGTTCCGCAGGGATCAGTGCTGGGACCTTTGCTGTTCGTAGTATATATAAATGATTTGGAGGAAAATGTAACTGGCCTGATTAGTAAGTTTGCGGACGACACAAAGGTTGGTGGAATTGCGGATAGCGATGAGGGCTGTCAAAGGAGACAGCAGGATTTAGATCGTTTGGAGATTTGGGCGGCGAGGTGGCAGATGGAGTTTAATCCGGACAAATGTGAGGTAATGCATTTGGAAGGTCTAATACAGGTAGGGAATATACAGTGAATGGTAGAACCCTCAAGAGTATTGACAGTCAGAGAGATCTTGGTATACAGATCCATAGGTCACTGAAAGGGGCAACAGAGGTGGAGAAGGTAGTCAAGAAGGCATACGGCATGCTTGCCTTCATTGGCCAGGGCATTGAGTATAAAAATTGTCAAGTCATGTTGCAGCTGTATAGAACCTTAATTTAGGCCACACTAGGAGTATAGTGTTCAATTCTGGTCGCCACACTACCAGAAGGATGTGGAAGCTTTAGAGAGGGTGCAAAAGAGATTTACCAGGGTGTTGCCTGGTATGGAGGACATTAGCTATGAGGAGAGGTTGAATAAACTTGGTTTGTTCTCACTGGAATGAAGGAGGTTGAGGGGCGATCTGATAGAGGTCTACAAAATTATGAGGGGCATAGACAGAGTGGATCGTCAGAGGCTTTTTCCCAGGGTAGAGGGGTCAATTACTAGGGGGAACAGGTTTAAGGTGCGAGGGGCAAGGTTTAGAGGAGATGTACAAGGTTTTTTTTTTTTTACTCAGAGGGTAGTGGGTGCCTGGAACTCACTGCCGGAAGAGGTGGGGAAGCAGGGATGATAGTGACGTTTAAGGGGCATCTTGCCAAATACATGAATAGGAATGGAATGGAGGGATACTGACCCCGGAAGTGTAGAAGATTTTAGTTTATACGGGCAGCATGGTCGGGGCAGCCTTGGAGGGCCAAAGGGCCCGTTCCTGTGCTGTACTTTTCTTTGTTCTTTGAAAAAATGGGTTTTAAGAGGGATTTTATTGGGACAGAGAGAAAGTGGAAGGACAGAGAAGTTTAGGGAATGAATTTCAGAATGTAGGAACCAAACCATTCGAGGTTCTGCCATCAATTGTGACGGAAAGGAAGGGAAGTTGCACTAATGCCGAGAATATGTGCTGGAGGTGGGTATGGGGTGGGTGTGGGGGGAACTATAATGAAATAGGTTACTTCACAGTCATGAGTCACATGAGCCGAGATTGAAAAAACTGTATTCTCAAAAGTTTCCAGACTATTCACAGTATCTCAACCTTCATTCTAATGACCCTGATAAATGTTTACATGTTCCTGTGTGTACAAGTCTGGCAATGCCTGCATTATCATACATAGCATAAATTTAGTGAACAAACACGAATGCAAGTTTTGAAGTTTAGATAACTATGACCTTGGGAGCAGTCTGAATGAAACTTCTGATCATTTACAAGCTGGAAACTACATTGGCTGATGCTATACTTAGCAATTTTCCTGATGTATGCAAATTATTGAATTGATGTAATTCTTTCATTGATTGTTCCCTCTTGGGTGGAGCTGCTTTCTAGTGAGGTCACAATACTCAATAAAACATTAACAACCGTTCTGAACATACGTTTTATGTTGACTGATATGTTATGATTTTCCAGTTTGATGTGTTTTTGTTGTAAATAGCTTAGGCAACGCAAGGCCTAGGGAAGTACAATGAAACAAGATGGAAAACATAAGGATCAGGTGTTAAATTAAAACAGGCTGAAAAAAGATACAAGTAATTGAAGATAATGTTCAGATCAGTTACTGTTGAGAAAGTTGCATGGACCTAGGAAATTTATATACTGTTGTTGAAGCTGGAGTTAATCTTTGTTGGAACAGTGTACAAGGTTAATAACATAGAAAGGACATTTGAATTTCAACTGATTGGAAATCAACCAAAGAAAGAACTTTCTAGAATGGCCAAATTCTGCATTCGGAATTTCAATTAAGCACAGCTGGAATACTTTGTACATGCAGCAAACACAGAACTCTAGCTGTACCACCAGCTGGTATCCCAGCAGAGTGGAGAAACAACAGAACATTGAGTATAAGGAATCAAATAGGTACATGGAGCTTTGGTCATTGGGCTCCAACTTCAGTCAGCTTCAACCCACTGACTCAGGCTGCTGTATAACAACACACTTTGCCATTTATCATGTGCGAGTCTAGTCATGAACATCAGCAGGGTATTTCATTGTGGATAAAAAGTTACACATCTGCTCAAGGATTTCGAGCAGGAGTCATTCTTAACGAGGAGTGATAACCTGGCTAATATTTTATTTCAATACCAGAGACAACCAATTGTATCAACTTTAACACCATTCAGGCTAAGATTAGTTAATTCAGTTCAGACTAAAGACTTGAATCGAAATAAGGCAATTCCTATTTTGTCCAGCTCAGTTCAAACTTACCTACTGAGGTATTGGGAAGAACCTTTTTCAAAAAAAAGTAAATTAAAAGGAAGATTCCTTTTCTACCGGTGCAATAATAGTTCAAATAGAAGCTAGCAGCTTAACGTTGCATTTTTGGCCATCAAGGTGCAATATGGACAACATAAAATTGATTTAAATAAACTGCTTTTTATATCATACTCTATCCGCTGAAGAAATTATGCAAGGAAAATGATAAAATTAAATTACAAAGAAATTGTACTAAGAGGGGAAATCATTGCCTACAAAGCGCAAAGAGATAGGGAGGAAAGGGTGGCTAGGCAGAAGCTGGTCGACTCCATACTGGAGGTAGACCGTAAATACTCCGAGGCCCCGACCGTAGAGCTCCTGGCGGAGAGAAAAGAATTACAAAGGAACTTTGACCTGCTCTCCACCAGGAAAGCAGTACACCAACTCCGCCAGGCACGCGGGGCCCTGTACGAACACGGAGACAAAGCCAGCCGCCTGTTGGCACACCAGCTGAGAAAGCAGGCAGCCAGCAGGGAAATTGCGCAAATCAGAGGTACCAGAGGCACGTGGGAAACAGAACCAGAGAGGATTAACGAAACCTTCAAGGCCTTCTACCAAGAGCTATACACCTCGGAGCCCCCAACGGGGAAGGCTGGGATGAACCGGTTTCTTGATGGACTGGACATACCAGTCGTGGGAGAGGGCAGAAAACGGGATCTGGAAGCACCACTAGCACTGGGAGAGATCATGGAGAGCATTAGCTCCATGCAGACGGGGAAGGCGCCGGGACCGGACGGATTCCCGGCGGACTTCTACAAAAAATTCGCGACAGCGCTGGCCCCGCACCTGCGGGAGATGTTCACAGACTCGCTAGCTAGGGGCACACTGCCACCCACGTTAGCACAGGCCTCAATCTCGCTGATACCTAAGAAAGACAAAGACCCAACGGAATGTGGGTCATACAGACCCATATCTCTGCTGAACGCAGACGCCAAAATACTGGCCAAAATCCTAGCCAAAAGGCTAGAAGACTGTGTACCTGAGGTGGTCACAGAGGACCAGACGGGCTTCGTCAAAGGTAGACAGCTTACCGCGAACATCAGGCGCCTGCTGAACGTGATAATGACCCCCTCCGGGGAGAGAACACAAGAGGTGATCGTCTCCCTGGACGCAGAAAAGGCCTTCGACAGAGTCGAATGGAAATACCTCATAGAGGTACTGGAGCGGTTCGGGCTTGGAACAGGGTTCACCGCTTGGGTAAAGCTCCTATACAACGCTCCCATGGCGAGTGTACGGACCAACAATACCAACTCCCAATACTTCCAGCTGCACAGGGGCACCAGACAAGGATGCCCACTGTCCCCGCTGCTGTTCGCACTAGCAATCGAACCGCTAGCAATCGCGCACAGGGCAGCAAAAAATTGGATCCGAAGGGGAGGTAGAGAGCACAGAGTCTCACTCTATGCGGATGATCTGCTCCTCTATATCTCGGACCCACAAAGCAGCATGGACGGAATCATAGCGCTCCTGAAAGAGTTTGGAGCCTTCTCGGGCTACAAACTCAACATGAGCAAAAGTGAGATCTTCCCAGTACACCCGCAAGGGGGGGGGGGGGGGGGGGGGGGGGGGGGCAGCACTAAAGGGCCTGCCATTCAAACAAGCCCGAAATAAATTCCGCTACCTGGGGATCCAAATAGCCCATGACTGGAAAGGGATCCACAAACGGAACCTCACCAGCCTGACGGAGGAAGTTAAAAAGGACCTGCAAAGATGGAACACACTCCCGCTCTCCCTCGCGGGGAGAGTCCAGACGATCAAAATGAACGTACTGCCCAGGTTCCTTTTCCTGTTTAGATCCATTCCGATCTACATCCCCAAGGCCTTTTTCAAAGCGCTGGACAAACATATCATGGCGTTCGTATGGGGGGGTAAAAATGCTAGGATCCCAAAGAAGGTCATACAAAAAACAAAATCCAGGGGGGGGCTAGCCCTCCCGAATCTACAATTCTACCACTGGGCAGCAACAGCCGAGCGAGTAAGGGGATGGATCCAGGAGCCAGAAGCCGAGTGGGTGCGTGCGGAGGAGGCCTCCTGCATGGGAACCTCCCTCCGGGCCCTCGCCACGGCAGCACTCCCATCCCCACCCAAAAAACACTCCACCAGCCCAGTGGTGACAGCCACCCTCCAATCCTGGAACCAACTGCGGCAGCAATTTGGCCTGTACAAAATGTCGGACAAGGCTCCCATCTGCAACAACCATAGGTTCAAACCAGCACTGACCGACGCCACCTTCAAAAGGTGGAGGCAGGACGGGGGGACACTGACAGTCAGGGACCTATACACGGACGACAGGATCGCAACACTGGACGAACTGACAGAGAAATTTCAGCTAGCTGGGGGGAACGAGCTACGGTACCTGCAGCTCAAAAACTTCCTACGAAAGGAGACAAGGACGTACCCACAACCGCCACGACAGACACTATTGGAAGACCTACTGGACGCAAGTATCCTAGAGAAAGGGAACTGTAGTGACATGTATGACCGACTGGTAGACAGGGACGACACCGTACTGGACGCAACAAGAAGGAAATGGGAGGACGACCTGGGGATGGAGATAGGGTGGGGACTCTGGAGCGAAGCACTGCATAGGGTCAACTCCACCTCCACGTGCGCAAGGCTCAGCCTGACGCAACTAAAAGTGGTACATAGAGCCCACTTAACGAGAAACCGTATGAGTAGGTTCTTCCCGGAGGTGGAGGACAAATGTGAGCGGTGCCAGAGAGGCCCGGCCAACCACGCCCACATGTTCTGGTCTTGCCCCAGACTTGTGGAGTACTGGACAGCCTTCTTCGAGGCTATGTCCAAAGTGGTGGGGGTGAGGGTGGAGCCATGCCCGATAGTGGCGGTCTTCGGGGTTTCAGACCAGCCAGATCTATTCCTGGGGAGGAGGGCGGACGCCCTTGCCTTTGCCTCCCTGATTGCCCGCCGTAGAATCCTGTTTGGCTGGCGGTCAGCAGCACCACCCAGAGCTGCAGACTGGCTGTCCGACCTCTCGGAATCTCTCCAAATGGTGAAAATCAAATTCGCCATCCGAGGGTCGGACGACGGCTTCCACAGAACGTGGGAGCCATTCATGCAACTGTTCCGGGACCTGTTTGTGGCCAACGTACATGAGGAAGAATAGTCGGGTGGCCAAGAACCAGGGGAAAATGGGCGGGAATCGGGGGAAGGTAGCCGGGGGGGAGGGGGCTACGGGCTCGGTATGGGGGTTTGATGGCAAGCCAAGGCCCAAAACCAAACTATAAATAAATGCCTATAAACATGTGCCTCGGCCATATTGAGGAATGTAAAATATGTATGCTGGCTAAAGCGGGCGGCCACAATTATTGTTATGAAGATGCTTACCTGTAAATATTCATGTAAAATTTTTGTGTTTTCCTTTTTTTTTTCTTTCTCTCTCTCTAATAACTTGTAATTTGTCATATATAAAATATGAAAACTCAATAAAAAAACATTTATAAAAAAAAATTACAAAGAAATTACAGCACAGCAACTGCCCATTTAACCCAGCCAGTCCATATTGGCTCCTATCCTTCACGAGGCAGTATCCTAATCCGTTGTGCTCATTCTGTTCCCATATCCCTTTATTCTCCTTTCCTTGAATCATTCTAATTTATTTTGTCTATTCCTAATGCATTGGTACTCTATTCATAATTCAGTAATGCACTTTCGAATTAAAAAAAATAAGCAATAAGACTTTTGAATTTCTTTTGTTCTCAAGTTAACTCAATTTTTTAACCAACAAAGTCAAATGAAAAAATATCATGGATGCTGGAAATCTGAAAAGAACAAAAAGACTATAAATATTAATCTTCTAGTGACATTTGTAGAGAGAGAAACAGAATTAAAAGTTTCAGCTCAATGGCCTTTCATCAGAACTGGAAAAATGCAGACATTAACAGATTTTTGTGGTGATATGCATACAGGCATATCTATCAATAATTGTACATAGTTGTATCAATGTATATATTTGTATATAACAGTGCCACTGTATATAGACAATGACCAACACATGGAGGGACAGCTATACCCTCCCACCATCAGGTGGAACCAGACCGCACAGATGTATATGTCAGAGGACGGACGGGAGCCAAGCACTTGGTAGCAGGACGGACAAGATAACAGACATCAGTAACAGAGACAGAATTGTACATTGTAATGCATGGTTGCCACTAAGAATAAATACTTGTAGCAACTACATCTTCGTGTTCTATGTGTACATTCATCATCACGGAAGTAACGGAATGCAACAGTTTTAGTGAAGTAGAGAGGTAGAGTATGTTGGGCGGTGGGGGGTGCTGAGGGTGAACAACAGCGAAGTCTGTGAATAGAGTAGAAGGGAGGAGAGATTAAATGACAGTGATAGTGTATTGCAAAAGGAAATGGTAATGAACAAGAAAGAAAAGATGAGTCCAGAGGGGATGTGAATGAGAAATGCAAAATCATCACCATTGGCTACAAAGAAAATTGAAATTGTTGAACTAGACATAGAGTCCAGAAGGCTTTAAGGAGCCTAATCAAAAGGTAAAGTGCTGTTTCTCAAGCTTCACGTGAGCTTCAGTGGAACACTGTTGGAGGCTGAAGATAGGAAGGTAATCGTGGAAGTGGAACAGTGATTAAAACAACCTGGAAGATTGAGATCATATTTCCGGATTATGGCGGTACTCCACAAAGTGTTCATCCAAGCTACGGTGGTCTCCCCAGTGTAAAGTCTGCATATCATCAGTGAATACAGTATGCTCAATTAAAAGGTACAAGTGTTCCTTCACCCAGAAGGGCTGTTTGGGGCTTTGGGCATTAAGAGTGGAGATAATAATAATAATCTTTATTGGTGTCACAAGTAGGCTTACATTAACATTGCAATGGAGTTACTGTGAAAATCCCCTAGTCGCCACACTATGGCATCTGTTCAGGTGCACAGAATGTCCAATTCACCTAACAAGCACGTCTTGCGGGACTTGTGGGAGGAAACCAGAGCACCCGGAAGAGACCCACGCAGATACGGAGAGAAGGTGCAGAGGTGACCCAAGCCGGGAATCGAACCCGGGCCCCTGGTGCTGTGAAGCAGTGTCACCCTATCAAGGGTCACGTGCTGCATCTCCAGTGTACCCTTGGAAGGCTAAAATGGGAAGGGCAAGTGAAGGTGTTTTTGGTGGTGATATCACACTAGAGGTGGCAGAAATAGAGGAGAAAATGTCCTTTTGAATGTGGAGGCTGGTGAGGTAAAGTGTGAGGGCGGGGAAGTGAAGGGATCAGGGTAGAAGTACATGAAATGGTACAGGCATGGTTGAAAGCCCTGGCAACCATGAGGGGGTGGGAATCCTGAGTTGAGGAAAAAGGAAGACATATCAAAGTGCTGGTATGGGAGGTAGCATTGTTAGATCAGATTGGATGCTGAGGGAGAAACTGGGGAATGAAACTGAGTCCTTGCAGAAAGAAAGGTGTGAAGAAATGTTGTCAAAGCAGCTATGAGGGCAAATGGATTTATCCCCAGAAATAGAGGTAGAGATTCCAAGGAAGGGAAAAGTCAGAGATGGGCCATGTATAGGCAAGGTGGGAATTGAAATTCATAACTTTGATTAAAGTTGATGAAATTATCCAGTTTGGGGCGAATTAAAGACATAACTTTCAACGTTTCCGATTTGGGGTGAGAGCAGGAAACAGCACTGGTAATAATAATAATAATCGCTTCAATGAAGTTACTGTGAAAAGCCCCTAGTCGCCACATTCCAGCACCTGTTCGGAGAGGCCGATACGGGACAGTCATCAAAGAACTGGAAAAGATGAGGATGAGGACCCAAGAAGAATTGGAAAAAAGAATGTTCCACAATTTCATGAAAAGGCAGGCATAGTTAGGAGCCTTTAAAGTTTCTGTCGCAATAGTTTCTTTGGAGGAATGAATGAAGATAAAGGAGAAGTTTTTCAATGTGGCGAACAAGCCCAGCCAGGTAGACGAAAGTGGTGATGAATGAGAATTGGCTGGGCCTCCATTCATGGAAGATTCAGAGTCTTCCGGTTGTCCTGGTGGGGAAATTAAAGTGTAGAGAGATTGGATGTCTGTAGAGCTATGACCAGGCAAGTGGAAACTGTTAAAGTGCTGGGGCATATTAGAAGAGCTATGGATGTAGGTGTGAAGAGACAGGGCATGGGAAAGTCGAAGTGGGAAATTGACTTTGTTAAAACTACTTTCCCCCACTTTAAAGGCATAACTTTCACCTTCATCTCACAGACCTTTAAAAGCTCTGTCAGTATACCAAGTTTAAAGGGTTTAGGGGTACACACGAGATCACTTTCACTTGATTATGAGAAATATTTATTTCTTACACACTGACTTACTGTTTAAAGGGTTTTGGGGTGCAGATGAGGACATTTTCACTTTATTCTGGGGAAACTTTTCCTTTAACATATTTAGTGACTGTTAATGGGTTTTAAAGGCTGCAGATGGAGAGAGCACCCAAAGGAGCCACAGTCCAGGGAAGACCTCTGACCTGAGCCCCTCCAGCCCAGAACAAGCCCACCTGGCCGCCATCTCCCATGAAGGACCCCCGCTCTGCACCCTGTGTCAATTGTTGGGCGGGTACCTACCAACTTGCTACCCCTCAGACTGCAAGGTGCCAGGTTGGCACTGGCATTACCAAGGGGTGATGAGGCTGAAGGGTCAAGAGATTAGGCCGCGCCCCTCTCAGTTGCAGTGCAGATCCCAGTCTGCTATGGAATGGCACGGAAAACCGTATTTGCAAAATAAAACTTTCCAATTGCTCTTAGCACCAGCAGAGACCAGTCCCAATTCATCCCTGGCAGGAGCACTTAGACTCCCAAATGGAGAATCCTGGCCAAGTTATGTGGGCAAGAGTAGGCTGAAATGATGGGTTCACCAGGGCATTCCTGTTTGCTGATCTTAAGGAGGAGATAGAATTGAACTGCTCAGGCTGGGGGAATAGGGTTGGAAGCTGTGGAGGGAAGATTGCCACAGGAAAGGAGGTCAATGGCTATCTTGGAAACTATGGCAATTAAAGTCAGCATCCATTTCCACCTCCATAGAACATAACAGCGCAGTACAGGCCCTTCGGCCCTCGATGTTGCGCCGACCTAGCCAAGTGCATTTTATTCCAATAGCCTTATCATTCTTTTCATCAAAACATGAATTCTGATCAATAAGCATTTGTAGTAAATGTGTAAGAAACTAGAAATGTTGTTTTACTAAAGAAACTTATACTCAACCCCACGATTACTTTAGCTAAAGTTTCAAGTTGGTAACTTAATCCTGTGGCAGAAAATGCCTGGGGACAATCTTCGGTGGCTCTATAATAATTTTTTCCCCCTTGATTAGTAACTCCCTATGAGGAGAAACTTCTTCACATAGAGTTAAATCTAAAACGCATTACCTGAATGGATGTTGTAATCAAATTCCATATGAACTTTTAAAGGCCAATTGGACATGTCTATGAGGAGGACTCATTTTCAGAGTTAGCAGGAAATCATTAGGGTTTTGGACTAACCTGAACAGCTCTTCCAAAGAGCTGGCACAGAGGTGATTGGCTGAATACTTCCTTCTATAGTGTAAGGTTCTGCTGTTGGCAATGCCATTAGAACCAAACATAAGAAATTGGAGCAGCAGCAGGCTGTACAACGCCTTGGACTGCACTGTTAAAGGGAAAGGGAGATGGTTTGGGTGAAGGGAGTGTTAGAAATCCAAAGGGAAAAACTAAGGCATCAGAACAATATGGTGATGTGGGTAAAGGCAAGTAGAATGGGACAAGAGGAGACAGAAAGTTGAATAAAGAATGTACAACAGCAAATAAGGTCACTGCAGGGAACTTAAGTAAAAATATGAAATTAAAGGCTCCATATCTGAAAGCACAAAGCATCTGCAAAAGACAGATAAAATAGTGGCACAAATAGAGGTAAATGATTGAGATCTAATATCCATCAAAGAAACACAGTTACAAGGTTATTAAGGTTGGAAAATAAATATTTCAGGATACGTAAGATTTTTGAAAGACAGATAGAATGAAAAAGGTGGACTTTTAGATTATTCTTCAGACTAGACTAATCCAATACTGAACTGATTAATTCAGCACTTCCAGCAGGGACTGGAAAATTATCAATAATGCGTATCTTCCCCCGATTTTCCTCTTTATTACCAGAGAGGGTGAAGACAATTGAAGCACTCTGAACCACTAGTGCAGCTGAGCTCTGTAAAGTACAGGCGATCTGAGATTAAATCTATCTGGCCGATGTGTCCCACTTACTAAGTAAATAAACTTGCTGAGCAACCAGTCCTAATTCACTTTTATATGACTCCAAGTCATTGCTGCTTTCGGCATAAACATGAATTTGGGCAATTGCCACAGAAGTTTATATATGTTTTAGCCTCTTATGATCTTGCTATTGCTCATCGTTTTACCTCAGCAATATATTTGTTAGAAGTCTGCTCTGTTGACCTCTGGTGGCGGCCATGGTGTGATTGGTCACACATTTAGTAGCTCTCGCATGTAGCGGTGTTTTTGGACCTTCTCCCCAGCCAACCGGCGGACTTGTTGATGAAAAAAGGTTCAGGATTGGTCGAAGAAGAGGGTGTTCCACCGGTGGATGGATTTGTGGACCAGAAGTGGTTTAAGTGAAAGGAGCAGTTGGAGCGAGAAGCTATACCTGGGACACAGAGGACGATGGCGGAGGGTATGAGACTGGCCCTAACGTCTCAGTGGTCTATGGAGCAGCTGGTGGACTTCTTGAACGAGAAGTTCACCCAGCAGAGAAAGGAGACTCTGGAGGACCTGGCGAGGATGATGGATCCGATTAAGGCAGGGATCAGCTATGTGGAGATGAGGCTGGTGTGTCAGAGTGAGGCAACCCAGAAGGTGGAGGAGGTTTGGGGGGGGGGGGGGGGGGGCAGCACGAGGAGCAGCTCTCTTCGATGGCGGCTGAGATGGGGGTGATGCGGGATATTTAGAGGAGGCTAAAGGAGAACATAGAACATAGAACATAGAACAGTACAGCACAGAACAGGCCCTTCGGCCCTCAATGTTGTGCCGAGCCATGATCACCCTACTCAAACCCACGTATCCACCCTATACCCGTAACCCAACAACCCCCCCCCCCCCCCCCCTTAACCTTACTTTTATTAGGACACTACGAGCAATTTAGCATGGCCAATCCACCTAACCCGCACATCTTTGGACTGTGGGAGGAAACCGGAGCACCCGGAGGAAACCCACGCACACAGGGGGAGGACATGCAGACTCCACACAGACAGTGACCCAGCCGGGAATCGAACCTGGGACCCTGGAGCTGTGAAGCATTTATGCTAACCACCATGCTACCCTGCTGCCCCTGAAGGTGGAGAACCGGTCCCAGAGACAGAACCTGAGGATTATGAGGCTCCCAAGGGAGCAGATCCGGGCTTGTCCATGGCCAGGATGTTCAAGAAGTTTCTGGGAGAGCGGGCTTTTGAAAGCCCCTGGAGGTGGACCGGGCGCACAAGGCACTGATGAGGAAGTCGCAGGGTAACGAGCCACCAAGGGCAATGGTGGTGCAGCTGCATCTGTTTTTGGACAAGGAGCAGATCCTGAGGTGGGATAGGTAGACGAGGCGATGTATTTGGGAGGGCAGTGATCTTCGAGTATACCAGGACCTGGGTGCGGAGCTGGCCAAGAGCAGAGCAGGGTTCAATAAGGTGAAGGCTGCCCTCTTTAAGAAGGGAGTGAAATTTGAGATGCTGTACCTGGCTCGCCTCTGGGTGACCCACAATGGCCGTGAAGTGTACTTTGGGTCGCTGAAGGAAGCGATGAAGTTTGTGAGGGACAATGGATTTGCAGGAGAAGGACATTGAACTTTGGAGGAGGTATTCTTTTTTCTTTAGGGGCCATTGTCCTGTGTACTTTTGTGGGGGATGAGTTGTTGCTTTTTTTTTTTGTTTATGGTCTTGCATTGTTGGTGTTGTTGTTTGCACCAAGATAGTGTTTGAGCGGGGAAGGGGAATCAGTAGGAGGTAGGATGCTAGGCGCCATGGGCAGGGGCTACCGGCTAGTTGTGGGGGGTGAGCAGGTGGTTAGAGTGTTGATGGGGGTTGGGATTGTTATTTTATGGGGGGGGGAACTGCTGACAGGGGAGGGGCTTTTGAAATGTGGTATGGGAGGGGTCAATGACTGTGGATATCTGAGGGCGGGCCTGAGGGGGTGCTGGACATCCCCCCTCCCGACCAGGCTGATCACATGGAATGTGAGAGAGTTGAATGGGTCGGTCAAGAGGGCTCGCAAATTCGCGCATCTGAGGAGCCGATAGGTGGATGTGGCATTTCTGGGGCAAACTAGGTTTAGGAAAGGGTGGGTAGGGCAGGTACCCTGGATTGGATTTGAAGACGAGGGGGTAGATGTCTTGATAAATAAGCGGGTAGCTTTTGAAGTGGGGAATATAGTGGCAGATTCCGGGGGGAGGTTCGTTACGGTGAGTGGGGAATTGGAAGGGATGCTGGTGGTATTGGTGAATGTTTATCCCCCAAACTGGGACGACATAGAGTGTGGGGGAAGATTCCGGACCTGACTCGCACTGGTTGATAATATGGGGCGATTTTAACACAGTTTTGCAGCCAAAATTGGATCGGTGAGTATCGGCGGTGGCAAGAGAACTGAGCGGGTTTATGGAGCGCATGGGGGATGGTGGACCCGTGGAGGTTTGGTAGCTGAAGGTGAAGGAATTCTCGTTTTTCTCCCATGTTCACAGAGTGTACTCCCGAATCTATTATTTTGTGTTGGATAGGACGTTGTTGTTGGGGATGGTCAATTCAGAGTACTCGGCAATTGTAGTTTCGGACCATGCGCCGCATTGGATGGACTTGCAGGTAAATTGGCGGGGGGGGGGGGGGGGGTCGACGCCCGCAGCAGAAGCTGCGGATGAGGTGGTTTGTGAGCAGGCGAGGCTGCCATTTGGGGATATGTGGAGCTCAAAGACATGAGTGAGGTTTCGGCCGCCACGCTGTGGTAAGCATTAAAGGCTGTTGTGAAGGGGAGTTCATTTCAATACGGGGGGATAAGACGGAGCGGGCGGAGATATTGAGGATAGCGGATGAGATCTTGCAGGTGGATAGGAGGTATTCGGAGGCCCTGGAAGCGGGGTTGCTAAGGGAGAGGCAGAAACTACAAATGGAGTTTGGGCTGATATCCATGGGTAATTTTGTAGGGCAGTTGAGGAGAGCTAAGGGGTGGTTCATGAATATGGGGAAAAGGTGAGTAGGATGTTGGCATATCAATTGAAGAAGCAAGAGGCAGCGAGGGAGATCGGGGAGGTGAACGAGAGGGGAGGGATGGTGGTCTTGGACCCGGTGGGGGTAAATGGGCTGTTTGGGGATGCTTTTGGAGGCTGTATGAGTCGGAGACCCCAACTGGGGTGGAGGGAATGAGTCATTTTTTGGAGGGATTGGAGTTCCTGAGGGTGGAGAAGGACCTGGTGGAGAGACTGGGAGGCCCCATTGGGCTGGTGGAGATAGTGAAGGGTATGGGAGCGATGCAGGCAGGTACAGCCCTGGGTGGGTTTCCAGTGGAATATTTCAAAACTTTTTCAGGGGACCTTGGGCAACTGCTGGTAAGGGCTTTCAATGAGGCGAGGGAGCAAGGGGTGCTCCTCCCAACGTTATTGGAGGTCTCAATCTCCTTAATTTTAAAGAGAGACAAGGATCCGGAGCAGTGTGGGCCCTACAGGCCAATTTCAGGGTTAAATGAAGACAGCAAGCTACTAGCCAAGATTTTGGCCTCCGGGATTGAGGACTGTGTAACGGGAGTGATAGTGGAGGACCAGACGGGGTTTGATAAGGGGAGATACCTGTTGGCCAACATCAGGCGGCTGTTGAATGTTATAATGATGCCCCCGGAGAGACGAAGTAAGGAGGTGGCGGACGCCATGGATGCGGAGAAGGCCTTCGACCGTGTGGAGTGGGACTATTTGTGGGAGGTGCTGGGGCGAAGAAGTCAATGAATGGCTGCCATCTCCGAGCAAATCCCTTCACAGACCCTCTGGGCAGGGGTTTGTGGATTGGGTCCGGTTATTGTACGGGCACTGGTAGCGAGTGTGTGAACAAACCGGGTGAGCTCGGAATATTTCAGGCTGCATCGGGGAATGAGGCAGCGATGTCCACTCTCCCCATTGTTCTTTGTCTTAGCTATAGAGCCATTGGCAATGTCGCTGAATGTCAGAGGTCCTGAAGGTGAAGGTGGTCCTGAGTCCAGAAGTGGCGATCTTTGGAGTGTCAGAAGACCCTGGAGTCTAGAGGGCGAAAGAGGTCGATGTCTTGGCTTTTACCTCCCTGGTAGCCCAGAGACAGATATTATTGGAATGGAGGGACTCGGGGACCCCCGAGACCGGAGGTTTGGGGAGTGACCTGGCAGAGTTTCTCAGGCTAGAAAAAATAAAGTTCTCCCTGAGAGGGTCTGTGGAGGGGTTTGCCCGGAAGACTTCTTTGAGAGTAGTTAGGGTGTCAGCTGGGGGGGGGGGGGGGGGGGGGGGCGGGCGCGCGCAGCACGGTGGCGCAGTGGTTAGCACTGCTGTCTCAATGCGCTGAGGTCCCAGGTTTGATCCCGTTCCTGGGTCACTGTCCGTGTGGAGTTTGCACATTCTCCCCGTGTTTGCGTGGGTTTCGCCCACACAACCTAAAGATGTGCAGCTCCTTAATTGGAAAAAATGAATTAGGTACTCTAAAATTATTTTTTAAAAGATGTCAGCAGGGGAGAGAGAGAGCAGGTGACGGGATGGTGGGGTGTTAAGTATTTACTTGATTTGGTTATTTGCCCTGTTGGCTTGTTTTGTTTTGTGATTGTGTTTGACGTGTAAATATATAAATGCCTCAATAAAATATTTTTCAAAAAGGTCTGCTTTGTTAACTATTCTGCATTAAAGCAGTGAAATTAAAGTTAGACCCAGATGTCAATCTGAAACCTGTCCAGAGTGAAACAAAAACTAAATGTAAAGGCTTTATGTTCTTAACCAGCTTTCATTGGGCACCTGTTATATGATTATTTGCACAAACCACTTACCCACTTAGTATTTTTATTATTATAAACACAATTATCTATTGAAACAAATTTTACTCTGAGAAAGCAAACCAATAAAGGTCACCAATCTTCTTACTCAGACTTAAATAAAGTGACATTCAAGTCAAACTCTTTGATAATTCTCCATCATGTAAATAAAATTGACTGCTGTGCAGCTTTTAATATCTAACCCAACAGTCCATGAAAATACCTGCTTGTAATTTAACTTGTTAGAACTCGAATAAAAATTCAACTGAGAGAGACAAAGAAGACAGTAAACAGTAAATTAGCAAGAATGCAAAACATTGCCAGAAGCTTCACATACTGTGAATGCTGAAAATTGGAAATAGAAACAAAAAATACTGGAAATACTCGGGTCAGCGCAAAACTCTTAACAGAATAAGTAGGTTTCAAGGAGTACCTTTAAGCAGGAATAGAAAGTGGAGAGTCAGAGACTTTAGGGAGGGAACGATTTTCAGAGTCTCAAAGAGAGCCAATAAAACCCATTTAGATTCCATGGTCTCTTTGGTCTTGCAAGATTTGTTCTCTCTTTTGCCCCCCTCTTTCCTCCTGAGGCTGTAGATTGGTTGGACTAATGATCAGCTTCCATGAACTACTCAAAGTGTCCATTGTTCATAGAAAACTTGGAAAGTGTATTTCAGAAAGCTACTCAACCAGGCAGGGCATCACAGCAGAGCCTAGTTCTGTCTCTTGACATTCACGAGCGCATAGGTGTGGTTAACCACCAACTTTCCCAATTGCTGCACTAGCTGAGATTAGGAAATTCAGCTGCGACTGGGGTCAAACCTGGAACATTCCTGGTCTACATGTTATCCAAATTGCTGACTGCTGGTGCTTTCAACCTACGTAAAATGTATAATGCTGATAATCACCTTTTAGGTTTCAAGTAGAATTTACAATATCAAGGGTTTGGTGGCTGAACTAATCAGGAAGTAAATCACAGATTAAATTAAAGGCAAGCAAAAATAGGGGCAGCACGGTGGCACAGAGCTTAGCACTGCTGCCTCACAGCGCCGAGGACCTGGGTTCGATTCCAGCTGTGTGGAGTTTGCAAATTCTCTCCTTGCCTACCTAGGTCTCACCCCCACAACCCGAAGATGCGCAGGTGGATGGATTGGTAATGCTAAATTGTCCTTTTATTGGAAAAAAAAGAATTGGGCACTTTAAATTTTTTTTAAAAAAGCAAAGATGGCAAAGCCAAGTTAGCATTTTCAAAGCAAACAGCATGCTCAAGGCACTGTACAACTGTTGTGTCCCATAATTGCTTTATTTCATTCTAAAGTACTTTTCAAAATAATTAATAAGAAAGAAAAGTAATCAAGTCAATTTGCTGGCATAGATTAAGCAGCATTCCCCCGAGTAATTTTTACTTTTATGGATTAACAAACAAGATGTCCTGTTCCTTATATGTATTCTCTGGCAGTATATTCTGAATCTCACTAATTGAGGGATCCATCTCCCAAAAACTCATTCCAAAACATTCTTCAAATAAACTCCAATAGGTGAAAGAAAACCTAGTAACTAATTAACAGCACATTCTATAAAGATACCACACAATTTGTTTTATATGTTTGGAGACTTTAACTGGGTACTTTACCTGCATCTTTAATTTTTAGTATTTCTACCTATCACAGCAGGAGGGTTCGCATAGTAAGAAGTCCGACAACACCAGGTTAAAGTCCAACAGGTTTGTTTCAAATCACCAGCTTTCAGAGCACTGCTCCTTCCTCAGGATTTGAAACAAACCTGTTGGACTTTAACCTGATGTTGTAAGACTTCTTACTGTGCTCACTCCAGTCCAACACCGTCAATTCCACATCATAGCATAGCAGGAGGGTTGAGATTAACTTTAGTTCCATCTCCATGTCAAGCACTACCTGAGAGGATGAATAAATGATCACCCCTTAGCCATTTCTGACACAGATACTGGAAGCTGAAGTGAGTACCAGATGAAGAATTTCTCTCTTGCAATAATATTGAGGTACAATAACTAAGTATCGCTTTTAAGGGCGGGAAAACATTAGTTGTTTGATCTAAGTTCATCTAACCAAGGTATAAGAGTGTAAATAGGCGATTAAGCAATTTCTGTGCATTGAAATGTAATTTACAATTCCAGTATTCACAGACAGTATACAAAGCTTTACACCATTCCGCTCAACACAATCTCATTTTATGACTATACACTGTAATCTCGCCAGTATGAAATGCTTGGACCAGGCCATTTCTGGAGTTTGAAATTTTGTGGATTATAGAATTATGTTAGGATGCCTAACCACAAGTGTGTAGGTATACTTACCTTAAACATAAAATAGTGATAAAGTATTAATGATAAAGTATTATAGAGCAGTAACAAAAATTGTTTTACTCATTCAAATATTTACCATTTTCTCCCAAAATACTACACTAAAATAATGTCATTGACATTGAGGGAATGCTTTAGTCTGCTCAAAGAATTTCCGGGCAACTTGAGGTTTCCAAATAATAGATTTCTGGACTGGAGGGAATCTAGTGTATATGCTAACAATATGTAAAATGATTTAATATTAATTTAGGTTTCTGTTGAATTGAGGATATCTTCATTTATTTCCCTTCCTTTACTTGCTCCTAATCTCTACCATTTGGGCTTAAATTAATTACACGGTGTACAAATAATATGCTGGGATTGCCCCAGCCTTCCTTCCCTCTATTTATAGGGAGTAATGCCTACTATTCTTCACTGAAGGTAAGGCCAAGACTGAACATTCAGTCTTGTCAATATCCTAACATATTCAGATGTTACACATGATTTGTACGATTTAGGGACTGAGCTGAATGAATGATATATAACGAATTGATATGAAATTGAAAATAAATTGAAACAAACCATAATGTAGAATACTTCTATTGAAGCTTAGGATTTCCACTTATTTAATTAAAAGACTTTCAATTATAAAATATCTGTGCAAGAGTTTGCTCCTGACAATTTAGGATTTTTGTGTTTAAAATGAACTATTTAAAATAATTACAATTAAGTGATGTAGATAACGAATTCAACGGTTCAGCTAAGAATTTAGCACGGGCAGCACGGTAGCATAGTGGTTAGCATAAATGCTTCACAGCTCCAGGGTCCCAGGTTCGATTCCCGGCTGGGTCACTGTCTGTGCGGAGTCTGCACGTCCTCCCCGTGTGTGCGTGGGTTTCCTCCGGGTGCTCCGGTTTCCTCCCACAGTCCAAAGATGTGCGGGTTAGGTGGATTGGCCATGCTAAATTGCCCGTAGTGTCCTAAAAAGTAAGGTTAAGGGGGGGTTGTTGGGTTACGGGTATAGGGTGGATATGTGGGTTTGAGTAGGGTGATCATGGCTCGGCACAACATCGAGGGCCGAAGGGCCTGTTCTGTGCTGTACTGTTCTATGTTCTAATTTAATTTTAATCATTTGAATTAAGCATTTTTGAATTAAAGGCGGATTCAAGCATTCGAAGTGCAAATATCATGTAATAAAATATCAGGGCTTTGGGTGTGAGGATAGGTGCACCAGATGTTCGGGGAGTCCAGCAAACCACGCCCATATGTTCTGGGCATGCCCAGCACTGGAAGAATTCTGGAAGGGGGTGGCGGGGACGGTGTCGAGGGTAGTCAGATCCAGGGTCAAACCAGGGTGGGGACTCGCAATTTTTGGAGTTGCGGTAGAGCCGGGAGTGCAGGAGGCAAAAGAGGCCGGTGTCCTGGCCTTTGCGTCCCTAGTAGCCCGTCAAAGGATTCTGCTACAGTGGAAGGATGCAAGGCCCCCAAGTGTGGAGACCTGGATCAGTGACATGGCGGGATTTATAAAACAGGAACGGGTCAAATTTGCCCTGACAGGATCAATACAAGGGTTCTATAAACGATGGCAGCCTTTTCTGGACTTCCTGGCGCAAAGATAGGTATCTTGGTCAATAGCAGCAACCCGGGGGGGGGGGGGGGGGGGGGGGGGGTGTTCCTTATTGTAGTTTCTATTCTGTAACTTTATATTGTGTTAATTTGCGTTGTTGTTAAAATGCTGTGTTGTGCATGGGGGTGGGGCGAATGTTTATGATTGTTAATATTATTGTTATTTTTGGTATTTTACTATGGTGCGTTATTGTTGTGTAATTCAAAATTTTTCAATAAAATATTTACAAAAAAAATAAAATAAAATATGAGGGCGTAATTAAGGAATATGCGTAGAATCAGGTTATCATGTTTGTTCTGATGTCGTACCTCTTAACGATTTCACACCAGCATGGCATAGCTTGCAATGCCCACATCCCGTAATGAATTTTTCAAAGTAGCAGATGTTTACCCGAAGCCATCTAGTATCTTGGATTACAACAGAAATCTTTATATTTTAACTAATTTGATCATTAATGCAACATCAAAAATGAGAAGGAAGTTTCAAGGAAGTTTCAGGTCTTTATATTTGTCATAAAATTTGAGAGAACATTTTCACGATAGCATATTTTATTTTAAGTACATAATGTAGAAACAGACCTTGCAACCCTCACACGCATGCACACCATAATGGAAGCCTGAAGCCTTGTCTCCACATATTCGGCATTCAACGTTCACTCCAGACGTGGTGGCCTCCTCATTAGTAACTTTGGCTTGTAAAACTGATGGACTTGTGGCTTCCATTACATCTAACAAAGGGAATACATTGGTTACAAAAAAAAAACTGTTCAAAATTTTTTAAATTGTTACATGCAAATATATCGGACATAAATTAATTCAATATCCATAAATCACTACTAATTCACAGCCCAATTTTCAGCTATTTTCCCTCTTCTCTCACAGCCACATATCATTAAAGAGTAAGATAATGGGAAACAAACTGCTTTCGTCTGAAGATTGCTGAAAGTATAGGTTGAGAGGCGTAAGAGATGTCCAGGTCTAAATTAGAGATTGTTGTCACAAACATATAGTTATGATATCATAAATTTTGAAAAGCACGTTTGCTTAAAAAAAACTTTGTTCAGAAAAGGGATGTACGGATTGATGATTTGGCACCTTTCTGTATCGGTTTCAAAACCTTGTCAAACGACTTATCTCAAGAAGGATCACAAAAGACATTATTCAGTGAGTGTTCCACAAGTGTAACTTAGATGCTTCCACTTGCCGGTTTTCCTTCAGAATGAAGACAATTTAATGATAAGGACCTTAATGAAAAGCTAAAAAAGAACCCCTTGTGGGAGAAAGGTTGTTTGAATGGCCAATACCCAATTTGGAAGCATGATTCTTCAGTTGGGGAGCTGCTATAATTGGGTTTCATGCTATAAGAAAAGTTTGGAAGATGCCGAAACAGAGATCCACCTTGAGCATCATGATGAACACACCTTGAAACAGAAACTGCTTCTCAACAGGGAGAGACTGATGAAGGTTTCCAGAAACAGCTATTGGACTCACTCAGGCTACCAAGGGCCACTGCCTGTAGAATAGTAAAAGTAAAATACGGAGGTTCACATTCTCCCATGACCAGTTCTTCTTGTTGAGTCCACCTGCAAAGGCAAACTCCAACTCCTCATTAACTATAGAAACCATCTCAGCTGCTAAACTGCACCTCAATTTTCATCGCCTTCACTTCAGAAAGAAGGAATTCAGACAATGAGCCTGCAATAATATCTCACAGACACAGATTTGAAAGTCATCTTGGTATCTCCTTTTCTTTATCTGCATTTTAATCTTTGTATCTGTATTTTAGTTAATAATTTTTATCACTTTTCCTTGTGTAACTTCCACTTGTAGTTTTGTAATAAACTAACCTTTATCATGTTTAAGACTAAAGGTACGATCTACCAGCTGTTCACACTGGCGGGATATTCTGGTCCCATGCCGGCACATGGGATTCCCGGCAATGAGGGGTGCAGCCACCAGGAAATCCTGTTTTCAACGGCGGTGTTGGTAAATTCAACTGGTGGGCCACCTCCGAAAAACACGTAGTGGTTTGGTCAGTAAATCGCACCCTGAAGCTTATATACTGGGTCATTTTTTAAATAAACTGAATCACTCACAAAGCAAAATATAGCTACATGTATGCAAACACATTCTTAGCTCACGGACCACTTTGGGGAATTGCCTTTTACGTGGTCATGACAACTGCCAAATATTATACGGATTCTTACCTTCACACAGAATATTAAGTTTCTTATTAATTGAACTGAATTCTCAAACCACTGACTTTTAATTTTAAACCATGTTGTTTTCTAAAAGCTGTTATGCTTGCGCTATAAGGTGCCTCTACACAAGGTGAAGGGGAAAGTAAAAGAAATTCCAATACAGACACATAACTACGAAGTGTCTCAAATCCAGCTATCCAAAAACCAGACATTTTTATAAGCTACCATGTATTATTTTAATAGGTATTTAATGAGTAAAATAACAGAGGCTGACTATCAACCTGTTTAGGCAACGCCTTATTAGGGTGTTTTTAAAGTCAATGTTTAGTTTCAGAAATTGCTTCAGAATGCCAGTTTTATCCATCTTGTTTAGGGAACTTAACTCCATAACAGTTTCATAACCTTTGCAGTTCATTGGTTTAATTCATGATTAGAAGCAACCCACTGTGCCATTGTTTTCCCTTCCATAAAACAAAACCCAGTTTTTGAAAAAAGGATAAAAATCATATTTGGTGGAGTAACTCTGTCTACTGTCCCAGCAACAATTTTATCTCCTCATTGGAGTATGGTTTTCACAGTACATCATCAAATAGCCTTTATTCTCATAGTAGTTCTGTCAGTGAGTGGCAAAGTTATCTATTTATTAACAACATCTTAGCCCTATCTCGTCCAGTCAGCATCCACACATACAGAATTCCAGTCAGGGGCTGCTATCCAGTGGCCAACAGTGCAAAGTCTGGTTGATTTTATCTCTTCACAAAGTATTGTGGCAATCTTGAATGAAGTTAATTAACTGAGTCAGTACCAAAAATGGACTTAGGCTATTTATGACACAAAGATTGAGACTTTTTTTTAATATATAAGTTTCAGAATATAAATTTAGAGTACCCAATTCATTTTTTCCAATTAAGGGGCAATTTAGCACGGCCAATCCACCTAACCTGCACATCTTTAGGTTATGGGGGTGAAACCCACGCAGACACGGGGAGATTGTGCAAAACTCCACACGGACAATGACCCAGAGCATGGATCGAACCTGGGACCTCGGCGCCGTGAGGCAGCAGGGCTAACCCACTGCGACTAAGATTGAGACTTGATGGAACTACTTGCCTGTTACCATCTTTGTCTGTTTCCTTGTATCGTATGTAATAGAGAAAAATATTGATAAATTATGAAAGGGATTTGACATGTCTAATCTGATGCCATTAAGGACCCTATGCCGTTTGCAACAAATTAAAATGGGCTACATTTGAATCCAAATCCCAAAAGTGGGATTGGAATGCTAACTGAGAGCACCATGAAAGTCTTTTTGTGTTATTATTCAAAAATGTTAACAACCATAAAGTGTTTCTTGTCAGTTCAATCTCAATAGAAAAAACGATAATCAAAATTGCTGGAAACTTATCTGTAAAATTAGTGGTGATCAATAATGTACAATGCTTCTATTTTTTAATAAAGGTAGACATACAACTTGACCTCAGTAAATACCATATTCCTAGGAGAAGCAGAGTGAAACAACAAATATTCTAAATTAGTTACAAGGAAGAACAGCAAGGTGGTGCAGTGGTTAGCACTGCTGCCTCATGGCGCCAAGGACCAGGATTCGATCCTGGCCCCGCGTCACTGTCTGTGTGGAGTTTGCACATTCTCCCCATGTCTGCATGGGTCTCACCCCCACAACCCAAATGTTCCGGGTAGGTGGACTGGCCACGCTAAATTGCCCTTTTATTGGAAAAAAAGAATTGGGTACACTAAATTTTTTTTTAAAATTAGTTACAAGGCACTGTACATTATTCAGCCTTGTCTACACGACGCAAGTATCCCCTCACATATAACTAGCAAACAAATGTTACTATTCGCCAATTTAGAGCACTAAGAACTATATAATAGCTATAATACTTTAAAAAAAACATCCAACATTATTTAATTACCTTTTTGACTACTGGAAGCTATTTCAGTGTCTGGTCCCAGAGTTTCATATTCTGCAGTCTTTGAATCCACCCAATCATCCCCCTCCTCCTTAGAATCTGATGACGCATCTTGTAGTTTTTCCATGACCTACTACCCACTTCCTCAGCAATCTGACTTTTGAGTCATATCTTTTCCGTGTGAATTGTTGGCCCAAACGCAAACCAGTCAAAGCCCCGATAAAAAACATTCATGGACCTGATGAGATACAAACATATAATTTTAGAACATGTTTCGCCGCAAGAATTTAAAAAATGTCATAGAAACTTAGTTTTGGCAATGAACTGATCTTTTAAAACGAGGAAGGATTATTTGTACATTAATTCTTAGATTGGATCACTTTGTGACATTATCTTTTCTATCAGTATTTTCATTTTCATTTCATTATTTATAATAGTGACAAATTAGCCGACACACACGTGCTTATGTATCATTTTAATTAAAGTACAGGCTCATATCACATTGTAAAAATGCTGACAACATATCCACACGTTCTCACACAGAGGAAGTTCAAAGCAGCTGCAATTGCCTCAACATGTCATAACACTGTACATCATTTTTTTTTAAAACTCTGAACAGCTGAAGCCAAGTAATATACATTTTTAAAAGATAACGTACGCTCCCCTTAAATTGTACGTACCTGATCAGATTATGATCTGTCAATCACAAACAGTTTTTTGTTGTGCAGTGAGTGACATGTTTGTATTTTTGTACAGGCGACTTTGTGGTCAGCCATTAATCAAAAAACGTTGTGTGGTGTCTGATTTGGCACAAACAAAATATTGCTGAAAGTTAAATGAACATTTTTTTTGTACGTCCTGCTGTTTGAATGGAAATTTTTCTGCATAAACTTTAACTCCATGTACTTTTAAAGCATGTATTTAAAATATTTAAGACAACTTTAAAACAAATTAAAGCAATAATTTTTTTTTTGTCTTTTGTCTGCACAGGATGCAGTGGTACAAACGGTGTGCCGAAATGAAGAAACTTTGTGAAAGGTGTCATCTGCAGACAGAGAGCATATTTGGTGAAGCAAGTACAGTTAGTTGGTATGAGGATATCCATGCAGAGATCGTCCTGACATATCTGCTCTGCAGATTACTCACAAAGTCCCAAGTAGATAGCGAGACCTCTATAAAGCAATAATATTATTAGACGTTTACAACACCTGTTTTACTTGGGAGAAACCCAGCATTTACCTCCCAATTTTGGAAACAAAAATCAAACGTCAAACATATGAAAAAGGAATTTGTCCCCTCAGTTTCTGAAAATACTGAATCCTTGTCAATGTTAGCTGTAGCTCAGCTCGCCTTCGAGTCAGAAGATTGTGGGTTCAAATCTTACTCCAAAGACTTTGAGTACAAAAATCTAGGCTGACACTCCAGTGATATACTCTGAGAGAGCTGCACTGTTAGAAGTGCCATTTTCTCTAACTCTGAAACCGCCTCCTCCAGCCCCCAATACACCAAGATACCTGCACCACTCCGATTCTGGCCTTTTGCACAACTCCCAATTTTAATCGCTCCACCACGAGTGACCCTATTTACAACAGCTGTGACTTTAAGCTCTAGAATTTGCATCCTAAATATATGCTTCACTGTCCTTTATTATAGAATTTACAGTGCAGGAGGCCATTTGGCCCATCGAATCTGGACTTGGCCATTGGAAAGAGCACCCTATTCAGCCCCCACCTCCATCCCATCCCCGCAACCCAGTGACCCCCCCCCCCCCCGCCCAAACTTTTTGGACACCAAAGGCAATTTAGCATGACCAATCCAATTAACCTGCACATCGTTGTCGTGTTAGGTACACTGGCTGCAACTGGATGCAGTTTAGATCAGAAAGATACGCCAGACCTTGAAGTTAGTTCAATCAGGTTTATTGAACTAATAGCACAGTTCTCTGTGAGTTTAACTCTCTGCTAACTTAAGTGTGGTTACTCTGACTGAACCAGACTAGCTCTTAGCCACGTGGTGGAGGTGTGAGTTGTAACAACAACCTGGAGCTGTGAAGCAGCAGTGCTCACCACTGTTAAGATGCTCATTAAAATTTACCTCTAAACTTTTGGACATCTGTCCCAATGACACTTAGGCATTTAATGATTTAGGGCACTTCACTATGCTACAAAGTTGTTTGTGTTGCTGATATGTCACAGACCTCAAGAGATCAAGGGGAATGAAAGAGCAAAATGTACCACAGTCATGCACAAAAACTCCCATTAGTGACTTTGGTTAGGTTCATTTTAGTTCTGTGGCAGGGTGGCAACCTTATTGGAATACTGCCAGAGAACTGGTAACGGATTTAGGAAACGCCAGCATATTGGAGAGCAATGACATTTTGGAAATGGGGTAACAGTATGCAATGTGGGGGGGGGGGGGGGGGGGGGGGGGGGGGTCAAGAAAGGAATTTATATTTAGGGAAGGCACAAGGATGGCACTTTTGAAAGGGTGTCCCAAGAGCGGAAACCATTTACCATATCACCTAGCATAGCAATTGGGAATAATTAGGCCCAGAAGCACTTGATAAGTTCCAGCTAAATTCAATGATATGTTACAGCAATCACACACCAGAAAAGTTGAAGTCTATGCCGTTTGGACTTGAGTGATGAAGGGTTTTAAACCAAGGTGATGAGAAACAGTAAAAGGTTTTGCCAAGGTAATGAAATACTTGAACAAATAGGCAGCTGAAGAATCACAAGTAAATCGATGGCCAAAGATTAGGTTATTAGAAATTTGAAACTTCAGCTCATACGAAAATCTTTTTTTGCATCAAGGTGCACCATTGCGTTCCATCACCAAAACCTCACTTGGCCCCAGCCACCACCAATTTAAGATCCTCATCCTCATGTTTAAATATCTTCATGACATCACATTTTCATCCCGAACCACCTTCAACCACCTTCAGTTCCGCAACTACCCAAGCACTCTTGACTATGGCTTCGTACACACACCAAACCCACTCCCTAATCATTTATGGACATGTCTCCAACTGCCTAACCCTCAAGGTTTGAAATCTTCCCCATAATGTCGCCCCCTCTTAACCTCCCACTCCTCACAAGACCCTCACTAAAGCCCACCTCTTTCACTAAGCTTTTGATCACCTGTTTTAACATCTCCACCTTTGGCTTGGAGCCTTATTTGTGCACCTGGGAAGGACCATAGAGAGTTGCTTTCAGTTAAACACAAAATACAAGTACAAGCTGTTGTTTTATTGAACTGAATAGTCGCAGCAAACATATTACACTAGGCTCCCAAAACATAAATCTCGGAGGAAACTGTGGGCTTTATATGTGGTTGATCAAAATACATCTGTGTACTTCTGTAGTTGCAGCCAAGCTGAGAAATAATAACAATACTGCTAAAGACTTCAAGTGAAAGACAGATAGCTTGTTCTCAACCAGTATTAACTGTTGTTAATTAACTAAGAACAATTTAATACGTCTTCATTAGTAATACCATGTCATAATAATGAAGGAAAAAGCACCAAATTAAGTCTGAAAATATTGGACTTTAAATAAGACTAGAGTTTTTCTTTAAAATGGACACACAAACCACTGGCTGAATTTCTGCAGGGTGATTCTCAAAGAGACAATGGAACCCCACCCTATTACCAGACAACGTACTTCTAAAAGTATCTCCGGTCAAAGCAATGGGACATAATGGCCATCTCATCATGAGATTCCTTGTGTAATGCCCAGATGGACTTTTGTGGATCTGCGTTCCCACTTCAACGATACGAAGAATGGGTTAAAAACCAACTTAAAAGCTGTCCCAGGATACCTGTCTGTCCATTTGTGCTGTGAAAACAAGTGCTGGAAGGACACAGAAGGCCAGCAAACACACACACTGTCCCTGCACTTGCCATTTCACAGGTGTATATCAAATCTCTCTCTCTCTGACTGTGGAAGATTGCAGCTGAAAAGAGAACTGGAAACGTCGCCGCCAAACTACAGAACTCTGGCATCAAAAAACCAACCATTCGCCTGCTGAAGCCGACTCTACTGGAATCTCAAAACCGACTATTCGCCTACTGAAGTCAACTCTGTTGGAATCTCAAATCGCAGCGCTTAATCATCTAATCATAAGTCAAAGGATTACACCCGATACCTTTTTTTTTTCCCCATTTACTTACCTTGAACTCAATTCACCCCTCTAATCTGTATGTACGTATATGCACGTGTTTTACCATTTCTTTGCCTTTAGTAATGAATAAATTTATGCTATCTTTAACAAGAAAGCTTGGTTAAATTGACCCCTTTTAAAACATAACTATTGGGCCTAGGAAAAAGAGCATTTACGAAAAGGATTACTTTCTAGATCAAATTTTGTTGCAACCAACAGAAGGAATTGAATGAAAACAGGGAGTCAGTTCATCCCTGTTTATCGGGATTGCAGCAATTTGGGAGTGTCCCATCCATACGGTAACAAATTGAAGGGTCTCACTCAGATCAACAAATGGCGATCGTCCCTTTGAATAGGCCATAAAGGAAATCAGAATATTAAAAAACCTTTCTGTTGCCCGATGCCGGCAGCAAGATTCGCGATTGGGCGGAGAATCGAGCGTTGAGCTTAAAATGGGATCAGCACTGTTGCAATGATCCTGTAACCCGCTTGCAATGGCAGCGAGTTGCACACCCCGCGCCAGCGGCCCATGCAAATTGGTGCGTTTACAAGCAGGGCCCGGATGCCATGCCATTGAGGGGGAGCAAGAAGCTTAGATTGGAAAAAGGTATCCACAAGAGAAGAGATCCCTTTTAAATTAACCTTGTTGCGATCAACCAAGAGGGTTGAATAAAGAAGGGGAGCCAGTTCATCCTTCCTCACCCAGGAGCATAACAAAGGAAGGGGTATCCCGTCCAGAATCATAACAAATTGAAGGACTTCACCCAGGAACATTTCATAAAAGCTGTCGTGCTCAGCTTGAGGTAGCAGAGGAGTGTTAAGGACCATGAAGAACTGTAGTCCTTTTTAACAGCACACCCTAAAGGCTGAAAGTGCACGCAGAAACGGTCATCATTAAAAATGAGGCCTTCGAGACTTCCGGTTGCGGCTATGCGGAGCTAAGCCGCACGTTCGGCAGCTCCCGCTTTAATAGGACTTGTGGGCTCTTTTAAGGGCTCCAAACGGCGCTGATTCGACAATTCCTGGTGGATAAAGGGGTCTGGAGCAAAACCCCCCGGGATGTATGGTGCGGACCCGGAGTGGGGCGAGGAGAAAAACGGCAGCAGCTCCACTGGAAAAGCGGGGGAAGGTGGACAAAATGGCAGCCGGTGGAGCCCCTGAGGAGTGGAGGCAGTGGGCGGAGGAGCAGCAGGCGGCCCTTCTGCGCTATTTTACGGAGCTGAAAGGGGAGTTGCTGGAATCCCTGAAGGTAACGACAAGTAAGCTGCTGGAGACCCAGACAACTCAGGGTGCAGCGATACTTGAGTTGCAGCAGCAGGCCCCTGAGCGCGAGGATGAGGTTTCGGCCCTCATGGGGAAGGTGGAGATGCACGAGGCGCTCCACAAAAAGTGGCAAGATCGTTTCGAGGAGATGGAGTTTCAATCAAGGAGGAAGAACTTGCGGATCCTGGGCCTCGAGGAGGGGCTGGAGGGGTCGGACCTGCCGGCCTATGTGGCCGTGATGCTGAACTCGCTGGTGGAGGCAGGATCCTTCCATCTGCCCCTGGAGCTGGAGGGGGCCCACAGAGTACTGGCCAGGCGGCCTAAGGCGAATGAACCCCCGCAGGCGGTGCTGGTGCGGTTCCATCGGTTCAGTGACCGGGAGCGTGTGCTGCGATGGGCCAAGAAGGTGAGGAGCAGCAATTTGGAGAATTCGGTAGTGCGTATCTACCAGGACTGGAGTGCGGAGGTGGCCAAGCGGAGAGCCGGGTTTAACCGGACGAAGGCGGTGCTCCACGGCAAGCAAGTGAAGTTCGGCACAGTGCCGCCTGCGCGCCTGTGGGTCACCTACAAGGACCAGCATTACTATTTCGAGTCCCCGGAGGAGGCGTGGGCCTTTGTGCAGGCTGAAAAGTTGGACTCGAACTAGGGATTGGGGGCTGTGGGAGTTTTTGTTTGTCTCACTGTGTATGGTGTTGCTGGTTATTCTGTTTGTTGTTTTTTTTTCTCTCGCTGTCGGATGATGTGGGTTATGGTTGTGTGTCTTAAGGGGGGTATTGGGGTTTGTGGTTGATCTGCTTTTGTTTGTACGGGGTTGGAGGAAGGGTTGGGACTGCTGTTTGAGAGCTGCGTTGGGGGGGTGGGGTGGGGCAGTGTGAAAGCGCGGGCTTTCCTCTGGTTCCCCGCGCTGCGGGACGAGGGGGATGGAGCTGGTGACAAGGGGCGTGGATATCGGATCCGTTTTCCCGCGCTGAAGCGGTGCCAAGGAGCTGATGCCCGGGGGGGGGGGGGGGGGGGGGGGGGAGACCTCATATCGGATGGGGTCGGAGTTAGGGCGGGAGCTGCCGGGGTCAGCAGAAGTCAGCTGGCTCACGGGAGTACTATGGAGGGAGCGTCGCGGCTAGGAGGGGTCCTAGCCTGTGTGTGTGGGGGGGGGGGGGAGAGATACCGGGTTGCCGCTGGATTGGCCAGGGAGGAGCTGGTGTGGGTCAGGGGGGTCGGGGTGAGGTTCTATCGCCGTGGGAAACGGGCTGAATGGGTGCTGGTCAGGGGCGAGCAGTCGATGGGCCATGGCTAGTCGACGGGGGAGGGGGGCGGGGTGCCCCCTGATCCGGCTGATCACGTGGAACGTGAGGGGGTTGAATGGGCCAGTTAAGCGGGCCCGGGTGTTTTCGCATCTGAAGGGGCTGAAGGCGGACGTAGCCATGCTCCAGGAGACCCACCTGAAGGTGGCGGACCAGGTCCGTCTGAGGAAGGGGTGGGTGGGGCAGGTTTTTCATTCAGGGCTCGACTCGAAGAACAGGGGGGTGGCGATCCTGGTGGGGAAGAGGGTGGCGTTTGAGGCGTCTGAGGTGGTGGCTGATAGTGGCGGCAGATATGTGATGGTGAGCGGTAAGCTGCAGGGGGAGAGGGTGGTGTTGGTAAATGTGTATGCCCCAAATTGGGATGATGCTGGTTTCATGAGGCGTATGTTGGGCCGCATTCCTGACCTGGAGGTGGGGGCCTGATCATGGGGTGGGGGGGGTGGGGGGGGGGGGGACTTCAATACGGTGCTGGATCATTCTAGTTTAAGGACAGGCAGGAGGCCGGCGGCGGCCAAGGTGTTGAGGGGGTTTATGGACCAGATGGGAGGAGTGGATCCCTGGAGGTTTGGGAGGCCGAGGGCTCGGGAGTACTCTTTTTTCTCCCATGTGCACAGGGTGTATTCTCGTATTGATTTTTTTGTCCTGAGTAAGGGACTGGTCCCGAGGGTGGAGGAGGCCGAATATTCGGCTATTTCGATTTCGGACCATGCTCAGCATTGGGTGGATCTGGAGATGGGGGAGGTGCGGGATCAGCGCCCGCTTTGGCGTCTGGACGTGGGGTTGTTGGCCGATGAGGAGGTGTGTAGGAGGGTCCGGGGATGTATCGAGAGGTACCTCGAGGTCAGTGATACTGGGGAGGTCCGGGTGGGGATTGTGTGGGAGGCTCTGAAGGCAGTGATTAGGGGGGAGCTGATCTCTATCCGAGTCCATAGGGAGAGGGGGGAGAGGAGGGAGAGGGATAGACTGGTGGGGGAGCTGTTGAGTGTGGATAGTAGGTATGCGGAGGCCCCGGATGAGGGATTGCTGGGGGAGCGGCGAAGCCTGCAGGCCAAGTTTGATTTATTGACCACCAGAAAGGCGGAGACACAGTGGAGGAAGGCGCAGGGAGCGGTCTGCGAGTATGGAGAGAAGGCGAGCAGGATGCTGGCGCATCAGCTTTGCAAGTGGGACGCGGCTAGGGAGATTGGTGGAGTGAAGGATAGGGGTGGGAATGTGGTGTGGCAGGGGGCAGAGGTCAATGGGGTCTTTAGGGACTTCTACAGGGAACTGTACCGGTCGGAGCCGCCGGTGGTGGGAGGGGGAATGGAAAGCTTTTTGGACAGGCTGCGATTTCCAAGGGTGCAGGAGGAGCAGGTGGAGGGACTGGGGGCACCGATCGAGTTGGAGGAGCTGGTTAGAGGGATTGGCCACATGCAGTCGGGGAAGGCGCCGGGACCGGATGGGTTTCCGGTGGAATTTTATAAGAAATACGCGGACCTGTTGGGCCCCCTGTTGGTCCGGACCTTTAACGAGGCATGGGAAGGAGGTGTTTTGCCCCCAACGATGTCACGGGCACTGATTTCCCTGATCCTGAAGCGAGATAAGGACCCCTTGCAGTGTGGATCATATAGGCCGATTTCACTGCTGAATGTGGACGCCAAGTTGCTGGTGAAGATCTTGGCCACTAGAATAGAGGACTGTGTGCCGGGGGTGATACATGAAGATCAGACGGGTTTTGTGAAGGGGAGGCAGCTGAACACTAACGTGCGAAGGCTGCTAAATGTGATAATGATGCCGGCGGCAGAAGGAGAGGCGGAGTTTGTGGTGGCATTGGATGCGGAGAAGGCCTTTGATAGGGTTGTGTGGGGGTACTTGTGGGGGGTGTTGGAGAGGTTCGGGTTTGAGGTGGGGTTTATTAAATGGGTGAGGTTGCTGTACGAGGCCACGATGGCGAGTGTAGCGTCAAATGGGAGGAGGTCCGAGTACTTCAGGCTCCACCGTGGGACGAGGCAGGGGTGCCCCCTGTCCCCCTTGCTTTTTGCGTTGGCAATTGAGCCTCTTGCCATGGCTCTCAGTGAGTCGGGGAGGTGGAGGGGTCTGATGCAGGGTGGGGAGGAGCACCGAGTGTCGCTGTACGCAGATGACTTGCTGTTGTATGTAGCAGACCCGGTGGGGGGAATGCCGGAGGTGATGGAGATTCTTGCTGAGTTTGGGAGTTTCTCGGGTTATAAATTGAACCTGGGCAAGAGTGAGCTGTTTGTTGTACACCCGGGAGACCAGGAGGAGGGGATTGGTAGGCTCCCCCTAAAGAGGGCAGTGAGGAGTTTTAGGTACCTGGGGGTTCAGTTGGCTAGGAGTTGGGGGACTCTGCACAAGCTTAATTTTACTAGGTTGGTGGAGCAGATGGAGGAAGAGTTTAAACGGTGGGGCATGCTGCCGTTGTCGTTGGCGGGTAGAGTACAGTCCGTTAAAATGACGGTGCTCCCGAGGTTTTTGTTTTTGTTTCAGCGCCTCCCCATTTTCATTCCGAGGGCCTTTTTTAGGAGGGTGAACAGCAGCATTCTGGGATTTGTTTGGGCGCACGGGACTCCGAGGGTAAGGAGGGTCTTTTTGGAGCGGTGCAGGGATAGAGGGGGGCTGGCGCTGCCCAACCTCTCTGGGTACTATTGGGCGGCTAACGTCTCGATGGTACGTAAGTGGGTAATGGATGGGGAGGGGGCTGCATGGAAACGGATGGAGATGGCGTCCTGTGGAGGCACGAGCCTGAAGGCACTGGTAACGGCGCCGTTGCCGCTCCCTCCAACGAAGTACACTACAAGCCCGGTGTACCCTCAAAATTTGGGGGCAGTGAAGGCGACACAGAGTGGAAGTGGGGGGCTCGGTGGAGGCCCCGCTGCGGGGGAACCACCGGTTTGTCCCAGGGAACATGGATGGCGGGTTCCTGGGGTAGCACAGGGTGGGCATTAGGAAGTTGAGAGACCTGTTCATTGACGGGAGGTTTGCGAGCCTGGGTGAACTGGAGGAGAAGTTTGAGCTCGCCCCGTGGAATATGTTCAGGTACCTTCAGGTCAAGGCGTTTGCTAGGTGGCAGGTGGAGGGGTCCCTTCGCTGCCCCCGCGGGGGGTAAGGGATAGGGTGCTTTCAGGGGAGTGGGTCGGGGATGGGAAGGTGTCTGACATCTACCAGGTGATGCAGGAGGTGGAGAAGGCGCCGGTAGAGGAGCTGAAGGCTAAGTGGGAGGTGGAGCTGGGGCAGCAGATTGAGGAGGGGACATGGATGGACGCCCTGGAGAGGGTGAACTCCTCCTCTTCATGTGCGAGGCTTAGCCTCATCTAGTTTAAGGTACTGCACAGGGCTCATATGTCCAGGACGAGGATGAGCAAGTTTTTTGGGGGTGAGGACAGGTGCATTAGGTGTTCGGGGAGCCCAGCGAACCATGCCCATATGTTTTGGGCATGCCCGGTACTGGGGGAATTTTGGCAGGAGGTGGCGAGGACGGTGTCGAGGGTGGTAGGGTCCAGGGTCAAGCCAGGCTGGGGACTCGCGATATTTGGGGTTGGAGTGCAGCCGGGAGTGCAGGAGGTGAAAGAGGCCGATGTTTTGGCCTTTGTGTCCCTAGTAGCCCGGCGGAGGATCTTGCTGCAGTGGAAAGATGCGAGACCTCCGAGCGTGGCGACCTGGATCAATGACATGGCGGGATTCATTAAGCTGGAGAGGGTCAAATACGCCCCGAGGTGGTCGGTACAAGGGTTCTTTAGGAGGTGGCAGCCTTTCCTCGACTTTCTGGCTCAACGATAAGGAACTAGGTCAGCAGCAGCAGCAACCCGGGGGGGGGGGGGGGGGGGGGGGGGGTCTCACGGGGGTATTGTTTAAGTTAATTTGCTTATTTTTAATTTATTATTTTGTTGTTTATTGGGTTTGGGGAGGTGGGGGGGGGGGGTTTGTTACATTCCAATAAAAATTATTTTTTTTAAAAAACCTTTCTGTTTATGGATAGTTAGTGAATGGGGAAAATCATAATAATGTACAGATTAGGCAAGGTTAGGATTAGCTAGGCTCTGATCTGATTTTAGGAAAACAGCCTGCTGCCCTGGACTATTTGAGCTGGTACAGCACCTTAATCACAGCTCCAGGGACCTGGGTTACTGTCTGTGTGGAGTTTGCACTTTCTCCCCATGTCTGCGTGGGTTTCCTCTGGATGCTCCGGTTTCTTCCCACAGTCCAAAGATGTGCAGGTTAGGTGGATTCGCCATGCAAAATTGCCCCTTAGCGTCCAAAAGGTTAGGTGGGGTTACTGGGATAGGGTGGAGGCGTAGGCTAAAGTAGGGCGCTCTGTCCAAGGGCCTCCTTCTGCACTGTAAGGATTCTACGATTCTATGAAAGAAGATTGGTTGCAGAGATTTATTTTTTAAATGACATGTAAATTAATATTTAGATTAGTGTTTGTTTATAGCTGTCGTGCAGTAAATCCTTGCCCACAGGTAAATTAAAAAGAAACATTGTAAATTTGATGTAAAATGTTACAGAAAACAACCCAGTCCATGTGATCCCCCTGGTTGATTTCAATTACCTGAAGCAGTGAAGAGTACTTTTGGATGGGGGGGGGGGGTTTAAGTCATGGTCCTCCAACAGCATGGCATAGGGCATGTTTTTGGACCAGCTGGTCTCTCCCTGTTTGCCAAATCCATATGGTCATGTGTTAACTAATAAACCAGCACATTCCCAACATGCACGCATGGCTGGCAGACAAAACTTCCCAGTGTTAGTGTGTACACTCTGTCCTATACTCTCCTGTGCATTCAAAGCCCTAATTTCCTCACCGTTGTAGTGTTTCACAGGTCTTAGTTCTTCAAAACTACCAAACGTGTATTATTCATAGTAAGAAATCTTACAACACCAGGTTACGGTCCAACAGGTTTATTTGGAATCATTAGCTTTCGGAGCGCAGCTCCTTCATCAGGTGAGTAAGACTTCTTATGCCGCCCACCCCAGTCCAACGCCGACCACATCATGTATTATTCACACTGACTGACATCTGATAATGTACTTCATTGTTGTAGTAACTACAAACTTTTATTTGTTCGTTGACAGGATGTGGGTCACTGGCAAGGCCAGCATTTACTGCCCAGCCCTAATTTCCCTTGAGAAGGTGATGGTGAGCCACCTTCTTAAATCGCTACAGGCCCATGTGATGTAGGTACACCCACATTGCTGTTAGCGAGTTACAGGATTGTGACCCAGCGACAGTGAAGGAACAACAATATAGTTCCAGTCAGAATGTTGTGTGGTGGAGATTGTGGTGTTCTCATGCATCAACTAACCTTGTCCTTCTAGGTGGTAATATTCAGAGGTTTGGACGGTGCTGCCGAAGGAGCCTTGGTGAGTTGCTGCCATGCACCTTATAGATGGTACATACTGCTGCCATTGTGCGTCAATGGTGGAAGTGTATATTTAAGGTGGTGGTGATTGCTTTGTCCTGAATGGTGTCAAGCTTCTTGGGGGATGTTGGAGCTTCACACATTCAGCCAAGTGGAAAGTGTCCTATCACACTCCTGACTTGTGCTGACAGGCTTTGGGGAGATAAGATATGAGTTACTTGCTGCAGAATCACCAGCCTTTGACCTGTTATTGTAGCCATAGTATTTATATGGCTGGTCCAGTTAGTTTCTGCTCAATGGTAACTTCCAAAATGTTGATAGTGGGGAGATTCAGATATGATAAATCCATTGAATGTCAAGGGGCAAGGGTTAGATTCTCTCTTGTTGGAATTTGGCATTGCCTAGCACTTGTATGGCAGGAATGTTACCAGGCACTTGTCAGCCCAAGCCTGGATATTGTCCAGTGTTGCTGCATTTGGACATGAACTGTTCTAGTATCTGAAGAGTCGTGAATGGTGCAGAATAATGTGCAATCAGTGAATCTTCCCACTTCTGACCTTATGATGGAGGGAAGGACATTAATGAAACAGCTGAAGATGATTGGGCCTAGGACACTAGCCTGAGAAACTCCTGCAGTCATGTCCTGAAACTGAAATGATTGACCTCTACCTCTGACAAACACAACCATCTTCCTTTGTGCTAGATATGACCCCCGAGGTGAAGCATTTCCCCATCCTAATTCCCACTGACTTTAGATGCACTAAGATTCTTTGCTGCCACACTTGGTCAAATGCTGCCTTGATGTCAAGGACAGTCACACTCACCTTGCCTTGAGTTAGAGTCATAAGAGGTCTACTGCACAGAAAAGGCCTTTTAGCCCATCGCAACTGTGCCGGTCAAAAAAACCCACCTAAGTATTCTAATCACATTTTTCAGCACTTGGCCCACAGCCTTGGCATCGTAAGTGCATATCTAAATACTTCTTAAATGTTATGCCTCCACCATCATTCAGGCGGTGAATTCCAAACTCCCACCACCTTCTGGGAGAAAAAGCTTTTCTTCACATCCCCTTTAAACCTCCTGCCCCTTACCTAGACAACTCCAACATGACCTCCCTGCTTTTGTAATCTATGCCTAGATTGATAAAGGCAAGTGTCCTTTATGCCTTTTTCACCACACTATTAACCTACCCTTCAGGTCCCTCTGGTCCTAGGTGCTTCCCAGGGTCCTGGTGTTTATCATGTATTCCCTTGCCTTATTTGTCCTCCCAAGTGCATCACCTCATACTTATCCAGCTTGAATTCCATTTGCCACCGTTCAGCCCATCTATATCCTCCTGTAATCAAAGGCTATCCTCACTATTTACCACCCCACCAATTATATCATCTGCGAACTTACTGATCAACCCTCCTACATTCATGTCTAATTCATTAATATAAACCACAAACAGCAAGGGCCCCAACACTAATCCCTGCGGGACCCCACTGAACACAGGCTTACAGTCAAAAAAAACACCCTTGACCATCACCCTCTGCTTCCTGCCACTCAGTCAATTCTGGATCCAATTTGTCAAATTTCCTTGCATCCCATGGGCTCTTACCTTCGCTATCAGTTTCCCTTGTGGGACCTTATCAAAAGTGTTGCTGAAGTCCAAGGAGACTACGTCAAATGCAATGCCCTCATCTGGTCACCTCTTCAAAAAATTAAATCAAGTTGGTCAGACATGATCTCCCCTTAACAAAACCATGCTGACTGTTCTTAATTAATCCTGGCTTCTCCAAATGCAGATCAATTCTGTCTTTCAGAATTGCTTCTAATAGTTTCCCTACCACTGAGGTTAGACTGACTGGATTGTAGTTTCCTGTTTATCCCTTCCTCCCTTCTTGAATAACGGTACAGTCTTCCGACACCTCTCTTGTGGTCAGAGACATTGAAAATAATTACTAGGGCCCCTGATATTTCCTCCCTTGTCTCACTCAACATTTCATCTGGCCCTGGAGATTAGTCTACTTTTAAGCATGACAGCCCAATCAGAACCTCCTCTCTGACTTTGCTAATTTCTTCAATTTTATCATAGTCCTCCATGATTCCTATACCAGCCCTTTCAATAGTAAACGCCGACACAGAGCATCCAGTCAGAACCCTACCTACGTCCTCCGGCTCCACACACAGGTTACCACTGTGATCCTTAATGGGCTCTACTCAAAAGAGTTCAACTCTCTTGTTCGTTTTTGAATTAAGGCTGCAATGAGGTGAGGAGTTTGGTGGCCCTGATTGAACCTAAACTGAGCTTCAGTGAGCAGACCGTTGCTAAGTGCACTTGATAGCACTGTATTACGAGCCCAGACTGGATCCCAGCAGTGGCTAGGATACTGGCCGAAACCCCAATACTTTAGTTTTATTTTGTAAGAATACTTTTCTCCAGGAGTGACTACAAAAAGAAATAGGGATTTGGTATTTTAAAAACAAAACTATTATGAACACAATATTAAACTCTTTGAGATCACACACGAAAATAGCTCACAATTATTCCTTAAACATTACTACTCAATATAGTGAATGCAATACCTTTGATTATTATCTCTATTCCAAATTAAACAACAAGTAAGGAAAGACATACAGCTCTCAATCCTACAACCCAATGGAAAAAAGTAATACTTGCTTTCCAGAACAAATTTGGCTCCAATAGAACTCTTGATGGCTCTGGCTGAATGTCTTCAAAAAGCTGTTTCAACTGGTTTGTTTCAGCTTCCCTCTTGTCCTCTGAAAAGTCGGCACTGCATTAAATACTATTAATCTTTTTTATTTACTAACCTACAGTGAGAGCAAAAGACTTTACTTGTGGTGTAAAGGATAGCCAGATCTGAACTCAACTCAAAACGCTTTCTCAAAATGTCTGAATATCTTAGCTCCACATCTTAGCAATGATATCATCTCCCCAAGCTGAAAATAAATTAACTCTCTAGGCTGAAAGTACTAACTCCCCAGGGAACACCCCCACCTCCCCCCCCCCCCCCCCTCCCCCCTCTTAGTCAAACAATAGTGCATTCACTCAGGCTTTTTACTCTGTCGATTTCAACTCTGGCTCCTAAAAGCTTTCTGGTCTTGCAAAACAAGATTATTTTAAACCCATGACTACTGCAGTCAATCACACTCTCACCCAGGCATTTAAACTTGAATTATCAAATGTTTATAATCCAATATATCTAAAATCCTGCATTCGTCACAACTGTCAACCACCACTTCAAACACTTTGCTGATTGAGAGTATGCGGAGTAATTAGCCAGATTGGATTTGAAATGAAATGAAAATTGCTTATTGTCACAAGTAGGCTTCAAATGAAGTTACTGTGAAAAGCCCCTAGTCGCCACATTCCGGCACCTGTTCGGGGAGGCTGGTACGGGAACTGTCCTGCTTTCTGTGGACTGAAAATACCTGGACAATTTTCCACATTGCCTGGTAGATGGCAATGTTGTAGCTGTGCCAGAACGGTTTGGCTAGTTCTGGAGCACCAGTCCTCAGTAATACTGCCAGGATGTTGTCAAGGCCCATAGCCTGTGCAGTTCCTGTCCATTCAGCTGTTTTTTTGTATAACGTTGTTACGACACCCTGTGCTAGTGCCTGGTCAATTCCAGTTCCACTTAACCCGGAGTCACAACAGAGGTGAAATTAGATTTTATTTAAAATACCTGAGGTCTTTGGTTGAGCCCAATAGACTACAGTCACCAGCTTTGTAATTTAACATAAGTAACTTTTTATTATTTACAGTATTATAATTAAACAGACAGAAAATGTAGCTATCTGCTAACCCTTTCCCAGTCCCCTCAGACACACAAACAGAAAAGGGTGGTAAGTAAGGGAAAGAAAATATAAATAAAAAGGATAAGGTTCCTTGATGACTTCCAGTCAATGTCTTTCTGAAGTTCAGGCTTTTGTTTTGTTATGGGAACAACTTCTTGTTGATTCCCTTACCACCTCCCGCGGACCCAGTCGAGGAGCCATGTCCTTTAGGGCTCAGTCAGTAGTGGTGTTACTGAGTCACTCTTGGTGATGGACATTTAAAGTCCCCCAACCTGGAGTACAGTCTGTGCCCCCCCCCCTCCCCCCGCTTCTTCCAATTGGTGCTCACATGGAGTAGTAGTGATTCATCAGTTGAGAAAAGGGGGGGTCATTTAAGTGGTAATCCTTGCCTTTTTTGACCTGATGCCACAAGATCACTTGGGTACTGAAGTCAAATGTTGCAGATTGTCAGGATAACACCCTTCCAATTGCATACCACTATGCCATCACCACCTGTGCTGCAACTATTCCATCAGTGGAGCAGGATATATATTCTAGGATGGTGGCGTCTGGGACGTTATCGGTAAGGTACAATTCGTTGAGTATGACTATGCCACGCGGTTGTTATTTTTTAAAATAATTTTTTTATTGGAATTTTTTACAGAAAATATAAAAATATAACAAGTATAGCAACCAGCAGTAATATGCAACTAACAGCCCCATAACACCTACAATTCCCCCCAAACCGTAACATCACATGTATCACACTCCCCCCACCCACCCCCAACAAGAGAACGTAACCATAAATTAAAATTAAATAAATCAAATTTAAATAAAATAAGCAAACATAATCAACGTTCCCCCCCCCCCCCCCTCCACCGGGTTGCTGCTGCTGCTACTGTCCCAGTACCCTATCGTTGAGCCAGAAAGTCGAGGAAAGGTTGCCACCGTTTAAAGAACCCTTGCACCGATCCTCTCAGGGCGAATTTGACCTTCTAACTTTACAATAACCGAAACTAGTTTTCTAACAGGTTCTGAAAGATTAAGATAAAGAGAGAGAAACATTGCTTTTTAAATTAAGGGGCAATTTAGATAGAGAAATACAGCACAGAACAGGCCCTTCGGCCCACGATGTTGCACCGAACTTTTGTCCTAGGTTAATCATAGAATTTTGGACAATTTTTCATGGCCAATCCACCCAACCTGCACATCTTTGGACTGTGGGAGGAAACCGGAGTACCCAGAGGAAACCCACGCAGTCACGGGGACGATGTGCAGACTCCACACAGACAGCGACCCAAGTCGAAATCGAACTTGGGACCCTGGAGCTGTGAAGCAATTGTGCTATCCACAATGCTACCGTGCTGCCCTTAAGAAGTTAACCTACACTCCATTATTCTACCCTAATCCATGTACCTATCCAATAGCCGCTTGAAGGTCCCTAACTTTTCTGACTCAACTACTTCCACAGGCAGTGCATTCCATGCCCCCACTACTCTCTGGGTAAAGAACCTACCTCTGACATCCCCTCTATATCTTCCACCATTTATCTTAAATTTATGTCCCCTTCTAATGGTGTGTTCCACCCGGGGGAAAAGTCTCTGACTGTCTACTCTATCTATTCCCCTAATCATCTTATAAACCTCTATCAAGTCGCCCCTCATCCTTCTCCGTTCTAATGAGAAACGGCCTAGCACCCTCGACCTTTCCTCACATGACCTACTCTCCATTCCAGGCAACATCCTGGTAAATCTCCTTTGCACCTTTTCCAAAGCTTCCACATCCTTCCTAAAATGAGGTGACCAGAACTGCACACAGTACTCCAAATGTGGCCTGACCAAGGTTTTGTACAGCTGCATCATCACCTCACGGCTCTTAAATTCAATCCCTCTGCTAATGAACGCTAGCACACCATAGGCCTTCTTCACAGCTCTATCCACTTGAGTGGCAACTTTCAAAGATCTATGAACATAGACCCCAAGATCTCTCTGCTCCTCCACATTGCCAAGAACCCTACCATTAACCCTATATTCCGCATTCATATTTGTCCTTCCAAAATGGACAACCTCACACTTGTCAGGGTTAAACTCCATCTGCCACTTCTCAGCCCAGCTCTGCATCCTATCTATGTCTATTTGAAGCCGACAACAGCCCTCCTCACTATCCACAACTCCACCAATCTTCGTATCATCTACAAATTTACTGACCCACCCTTCAACTCCCTCATCCAAGTCGTTAATGAAAATCACAAACAGCAGAGGACCCAGAACTGATCCCTGCGGTACGCCACTGATAACTGGGCTCCAGGCTGAATATTTGCCATCCACCACCACTCTCTGTCTTCTATCGGTTAGCCAGTTTGTTATCCAACTGGCCAAATTTCCCACTATCCCATGCCTCCTTACTTTCTGCATAAGCCTACCATGGGGAACCTTATCAAATGCCTTACTAAAATCCATGTACACTACATCCACTGCTTTACCTTCATCCACATGCTTGGTCACCTCCTCAAAGAAGTCAATAAGACTTGTAAGGCAAGACCTACCCCTCACAAATCCGTGCTGACTATCCCTAATCAAGCAATGCCTTTCTAGATGCTCAGAAATCCTATCCCTCAGTACCCTTTCCATTACTTTGCCTACCACCGAAGTAAGACTAACTGGCCTGTAATTCCCAGGGTTATCCCTATTCCCTTTTTTGAACAGGGGCACGACATTCGCCACTCTCCAATCCTCTGGTACCACCCCTGTTGACAGCGAGGACGAAAAGATCATTGCCAATGGCTCTGCAATTTCATTTCTTGCTTCCCATTGAATCCTTGGATATATCCCATCAGGCCCGGGGGACTTGCCTATCGTCAAGTTTTTCAAAACGCGCAACACATCTTCCTTCCTGACAAGTATCTCCTCAAGCTTATCAGTCTGCTTCATGCTGTCCTCTCCAACAATATGGCCCCTCTCGTTTGTAAATACTGAAGAAAAATACTTGTTCAAGACCTCTCCTATCTCTTCAGACTCAATACACAATCTCCCGCTACTGTCCTTAATCGGACCTACCCTCGCTCTAGTCATTCTCATATTTCTCACATATGTGTAAAAGGCCTTGGGGTTTTCCTTGATCCTACTCGCCAAAGATTTTTCATGCCCTCTCTTAGCTCTCCTAATCCCTTTCTTCAGTTCCCTCCTGGCTATCTTGTATCCCTCCAGCGCCCTGTCTGAACCTTGTTTCTTCAGCCTTACATAAGTCTCCTTCTTCCTCTTAACAAGACATTCAACCTCTCTTGTCAACCATGGTTCCCTCACTCGACCATCTCTTCCCTGCCTGACAGGGACATACATATCAAAGACACGCAGTACCTGTTCCTTGAACAAGTTCCACATTTCACTTGTGTCCTTCCCTGACAGCCTATGTTCCCAACTTCTGCACTTCAATTCTTGTCTGACAGCATTGTATTTACCCTTCCCCCAATTATAAACCTTGCCCTGTTGCACGCACCTATCCCTCTCCATAACTAAAGTGAAAGTCACAGAATTGTGGTCACTACCTCCAAAATGCTCCCCTACTAACAAATCTATCACCTGCCCTGGTTCATTACCAAGTACTAAATCCAATATGGCCTCCCCTCTGGTTGGACAATCTACATACTATGTTAGAAAAGCTTCCTGGGCACATTGCACAAACACTACCCCATCCAAACTATTTGATCTAAAGAGTTTCCACTCAATGTTTGGGAAGTTGAAGTCACCCATGACTACTACCCTGTGACTTCTGCACCTTTCCAAAATCTGTTTCCCAATCTGTTCCTCCACATCTCTGCTGCTATTGGGGGGCCTATAGAAAACTCCCAACAAGGTGACTGCTCCTTTCCTATTTCTGACTTCAACCCATATTACCTCAGTAGGCAGATCCCCCTCGAACTGCCTTTCTGCAGCTGTTATACTATCTCTAATTAACAATGCCACCCCCCCCCCCACCTCTTTTACCATCCTCCCTAATCTTGTTGAAACATCTATAACCACGGACCTCCAACAACCATTTCTGCCCCTCTTCAATCCAAGTTTCCGTGATGGCCACCACATCGTAGTCTCAAGTACCAATCCATGCCTTAAGTTCACCCACCTTATTCCTGATGCTTCTTGCATTAAAGTATACACATTTCAACCCATCTCCTTGCCTGCAAGTACTCTCCTTTGTCATTGTTACCTTCCCCACTGCATCACTACGTTCTTTGGCGTCCTGACTATCGTCTTCCTTAGTTGCTGGACTACAGATCCGGTTCCCATTCCCCTGCCAAATTAGTTTAAACCCTCCCGAAGAGTACTAGAAAACCTCCCCCCCAGGATATTGGTGCCCCTCTGGTTCAGATGCAACCCGTCCTGCTTGTATAGGTCCCACCTTCTCCAGAATGCGCTCCAATTATCCAAATACCTGAAGCCCTCCCTCCTACACCATTCCTGCAGCCACGTGTTCAACTGCACTCTCTCCCTATTCCTAGCCTCGCTATCACGTGGCACCGGCAACAAACCAGAGATGACAACTCTGTCTGTCCTGGCCTTTAACTTCCAGCCTAACTCACTAAACTTGTTTATTACCTCCACACCCTTTTTCCTACCTACATAGTTGGTACCAATGTGCACCACGACTTCTGGCTGCTCACCCTCCCCCTTCAGGATCCTGAAGACACGATCCGAGACATCCCTGGCCCTGGCACCCGGGTGGCAACATACCTTTCGGGAGTCTCGCTCGCGACCACAGAATCTCCTATCTATTCCCCTAACCATTGAATCTCCTATTACTATTGCTTTTCTATGCTCCCCCCTTCACTTCTGAGCCCCAGAGCCAGACTCAGTGCCAGAGACCTGGCCGCTGGGGCCTTCCCCCGGTAGGTCATCCCCCCCAACAGGATCCAAAACGGTATACTTGTTTTGAAGGGGAACGGCCACGAGGGATCCCTGTACTGTCTGCCTGTTAGTTTTCTTTCCCCGGCTGTAACCCAGCTACTCTTGTCCAGTACCTTTGGTGTGGCTACCTCCCTGTAACTCTTCTCTATAACCCCCTCTGCCTCCCGGATGATCCAAAGTTCATCCAGCTCCAGCTCCAGTACCTTAACACGGTCTCTGAGGAGCTGGAGTTGGGTGCACTTCCTGCAGGTTTTAGTCAGCAGGGACACCACTGGTTTCCCTCACCACCCACATCCTACAGGAGGAGCATGCAACTGCCCTAGCCTCCATCCGCTCTTACTTTACAGAATTAGCTGCCCCTTGGACCAACTGGACCTCCGCCCTCCGACTCTACTTCCAGTCAGCTGTACTCTAAACTCCTGGCTCCCTTCACGTTCTTTGATAAATATAGGAAATGAAATGTAAGGAGCACCTTACTCCCTCCTCACCTAACTCCGTCAGTCACCAAACTCTCACTGTAGCACTCAAATGCCACAAGTTCAACACTCCAGTGCAAACAGAGTCTGCACTGTAACTAGCTCCTATTTATGCTGTGACTCTAGCTTCTGAAAACTGGCCTAATGCAATTAACTAATTAACAAGCTCCAGCTGCAAGTAAGTCCAAGTAGAACCTTGTTTAAAGCTGATTCAAAATTCACCTTCTTATAGACCAAACAGCAACTTTTAAGTTAATTAACTAAATAAAAGAAATACTAGACTTTAAATAAAAATGAACCCTTATACTCCCTCAGTCACCAAACTCTCACTGTAGCACTCAAATGCCACAAGTTCAGCACTCCAGTGCAAACCTCAGCACTCCAGTGCAAATTTAGCGTGGCCAATCCACCTACCCTGCACATCTTTGGGTTGTGGGGGTGAGACCCACGCAGACACGGGGAGAATGTGCAAACTCCACGCGGACAGTGATCAGGGCCGGGATCGAATCTGGGCCCTCAGCGCTGTAGGTAGCAGTGCTAACCACTGTGCCACCATGCCGCCTGAAGAGAGGAAACTTGCCTATTCCACCAGTTTTGTACAATTTCTGTTACATGAAATCCCAATACAGGGGATCAACCGTCAGACTCTGTACCAATAGGCTGATCAGGAAGCAATAATGTACAACTTTGCCCTGCAGAAAAAATGGGAACAGGACGGAGGGACCTATACACGGATGGCAGGATCACAACACTGAACAAACTGACAGGGGGAAACGAGCTAAAGTACCTGCAACTCAAAAACTTCCTACAAAAGGAGACAAGGACGTACCCACAACTGCCACAACAGACATTACTGGAAGAGTTACTGGACACAAGCACCCTAGATAAAGGGAATGTAGCGACATGTATGACCGACTGGTAGAAAGGGCTGACACCGCACTGGACGCAACAAGAAAGAAATGGGAGGAAGACCTGGGGATTGAAATAGGGACTAGGAGCGAAGCACTGCAGAGGGTCAACTCCACCTCCACGTGCGCAAGGCTCAGCCTGATGCAACTAAAAGAGGTACATAGAGTCCACTTAACAAGACTCGTATGAGTAGGTTCTTCCCGGAAGTGGAGGATAGATGTGAACGGTGCCAAGGAGGCCCAACCAACCATGCCCACATGTTCTGGTCTTGCCCCAGACTTGCGGGGTACTGGACAGCCTTCTTCAAGGCAATGTCCAAACTGGCAGGGATAAGGATGGAGCCATGCCCAAAAGTGGCGGTCTTCAGGGTATCAGACCAGCCAGATCTATTCCTGGGGAGGAGGACAGACACCCTTGCCTCTGCCTCCCTGATCGTCCACCGTAGAATCCTGTTCGTCTGGCGGTCAGCAACACCACCCAAAGCTGCAGACTGGCTGTCCGGCCTCTCAGAATCTCTCCAAATTGAAATAAATCAAATTCGCCATCCGAGGGTCAGACGACGGCTTCCACAACATGTGGTGGGAGCCATTCACCGAATTGTTCCAGGACCTGTTTGTGGCCAACGAACAAGCAGAAGAATAGCCAGGTAGCCAAGAATCAGAGGAAAGTAGCCAAGGCGTGAGAAGGAGGGATAGACCAGGGGGGACAGATAAACCTAAGAGAAAAGAAAGGCAAACCACAGAAGGGGAGGAGGAGAAGAGGGAGGAGATAGGGAACAATAGAGGGGAACCAGAGGTGAGGTGGGGGGGGGGGGGGGGGGGGGGGAGACAAGGGAATGATAGCCGGAAGGAGGGCACGGGAAACGATAACAAACTGGGCATCAAGAACCAAGAGCAAGGAAAATACAGGCGTAATACGGGACGAACGGCTGAAGTGGAGGTGAACGCGAGACGACAACGGCAGTGAAATCCGTCCAGGAGAAGCAAGTGACAACACCAACACCAGATCCATTTGCGTATTGTCCTCTGTAATTGTACCTCCCCAGTTCCCCCCCACCCCACAAACAGATGCTTACTTAAGTGTTTAAAATAATATTGCCAATTTAGCAATATGGCACGGTAGCATTGTGGTTAGCACAATCGCTTCACAGCTCCAGGGTCCCAGGTTCGATTCCGGCTTGGGTCACTGTCTGTGCAGAGTCTGCACATCCTCCCCGTGTGTGCGTGGGTTCTCTCCGGGTGCTCCGGTTTCCTCCCACAGTCCAAAGATGTGCAGGTTAGGTGGATTGGCCATGATAAATTGCCCTTAGTGTCCAAAATTGCCCTTAGTGTTGGGTGGGGTTACTGGGTTATGGGGATAGGGTGGAGTATTAGTTTTTTTTATTCTATGTACATAGCGGTAAATATACTTTGTTTAAAAACCCAATAAAAAACACTTATTAAAAAACCTTTGTCCTGCAGCAAGGAGTGACACTCCACCCCGCATTCAGGATTGTGCTAAAACTGGAGGGCTCTAGAATGGATGCCATTTGTGCTATGCCTTACGGACCAACTGAGGAAACCCCAGCTACAGCCATCAGGCAGTTAGAGAACAGCTGGTGAATTTGGATGTTGACAGAGTGACAAAATTCTTCTCTCTCCTCCAGATAAGAGAACAGTGTAGATGGAAAGTGAAACAAATGAGAATTCTATTTTACTAGCAAAGTATCATTGCAAGTCTTTTAAGAGTGTTATTGCTATCGTTTCCCGGCCTTTTGGCTAAGATCAAGCTTAGCGCAGCTTGGCCTTTTGGCTAAGATGAGCGTGGGATCACGTGTAATGCCTGGATATGGTATGTCTCTCTTGTGGAGACCATGAATTGGATTCAATTTGAATTGTTTTTTCGAGCAGGCAAGGAGCTGAATTAGGGGTTCGCCCTTGTCCACACTGAGCTCTGGCTTTGTAACTCTGATAAAGTAATGGATAAAAAAAAGTGTTATTGCTAATAAGCTTCAGGTGCTTAGTGCAAGACGTTGGATGCCATGTGCTAATTAGCTATTGTTCTACTGTTTAATGGTTATATCTTTCTGTTAAAAAATTATTTTGTATAGTTTAGCATTAATACAACATAATTACAAATAAAAGAAAAGCAGAGCAGTCATTTATAAATATAACTTTCATTAATTAACAGAGCATCGACTGGCCCTCTATCAAGATCCTACAGAAATGTCACCTCACTCCCCTGGGCATTGAGCTTTCTTCAAACAGACATGCAAAATAAACATCACTTTGGGCTTCTTTGTCAGTTTGGATAAGGCATGTTGGGTGGTTTTGAGGCAATTTCACACTTCCTCAATTTGTACAGAAAGAGATCTTTACAAGCAATAAGTGAGCCCAATCTACAGAGGTAATTGAAATTTTTTACCACTTGACATCATTTATCCTGGAACACACTGTCCGCCCACTTCAATAACAAATGTGTTGAGGTCTTAAGTTATGACGCCTATTCCTCCTCTCTTGTCCCTTGCACTACCACCCTTTCTGAAGTCAATAAGCTTTAATGGTCAGTTTTACTTGCCCTTTGCCCAATGCACTTCCCATTTAAAGTAGATTGTGGCATATAAATTGCCTTTTGAAGCCTCGAGAAATTGTTCCAAATGCAGAGTGTCACTGTTCACTGTTCTCATGGCTGATTTGGTCTTGGACATCTTCAGGACAGATTCCTCCTTTCATTCTCACACCAGTTTTTCATTAACACTGAATTCCCTCGCTGCAACACAATTATTTGACAAGTTGGCAAAAATTACAACTTTTAGCTCAAAGCCAGCTTCATATTTCACTCTTTTTGTCAGCGGACCCATTTGTCTGCTTTCTGAGCATGTCCTAAGCTTCTGAGCATCTTCTTGGCAATACCGCCCATATTGCCTACTTGATCCCCTGCTTCAACTTAAGGCAAGTAAAGCATGCATTTCTAAGATGGAAAATTGAGGCCGACTCTGAATGAATATAGCATTTCTTCTTTGCAGTAAGGGGGGTTCAATTTATACTGCCTTTAATCTACATATTATCATGAATTGAAGACAAATCCATTAAGGTAATTGTCAGGGGCTAGGTGCATGCCATCAGCTAGAAAACGCTTTAATGCAGGGGCTCACTGTTCCTCCATCTTGAAGCCAGAAGTTATAAATCTTGCTGTAGCTACTCACTAGGTGAGTATTTTTCAGTGCAGTGTGGGGACAACACTGCTGCTTTACCGCTGACTGCGAAATCAGGGCCAGAGTTAACATTTCCAGTCAATAAACTTAGGTCATCAGGCTGAAAAATTAACTCTCTTCCGCTCTCCACAGATACTGCCTCACCAGCTAAATATTTCCACATCTGTTGTATTTTGCTATTGTAGATTTAGAGGTGACCTATTAAGAGGTAAATAAATTAAACAAAGGGCTATATAGTGTGCTAATTGATTATTCGAGTTAAACAAACTGAGGACCGGGTCATGAGTTTAACTTTAATAATAGGAATAAAGGGCAGCACGGTGGCACAGTGGTTAGCATTGTTGCCTACGGCGCTGAGGACCCGGGTTCGAATCCCGGCCCTGGGTCACTGTCCGTGTGGAGTTTGCACATTCTCCTCGTGTCTGCGTGGGTTTCGCCCCCACAACCTAAAAGATGTGCAGGCTAGGTGGATTGGCCACGCTAAATTGCCCCTTAATTGGAAAAAATAATTGGGTACGCTAAATTTATAAAAAAAAATAAATAAAAATTAATAGGAATAAACTGGAAGTTAGGCAGTTCTTCCAGAGTGTCTCTGGAATACATTAAATGGCCGATGGTGGGTGCTGACTTTCTGCATCCTTCAAGAGGGAGTTGGGCTGGTTCATGACTGGGGCAATGATTGTGTAAAGCAGGGGTGTCAAACTCAAATACACCGTGGGCCAAAATTTAAAAATCGGGACAAGTCGAGGGCTGGACTGGTTCAATGTTTTTTTGCAAAACTTATTGAAATGAACTTATTGAACCTGGAACTAATAAAGCTTAGGTTATTGCCTATAAAAACAACATTAAATATTAAATAAATAAAAAAATTAGTTGCATTTATTTCTTATTTTCTTATCTGGAGCTTTTCCAGAGTAATTTCTAATGAAAACATTTTTCCACAGGCCAACACTTTGTGATTCATACTATACCTGAATAAACTCGGCATCAGCCATATCATACGCCATAGGCGCTTCAATTGCTGGGGCCAGCTTTAATAGTAATTAGATATTATTAGGGCAGCACGGTGGCCTAGTGGTTAGCACAACCGCCTCACGGCGCTGAGGTCCCAGGTTCGATCCCGGCTCTGGGTCACTGTCCGTGTGGAGTTTGCACGTTCTCCTCGTGTCTGCGTGAGTTTCGCCCCCACAACCCAAAAATGTGCAGAGTAGGTGGATTGGCCACGCTAAATTGCCCCTTAATTGGAAAAAATAATTTGCTAATCTAAATTTTTTTTAAAAAGGTAATTAGATATTATCTCGCAGGCCAAAGATAATTCCACCGCGGGCCGGATTTGGCCCGTGGGCCTTGAGTTTGACCTATATGGTGTAAAGGCATATACTTTATGTGAAGCAGAGCGGTTACTTGCAAGGCATATCAGTCCTTCCAAGCATACGCTCCCATATGTTAGTCATGCGTGGCTAAACTCCATAAAGTTGACTTTTTAAAATTCATTTATGGGTTGTGGGCGTTGGTTAGGCCAGCATTTATTGCCCATCCCTAGTTGCCCTTCAGAAGAGAGTGGTGAGTTGCCTTCTTGAACTGCTGCAGTCCTTGAGATGTCCCTGCTCCATCCACTGTACTGTTACGGAGGGAGTGCCAGGGTTTTTCCCCGGCGACAGCGAAGAAACGGCGATATATTTCCTAGTCAGGGTGGTGAGTGACTTGGGAGGGAATCTCCAGGTGGTGGGGCTCCCAGGTAGCCGCTCTTGTCCTTCTAGATGGTCTTGGCTGTGGATTTGGTAGGTGCTGTCTAAGGAACTTGGTGAGGTATTGCAGTGCATCTTGTACACATAACTGTCACTTTTCATCGGTGATGGAGGCTTTAAATGTTTGTAGAAGGAGGAGCAATCAAGCAGGCTGCTTTGTCCTGGATGGTGTTGAGTTCTTGAGTGTTAAACCCTACCTGATCCCCTTATTAATTAAGAACCTATCTATCTCTGTGTTAAAGACCCTCAGTGATTTGGCCTCGACTGCCTTCTGTGGCAAAGAGTTCCACAGATTCACCACGCCCTGGCTGAAGAAATTCCTCCTCACCTCTGTTTTAAAGGATTGTCCCTTTCGTCTGAGTTTGTGCCCTCTGGTTCTAGATTTTCCAACAAATAAAAACATCCTCTTCACGTCCACTCTATCCCAGCCTCGCATTATCCTGTAAGTTTCAATAAGATCCCCCGCTCATCCTTCTAAACGCCAACAAGTACAGACCCAGAGTCCTCAACTGTTCGTCATAGGACAAGCTCTTCATTCCAGAGATCATTCTTGCGAACCTCCTCTGGATTCTTTCCAAGGCCAGCACATCCTTCCTTAGATACGAGGCCCAAAACTGCTCACAATACTCGAAATGGGGTCTGACCAGAGCCTTGTATAGCCTCAGAAGTACATCCCTGCTCTTGTTTCTAGCCGTGTTTGATATCTGCAGTCCATGACACCGGCTGATCACACTATTCTTCCAATGCCTCTCCACGGTTGTCAAGCAAGGTGAGACTATCCCCATATGGTTCCATTCTCATCCATATCATCTCTACTTCTTGCCCCTTTGCCTCCATTGTCCCCCGAGGATCTGTCCTTGGTCCCCTCCCATTCCTCATCTACATGTTATTCCATGGCGACATTATCAGAAAGCACAGAATTCGTTTTCAGATGTATGCTGACAATGCTCAACTCTACCTCATCATCACCTCATTCAACTCTGCCACTGTTGTTAAATCATCAGCTGCTTATCTGATATCCAGTACTGGGTGAACAGAAATTTCCTCAAATTTAGCGTTTGTAGGTTTGTACACTCTCCAATGCACTTTGCATTTGCATGCCCGCAAAGTCTCTTGATGTGTTTGGTGCCTGAAAGAACCTTCTCCATTATGGTCAATCGCAAGCCAAGGGCTACAAGTCAGCGGGATGTTCAATATCTTCACACATGCTTTCAGGATACACCCAAAACATGTTGTCATTGTCCTCCTGGGAGTCTCCTATCATGACCGAGTTCCAAGTAGAACTCTTGCTTCAAGAGTCTGGTGTGAGGCAATATCCCTCCCATTAGTGCTGGTTGTCAGTGAATTGCATTTCAATGCTGGGCCTGCTCGCTTACGAGAAGACACTGCTGTTGGACTGTCTTTCTTGCCACTAGATTTGGAGGACCTTGCAAAGGTGGTACTTTGCCAGTGCTTTGAGATGCCTGCCGTAGGAAAACTAAGTTCCTCTTCCATCTAGCTCCCACAGCACAACACCTCCCCTCATTAATTAAGATCAATGGAAATGTCCTTGAAAATGTGGATCATTTTCCATTTTTGGGACCTCTGCTTGACAATGGCAGACATAGATAACAAAATTTACCATTGTCCCCAATGAGCGAACTCAGCCTTCGACCGACTGAGAGAGCATTTGAGGACCTAAAATTTGAGACCAAGGTCACAGATTACAGGGCAGCGGTGATCCCAGTCGTCCTATATACTTCAGAGTGTTGCAAAACTATGGCCAGCACATCAAAGCACAGGAAAAGTACCACCAGCATTCTCCTATCGCCTCTGTGCTTGCTACACTATTCCTGGTAAAGTAATACCTTGATTTTATAATTCCCAGCCTTGCTTTCAAATCCCTCAATGGCCTCACACATCCCTATCCCTGTAACCTTCTCCAATTCCACAATCCTTTCCTGGAGTTTAGAAAAGTAAGAGGTGATTTGATTGAAACATACAAGATCCTGAGATGTCTTGACTGGGTCAACGCGGAGAGGTTGTTTGCTCTTAGGAAAATAGGAACAAGAGTAGACCATTCAGCCCCTTGAGCCTGCTCCGCCATTCAATGAGATCATGGCTGATCTATGGTCTAACCCCATATACCTTTGGTCCATATTCTTTAATGCGTTTGCTTACAAAAATTTATCTATCTCAGATTTAAAATTAACAACTGATCTAGCATCAATTGCCATTTGTGGAAGTGTTCCAAACCTGTACCACCCTTTGTGTGCAGAAGTTTTTCCTAGCATCTCTCCTGAATGGTCTGGCCCTAATTTTGAGACTATGCCCCTTTGTTCTAGATTCTCCACCCAGTGGAAACAGTTTATCTTTATCTACCCTGTCTTTTCCTGTTAATATTTTGATGACTTCGATCAGATCATCCGTAACCTTTTAATTCTCGAGAAAACACGCCTAATTTGCAAAATCTCTCTTTATAACTTAACTCCTGAAGTTCAGGTATCATTCTTGTAAACCTACGTTGCACTCCCTCCACACTCTGGCGCCTGTTCGGGTACACAGTGGGAGAATTCAGAATGTTCAACTCACCTAACAAGCATGTCTTTTTTGGGACTTGTGGGAGGAAACAGGAGCACCCGGAGAAAACCAGGCAGACATGGGGAGAACGTGCAGACTCAGCACAGACAGTGACCCAAGCAGGAATCGAACCTGGGACTCTGGTGCTGTGAAGCAACAGTGCTAACCACTGTGCTACCGTGCCACTATCGTACCGTGCATAGCATTTTAAACATCTGAAACCTCAAGTCTCTTTAGACATCCACTGAATTTAGCTTCGTGCCATCTAAAACGTATCCTGATCTATCCTTTTTTGGTCCAAATGGATAACCTCTCACTTGCTTACATTGAAATCCATCCTATCCATTCACTTAGTCTATCGGTATCCCTTTGTAATTTTATAATTTTTAATGTAATTCTACACGGTTTACAATGCCATCCAACTTTGTGTCATCAGCAAATTTGGACATATGACTTTCTATGCCATTATCCATATCCCTGTGGGACACCACGAGTCACATCTTGCCAATAGGAGTACCTACCCATTATGCCGCTCAACCAATTTCTCAACCATGTCAGTAATTTGTCCTCAATTCCGTGGGCTGCTACATGTTGGGCTTTATCAAATGCCTTCAGGAAGTCTATATGAACAACATCCATAGAAATTCCCCTGTCCACTACCATAGTCACCTCAATTCAATGAAGTTTGTCAGGCATAACTTATCTGTCAAGGATCCATGCAAGCTCTCCCTGATTAACAGAACATTTAAGTATTCAGTTACCCTGGGTGGGATTCTCCGAAATGGAGGCAGAGTGGCCGCGCTGTCGTGAACGCCGTTGCGTTTCACGACGGCACGAAACGGGTGCGGGCACTACTATTCTGGCCCCCACAGGGGGCCAGCACAGAGCTGGAGCAGTCCACGCCGCTCCAGCCTCCCTTCCCGGTGCAAACTGGGCGCCGCGCCAACCCACACATGCGCAGTGGCGCCACGCCAAACCGCGCATGCAGTGGCGCCGCACCAACCCGCGCATGCAGTGGTGCCGCGCCAACCCGCGCATGCAGTGGCGCCGCGCCAACCCGCGCATGCAGTGGCGCCGCGCCAACCCGCGCATGCAGTGGTGCCGCGCCAACCCGCGCATGTACATGGGACTTCCTCAATGCGCGGCCCCGACGCAACATGGGCATGGCGCGGGGGTTCGGGGCCAGCCGCGTAACAAATTAGGGCCGGGGCTGGAGAAGCCGGCCCGCCGATCGGTGGGCCCCGATCGCGGGCCAGACCCCTTCGGAGGACCCCCCCCAGTGAAGGCCCCCCCCCCACAGGCCGCCCCCGACCCTACGCGCAGAGTTCCCACCGGCTGCAAGCCGGTGTGGACGGCACCGGTGGGACTCTACCGTTTGCGCACGGCCGCTCGGCCCATCAAGGCCGGAGAATCAGCGGCGCGGCCACAGACAGTGGCCCACGACCAGCGCCACGCCAAACGCGCTGGTGCAAATGGTGCTGATTCTCCGCTCCTCGGAGAATCGCGTGCCGGCGTCGGCGCGGTTGCGGCGATTCTCTGGCCCAGCACAGGGCTCAGGAGAATCCCGCCCCCTATTTTTGATTATAGACTCCAAGAATTTTCACACCACCGATGTTAGGCTAATTGGTCTGCAATTCCATGATTTTCCTTTCAACCTTCTTGTTGTGGAATGTAGTACGGGGGGCCACTGTTTAAAAATAAAGATAGAGATGAGGAGAAATCTTTTCCTCTCAGAGGATAGAGTCTTTGGAATTCTCTTCTTCAAAAGTTGGTAGAAGTAGTGTCTTTGAATATTTTAAAGGCAGAGGATGATAGATTCTTGATTAGAAAGTAGGTGAAAAGTTATCGGGATAGGCAGGAATGTGGAGTTAAGGTTACAATGACTTTACTGAATTGCAGAACAGGCTCAAAGAGTCGAGTGGCCTACTCCTGCCCCTAATTTATACGTCTGTATATCTGCGCTTATATAATTTTGACCACTTGGGCATCCCTGATTTGAATCGCTCTACCATTGGTGGCCATGCCATCAGTGGCCTTGTCCCATAGCTCGAGTATTCTTCCCTCACCTCTCTAGCTCAATGTCCTCCTTTATATAATGCTCCTTTAAGTGTCATGGGGCATTGTCACTTTAAAACTGCTGTATCACAAGTCCTTGTTCTGTGGTGAAGATCTACTAACTCTAAATAGATTGAGACGGAACCCAAGAACTCAATTGGAGTCAGAAAACTATATTTTATTTTTGAAGTTCCATTTTATGCCCATTTTCCCTTTCCCTCTCTTGCAAGTACCACACATACCCTCCTCCAGTTGGAAGAGTAAGATTCAAATTCACTAATAAAACTTAGAAAGGCATGTTTATTCAGCAATCAAACCAAAAAGATTTACTGAAGCACTTGCTTCAAATTTAGGTGACATGTGATTTGGCAAAGGCACTGCAGAGTCTATTTACATGACTGCATATTGTAGCAAGTCATAAGATAAACTATAAACACATTCAGCCTGTAATGAGATCTCAGCTTTAACCCTATGAGAGTCATAAATTGTTGGCATGTTCACTAACAAGCACACAAAGTGTTTAAAAATGGTTTCAAGGGAAGCTCCACTGAGCTGAGGCCTAAATTCACTTGGTTCTATGGGAAAAAATTATGTTCTCAGTGCTAACAGTACATCATAGTATAATATTGTACAATATAGAAAATCACATCATTGTGATATAACATTTTAGGTTTATTAAGCTGCTTGATTCAGAATGTCACAGAACTTAACTAAATCTAATTATATAATGCAATCCATATGCGTAATCACCCAATCACATGAATGCAGAAGGTGAAATACCACCTGCAGAAGTTGATTTTGTGCTGTCTCAGTATAATAGCAGCTTTATAGTGAACATTCATGCATGTAAGCAAATCTAGGCCTTATTGTACACCAAACCCACTTAAGACTTCAGTTCTCACTTGGTCTATTCTGGTGCGACGATGCTTTTGGGCTTAGTAAATAAGAAAACGTTGTAAGTGGGATGTAATATCACCTCTCGCTCTCCAGAAATATTGAAAAATCATTTTTTCTAAACTAAACATTAGAAAACACCTGTTCAGCTCCAGATAAAGTGACTCAGATTGACACACTCACTTTATGCAATATAATGTTACTATTTAATATTACACAAGATAACAGCAGTTACATAATGGGATTTTTTTAACATTAGGTTTCAGGGGTCACTTGATTATCCTGTTCTATCAAAATCAGATTTAGTTGATTATGTGGAATGTGGTCTGTGCACAGTTTTACTCCTGTAATTATGTCATATAATTCTCAAGGTTGCGAGAGGGGAGTGCTTTTTGTCACTCAGTCTCATTTATAAAGATGATGAGTGGAGCCATGGGGGAGTGAAGGGTGGATGGTTGGGGTTAGTAGGGTTAGTTCAGTCCTCAGCGAGTTTGAGGATAGCTTTCCAGTAAAATCCGTGCCATATTTTTTTAAATGTTACTTGAATTTAAGAATCCGTGCGCTTCTCTTTCAATGGCTTGGGCAGATTCCGTATCCTAGGGTGAACTGGGTTCCATCCGACTCTTCCTTGAGTTTGAGTTTCTACTTTGGGGCTATCTCTATTCCCCCTTGGAGCTATCAAATGAATAGATTTAATAATGGTACTCACTGAAACAAGGTTAGTTAATCAGTAGTTGGTTTGTTGTGGAGAGGGTATTTCTCTGGGTATCCTGTGATGGCGGATGGTATGGAGCGGTAGTGGATGGTTCTGGGACATTTCGGGCATCTCTCCCTTGGCATTTTTTTTTTCCCCTCTTTTTTCAGGGTGAGCAGGGTACTGTTTCTAATCCTGACCCAGTGATTTCAGGGAGATACGCCCGGTTGTGTTGAGGAGGAGGAACTCTCTCCCGCCCAGGGGACCCTATTGTTGGGTGTCTTGACAATGTTTCTTCTCCTCGGGAGGGGGCTTATGTAATTATCCTTTCCTTCTCAGTATAAGTCGGGGCAGTGCACTGCCCTGGATGGGACTTGAGAGGTGTAGATTCGACTGGGATGCAAATTGTGGGGTGCGCTGGGGATATAGTTTCCTGTGTGCTGGACGAGGCCAGGTTCAGTGCTGTAGCTATTAACCTGTTCCCCCTGGGGGCTTGTGATGTCCCTTCTCAAAGCAACTTATTAGGGATATCCTAAGAGGTTGGGTTTTGCCTCTTCGGTGCATGGGAAAGCATGGGAATGAGCCGGGTCCTGCGTTTTGGTGTATATCCTGCTTTCCCCCTGGGAGTGGGATGCTTTCTTGGTTCTCTTCTTCACTGATGGGTGCTCAGCATTCATCAGGGAAATACTAGATTGGATCCTGTGGGTTAGTTCTAGTAGCTGAAGCTCTTTCTCCCTGTTTTTATTTCCCTTCTTGGGTGGCCCTGAAGATTTGATCATAATCCGAACATGCTGTTGCCAGTCCTCTCTGCATAACTGTATGGAATGATGTTGATTCAGCATGGGGCCTGAGAGTGGGGTTAAGCTGCGCTGTGTGGCATATATGTAACTCCCCTTAGAACTGGGGATTTCGTGTATTTTCTTTGTTTTTTGTAAGGGTGGATTTGAAGAATCCATGCTTTGCTCCTGCATGGGTGCAGATGGATCTGGTATCTCGGAGGAAAGGAGGCTCTGATGGGTCGTTGGTGCTACGAGAGTTGAGGGGGATGTATGTTGGTGCGTTGGGCAGCACGGTGGCACAGTGGATTAGCACTGCGGCCTCACGGCGACAAGATCCCAGGTTCGATTCGGCTCTGGGTCACAGTCTATGTGGAGTTTGCACATTCCCCCGTGTTTGTGTGGATTTCACCCCACATCCCAAAGATGTGCAAGCTGGGTGGATTGGCCATGCTAAATTTCCCCTTAATTGGAAAAAAAATAAAAATGAATTGGGTACTCTAACTTTTAAAAAAAATGTTGGTGCACTCGAACGTGGCGCAGAAAATTGATCCTGAAATTCTCATGGTAATTGCAAGCTGACATGGCATGGGAGGGTATACACCATTTTACCATGTATTCATGGCCTCATCCTGTTTCTCCCTTGGTCTCTGGTGGGGCTGCATAGGTATCTAGCTATGTCTTATGATTGTATCAAGCCAGTTGTGATGCCCTCCTGTCTCTCTGTACTCATGTATCTTGAGAAGGTATTTTCCTTGCTGATGATGATTTTGTAATTTTGTTCCATCATGCTCTAAAATGTAAAACCTTAAACATTTTTTAAAAAATCAGATTTCAGCACAATATCTCAGATAAAAAGAAAATTGCCTAAGAAGCACATTTAAACATGTGGCCATACACAACTAATGCCATCCTATTCTATATTTAACAACTGAAAACAATGACTGTCAAAATATTTGTGCAACGCAAAAGTTGTAATAACTGCAAATTATTCTTGAAATGCCTTTTTAATGTCAATTCTTTCCTCTGTTGAAACTACAATATTTCCAAGGTCACCAACTAATCTGTCAGTTTCAGGTCAATTTCATAAAATCACAGTCCAGCCATTGATCTGTGTGCACTCAAACTTAAGAAGGGTTTTTGGAAAAAGGAACACAATTTGAACTGATGTGTGAATTCAGCTACTGGACCCAGTTCAAGAACCATATAACATGTTGAAGTAGGATGGAGCTTCACATTTGACCTAGACATGTACAATTTCCACCAAAGGATTCATAAGACTACGGCACAATGCTAAATGGAACAGAATTCTTGTTTCCACTTTATCTAAAGTAACCATTTATAGCAGCATAAAAGAGCAACCTATAACTAATTACTTCCACAAATCAGTAATACATATCCAATTACACAAGCACTGACAGTAATTATTATACTTTTATCTCATAATCATGTTTAGTTACAGCGGTGCTTGTCTCAGAATAAATATGATTATACTACTCACAGTACCTGTAAAAGGACAATATTCATTCTGTTTACTTGGAATTTAATCCACTCCAGAGAAACTAATATCTTATCAACATTTTATGAATCAATAACTTTAAATCTCTTGCAATGAACTCATTTCCATGTTATCATTTATGATCATTCAAATTGAATGTTGTTAAATCATTTTAGATCCCCTTCATCCCTTTTTGAATATTTCTTTCTGCTAAATTACATAACTGCAATGGTCTTATTTCACCCTGAATACTTAAATGGAGCGCAAAATGATTCCCTTCTTTGTGTTCTTCAAGCTATAGTAAATCTATAACAGGAATGAACAAATTGGAGCAAAATTGTGGAGTGGTTGAATTTTGCATCCCCAGTTAAAGTTCAGTACCAACCTGATCCAAATAATTATTTCACATGTTGAGCAAGCTATTGGATAAAAGGACAAGTCCCGAACCAATCCAAAGGACAATATTTTCAGAGGCATTTGGGCCAAATTTGAGCAAAATAGAGATTAGATTGGGGCTTAATGTGGCTTGTGGAGTCATACAGATGGGAGGAAATTCCAGCAGGTCAAAGGTAGCTCCATATTTAACAGTGTGTGTTCCTTCATATCCAAGCACAATGTAAATTGGTTAGCCTGAAAAGCTGAGGCACCCCAGACAGTCCCATGATGTGCAAGTCATGGTAGGTTCCTGGGCATCTTGCACACTTGTTCAGTGATAGCCACATAGCAGGAGTCAATGATCCCTGAACCGGAGAGAATCCAGCAGTCTCGGCTTTACTGGTCTGATCGGTACAGTAACTTACTTATATATTGCCCTGTACTTTCTAGCATCCTACCGTTCCATTGTAAATTCCCTTGCCTTGTTAGTCCTCCCAAAATGCATCACCTCACACTTTTCAGTGTTAAATTTCATTTGCCACTGTCCTGCCCAAACTGACCAGCCCATCTATATTGTCCTGTAATCGAAGGCTTTTCTTCTCGCTATTTACCACACCGCCAATTTTAATATCATCTGTGAGCTTACTGATCATACATTCCACATTCACGTGTAGGTCATCAATAAACACTACAAATAGCAAGGGATCAGCACCGACCCGTTCCTTCACTGTCACTGGGTCAAATATCTGGAACTCCCTTCCGAACAACCTTCCTTCTGCATTGTAGGAATTCTATCATTCTATAACACTGTGGATGTACCTATGCAGTTGGATGGTAATGGTTCAAGGAGACAGCTCACAAACAACTTCTCAAGAGCAATTAGGCATGGGCAACAAATGCTGGCTTAGCCAACAACACTCACATCTCATGAGAATAAAAAAAGAGGTTCTGTTTCATGGAGATGTCAGAACACCCGTGTGCAAAGATTGGGTCTGCTCAGGCAGGTGGTAGCAGACACGTGAAGGACTCTGGAGAAGTTGATAGAATGGCAGTGCGGGCTCGATGGGCTGAATGGCCTAATGCTGCTCCTATATATTATGAACATATGAGACCAATGTGATGCAGCAAAGGTGACCATGGCATTTAACTGTTAAGCCTCAGAATCATTCCAGGGCTCATCTGGAGGCATCTGTTGGATATCCCAATTGGCGGCCCACCAATGCACCAAGAAGTGACAGATACCATGTACCATTGGGATGGCTGCGTGCCGGGGGTGGCCACATGCCGGGGTAGATGGATTGGGTGTGGCGGGAGGAAGGACAGAAAAGGGTTGGGGGGGGGGGGGGGGAAGGAGGAGAAGTATTTG